>NC_081851.1:56724854-57052354 GCF_963259705.1 Myotis daubentonii
ATCGGCAGGGGGGCCAAGCGGTCTCCGGCTGCCCGGTTCCCAGGGCTAAGCAGCGGCTGCCTGAACCTAGTGCCTCTGAGTTTTCCCTACAAAGAGGCCTTCCCAATGGACCTGGGCACTCCCCCCATCAGGCGAAAACTTGGTTCCAAAGGCGGATGAGAGGGCTGAAGGCTCAGGCCTGGGCCACCTGAACCAGAACACACTCACTCACTCCATGAACTCACACCCAGCCCCTAGCCCCCTCGCCTGTCAGCATCAAGGGCCCTGCCCCCTGCTCTACACCAGGCCCAGCACCAACCCAGGCTGGGTAGGAACACAGCTTTCTCGTCAGGGCTCTCACCCAACTCTTCCCTTCCCTCTTCCCTCCCTCCTTCGTTCTCCTTTCTCCATTTTTCCGTGTAGTTATTTTTCTTCCTACTTTCCCCAGGCCCAACTCTGCTGACTGGTCAAACCCGGTACAACTTTGTGACTTTGTGGCCAACATGCCAACAGCAAAACTGCTCCTGCCCGCTTTGCAAGTTAGTGAACCAGGGGCTGCTCCTTAGCTGGGGAGGCAGGGCCAACACACACGCCTCTCCACTCCCGGCCGGCTCTCCTGCACCTGATCGGGCAACTGGCAAAGCTGTGGGAAGGAGGGCCGCTGCATGGTGGCCACCAGCCTTTTCCCTGTGTGGCAGGGACCCAGGTCAGTGTCCTCTCCCTGACATTGGTGGATCCCTCCCCGGTATGTGCAATGCAGGGGCATAAGAACCAGGCGGCAAGGAGTACTTTTCCTCCCTTCCCTGTCTGCAGGCTTCCGAGGAGCCCTGAGCGTGGGACCTCTCAGAGGCTGGGACCACGGGCTGTGGGCACTGGGATCTCGCACACACCCTCTCCACCCAGATGAAAGACCCTCGCAGGCAAAGCAATCAGGAAACTCAAAGTCTGTCCCCCTTCCCCGCGCCTGGGCCGGCGGAAACTTTCTCCAACTGGCCAGGGGGTGGAGGCTTCTCTGGAGAGCTCGGCAGCCGCTGGCCCCCTGACCCGCCGGCCCCCATTTCAACCCTTCTCCCTCTCCCGGGTCCCGGAGACGGTAGCCGGGCCGCGGGGGCCCCGCCACTGACCTGTTCTTGGCCGCCGCGGCGCGGTCGCGCTGCCTCCGGTTCTTAAACCAGTTGCCTACTTGTGTGGGAGTGAGGCCGGTGGCCTGCGCCAGTTCGCGTTTCTTGCTGGGGTTGGGGTAGGGGTCCTGCAGGTACCATTCCCGCAGCAGGCTCCGAGTCCGCTCCTTGAAGCAATGCGTCTTCTGCTCGCCGTCCCAGATGGTGCGCGGCAGCGGGAACTTCTTGCGCACGCGGTACTTGTCCACCGGGCCGAGCGGGCGGCCGCGCAGCTTCTCGGCCTCCTGGTAGTGCGCCTCGAGCCACATGGCCTGCAGCTTGCCGTGCGACTCCTTGGTGAACTTGTGGTTCTCCAGGATGTGGTACAGGTCGCGGAAGTTCCCCGTGTGGAAGGCGACCACGGCGCGCGCGCGCAGGATGGACTCGTGCTTGTTGATGGCCTCGCACGCCCCGGGGGCCACGGGCAGCGACCAGAGGAAGCGGCCCAGCCGCTCGATGTCGCCCGTCTCCTCCAGCGTCTCGCAGACGCTGGCCACCTGCTCCGGCGAGAAGTTGAGGGTGGGCAGCTGGAACATGGACAACTCTTCCGGGGGGGCCCTGGAGCCGCCGCCGCTGCCGCCGCCGCCGCCTGCTCCGCCAGCACCGCCGCCTCCCGCACAGTTCCCGCCGCCGCCGCCGCCGCCCGTGCCGCCGCCGCCGCCTCCCGCACCGGTCCCGCCGCCGCTACTCGCCAGAAGTAGGGAGCGGTGGTGAGAATCGGCGAAGTTTGGCAACAAGAAGTGGGAGGAATAGAGGTCTAGGGGGGAGCGGAATACCATGGACTGACCTGGGAGGAGAGGAGAAAATTCAGGGAGAGGAAGAGAGAGGGGAGGAAGAGGAGGAGAGGGGCGCTGAGGACCAGGCGGAGGGAGAGGAGAGGGGGGAGGAGGGGAAGGAAAGGAGGGGGGAGCAGGAGGAGGAGGGGGAAGAGGAAGGGCGTAAGGGACACCCACACCCCACACACATCCACACACACACACACCCGCGCAGCCACATAGAGAGGGAGGAAGGAGAGCGACCCGGTGCGCGCGCGCAGAGAGCGAACCCGAGCCAGAGAGAGGGAGAGGGAGAGCGAGAGGAGAGCGAGAGCCAACCACCGCCGAGTCAAGATTCAGCGATTCCACAGCAATCGCCCTAATGACAACAGCCTCATAATATCTCCCCTAAATCCACAGTGAGTGCAGCATTGAAACATTTTGTTTCGCTTTTCTATTGGTCTGCGGCATGTCGTTGTGGGGTTGCCATGGCAACCACTGCCAATCACTGTCAGCCCTGCCAATCAATACCCAGAACGTAAGGACGGTTTTACCACTTAGCCAGAGTGGGGGGTGGAGAGGAGGAAAAGAGGGAGAAGGGGGAGAATTTTTTAAAGTGTTTGCAACTCTTAATCTCGCCAAGTCCCCCACTTCTCTCTCTCTCTCTCTCTCTCTCTCTCTCTCTCTCTCTCTCTCTCTCTCTCTCTCTCTCTCTCTGAATTCCCTTCTTCCCTCTTCCCCAAAGAAGTTGATCCAGAAATTTAAAAAGCCATGGGAATAGAGTTGTTAAATGAGATGAGCAATTTAAAGTGGGGGATTTTGTTGGGAGATGAGAGGCTCCTCATGCTACACGAAGGCCAAGGGCCAGCCGGAAAGAGAGGCAGAGGGACAGTTGAGCGGACATGGTTTGCACGTGGGCTGCCTCTTTCTGCCGATGTGAGCACTAAGAGTGGAGAGGAAGAACGGAGAGATGAGATCATGGGGCCCACCCTGAGCCCCGCCCTGGTCCTTCGGGCTGCTGGGCCCTGAGGTCTGGGATTTCTGGGGACATTTGGTGCCTGGGAGCCCAAGCCCAGAAGCCAGGGTTCTGGAAGCGGCTTTGGCTTCCTCCTTCCTGATTATTGGCCACATTCACCCCAACTTCCTCCGCACTGGAACTGGCTTCTCTTTACTCTGCCCTCCAGCCAGAGAGCCTTGGTTTCCCATATTGCCCTGAATTTTAAAATAGCAATAGAAATTAACAGTGCACTTCTTTCCATCTTAAAATGCGACCCTCCTCTTTGTTCCTCCTAGGCTTCAGCTGCTTTCCCTGGGAGCTGTGGAGGAGGTTCACAAGCTGAGAAGCCTGGGAGCCCACAAGACCCCCCCATACCTGTTACCCCCCATATCTGTTACCCCCCAAACCTGTTACCCCCCCCCCCAAAGGAGCTCTGGGTCTGCCTATCAGCCCCAGAAAGGCCCCAAAGAAGTAGATAGGCCTGAACATTGCTTGCTTGCTCATATTGTAAAGAAAAATAATAATTAACTGTCAAATTTTTCTAAGGAAAATAATATCACAAGCCTAAAATAGACCCCACAGGGCCCAAAGAATGGAGAGGGCCCTCCCTCCCTTTGGTCACTGCAGCCCCCAGACCCAGCATGAGTATTTATTCTAAGGTATGTCGCTTTTAAGAAGATGTAATCAGCATCTTGAGCGGGGCCTCCCTTTGTGAAGCCTCTGTAACTATGGGAGTGTGATTTACGCAGATTTGTCCGGGTCAGAGCCGTCTTTCCCCAGAGCACTGTGTATATTTAGACAGGGACTCGGTTTGGTGTTTAAAAGTGTATATTTTGAATGAGTTCACACACAGTAGCCAACAATGCCCACATTGTCGGCCCGTGTACAACGTGTATTGAAACGCAGCGTCCAGACTTCAACTAATCTGCCCTCAATAAAGCTGACATAATTATCCTAAGCTGCCTTTCCAGAAGAAAAATCATTGAGGAATTCAAAACTTTTTTTTAAAAAAGATCTTTTCTACATTCCGATGCAGATCTGTGAGCGAGGTGCGGAGCCCACTGACTGCCCTTTGGAGATCTCAATGAGGGAAGAAGGGAGGTTGAGAGAGAATTTCAATGGGAAAACTAACGTGACTGGGCTGTGAGTGTGCCGGCCCCTAACCCCGAGCTCCAGCCCTCCTTGGGCCATGACTCCCCAGCGCCAGGCCCCCTGGGCAAAGACGCAGGAGCTGCGCTGGGAGACTCTGGACAGGGTGAGGGGGCCAATACCCGCCCACTCAGGCTGAGGCAGTCGAGGGTCGCTGGTTCTAAATCCACAGACTGAGGCAGAAAAATATTCGCCCAAAGGGAAGACCGGCCAAGCCCTACTTGGGAGGATCTCACCCCCACCCCATCCCATCTCTCTTCCTCCCTGGCCGTGGGTCCTTCTCTGCTCAGCCTCGGAGCTCTGGGCAGTCGTTCACTGCGGGCCCAGACAAGAGCCCTAACTAAGGTTGGGACACAAAAACAGACACTTCATCTTTTCTTCCCGATCCCTTTCTCTCGCAGGGAAAGGATTAAAGGCTGAGGGGTGGGAGGAGGAAGGGGCAGGAGGAGGAAGCGGGGGAGGAAGGAATGAAAAAGGGGAGGGGAGTGGGTATTGTGCCGCGTGTGGGGGGAGCATTCCTACGGGTGGGTTTCCGAATATTGTGTTCAACTTTTTGAAAGCAGCTCGTGACCCCGAAACTGCATCCCCTGGAGCCGAGGACCCCGGCGCCGGGCGGGCGGGCGGGTGAACCCAGCCAGTCCCCTCCCCATCCCCAAAACCCCCCGCCTCCGGGTGGGGGCGGCAGGGCCTCTCCCGCCGCCGCGCGGTCGGCCCGGAGGGAGGCTGGGCAGGTGCCGCGGGCTCTGCCGAAAGCGCTGAAATCGAAAACCGTCGCCACTCGAGGAGAATTGAGGCAAGTGGGGCTGATACTCCGTTGGGCTACACCCCTGTCCCCACCTCGGCTGGGGAGCCCGCCGACCCTCCGCAGCACCCTGCCGTCTCCGGTAGCGGCCGCGGCTCGGGGGCTCTGGCGTGCACAGCCGGGCGGAGGGAGGCGGCGAGGCGCGCAGCTTTGTGCTCCCGGACGGGGCCGGCGCGGCGCGGCGCGGCGGGCTGAACAGCAGCCGGAGCTGTCAGAGTCGCCCGGCCCGGCCCGGCCCAGCTCCTCGCCGCCCGCCGAGCCCACCTTGCGGTCCCGCTGCCGCCAGCGCCTCTCCGCTCCGGCCCAGAGCACCGCGCCCGCCGCCCGAAGCTCGTAAGTTGTGCGTCCCAGGAGCTGGGGAGGATGGCGGGGCGGTCGGTCCTCTGCGCGGATGGCTAGACTGGCTCTGGGAGCGCAGGCTGGGCAGGGTCTCGGTCTAGGAGTACCGGGGTTTCCCCTCCCAAATCCCCAGGCCCTGAGCGTTGGGGAGGGGGTTAAAAGCAGAAGGACCAGGGCCCAGGCCGCCTTCCCTAACGCCCCAGGAGCTGGGCTGCGAGAAGGCCGGGAGGTGAACCTGGGGGGACGCCTGGAAGGGGGGGCGCGTAGGGGGCACCTGCACCTGAGACTCCATCAGAGCGAGGAGACCCGAATGGATAGGTCTGCCTGCGGGGCCTGTAGGTCTCTCCTGCCGTCTGGCCGCCCAGACACGCTGAGGTCACAAAATTGCCACCAGCATCCCTGCTCCATTCCGCCCAGACGACAGGAAGGACAGTGTACAGCTGGCGCGAGGAGAAAGGGCGGTTGAGCTGGAGAGTGTCTTTCTCCACCAGGACCTACTGGGCATTTGTTTACAAATGTCAGCCCCGACCCCGGCATCCACAACACCACCGGGGACGGCGATCGAGACTCCCCCTCTCTCCTCATTTCGGGTCCAGGGGTCTGCGAGCCTCTGAGAGAAGAGGATCAGAGGTCTGGGCAGCTGCACCTACTCACTCGGCCTTGCTCGGCTCCTTGCGGCCGGTTAGTCCTGAGGGGCAACGCCCCTTCCGGCACCCGGGACGACGGAGGAGGCGGGGTCCGGCCGGGTGGCCTGCGGTCTGGGCCTCCCCGCGAGCTACAAACTGGGGCGTTTGGCACAGGCGGCGGCGCAGGGCGCAGAGGAGGGCGGCACTCAGGCGGGGAGGCCGGGAAGACCTTCAAGGACCCCGATTACTTTCCTTGAATGAAAAACAACAACAACAACAACAACAACTGCTCCCTCTCTGTACCCCCGCCCCCCCCCCCCCGCCGTAGCCTCTGGGGGGACCCGAGCTCCAAGCAATTGTGGCCGGGGACAGTAAACACAGCTCAGTTGCCTCAACTTTCTCCGCACATAAAAGTTCCCGGCGCGCGGTGAAATTTGAATATTTGATCAGCCCCTTTGAGTGACCCTCATTAGCCTGGCGCCCTGCTAAGGCCCCGCCACTGCAAGAAAGCTGCTGGGCCCGGCATTTGTAAGCCTTGTTAGCGCCGCTTAATGAAGCCGCCCCCACAGCTCAAAGGTGGCCTCCGGGGCTGGCGGCGGGCACCTCTGCACCCTGCTCTGCCTAATGAGCCCCACCGCCACCGCCTCCACCTCCCAGTCCTCAATCGGGGAGTTTGGCTCTATCTTGGGCCTTTGCACTTCCCACTGGCAGGCTTAGGAGAGCGGGCACAAACCCAGCCCAGCCCAGCCCAGCCAGGAGAGAGAAAGAGCGAGGTGGGAGATGTGGAGGACAGGAGCCTTACAGGTTGGGGATTGGATTTTGAGGCCCCGGGTTGTAGCCCAGGCAGTGCACTGCCAACCTGTCCCAAATTGGCCAATTAGTCACCCCAGTGCCTTAAAGATGCACCTGGCCTAATATGGGGGCGGCAGAGGACAGATGCCCAGGGGTGGGTCAGCTTTCCATCCCCAAGTTCCTTTGGTCTCCACTACCCAGGAGGCCACCTGCTCCTTTGCAGGGATGCCCTCATGACAATCAGAGTTGGTGTGCTAGGACTCAGATTTGGAAAGGGATGTGCACTCTCACCTCCTCAAACCATCGTTGCCCTCAGCATCCACATAACCATGTTATGCCCCTTGGCACTAGGGAAGGCAAGGTACTACAGTCTGCCCTGGCCACTCCACAAGAGAGCCATGGCTGCGCTGGTCTCTCTCTCATCACGCTGCCAGGCATCAGAAGGGCTGGAGAGAGTGCTCAGGGAGGGTCACCTTGGACAGGATCAACTGGCTGCTTGGGTGAGACTGGGACTGAAAAAGGCTTTGAGGGAGAGGAAGAGAGGGATTGCTCTGGAAGGAAGGGGGACCAAAGTCACCAACTACATTCCCTCTGAAGCAAATATAAAGAACCTTATTAGAAGTTGTGCTACGGTCCTCTTGCAGAGTAGACACCCTTTCGTCGCTGTCCCTCCCTCCTCCTATGCCCTTTTCCCTGGACAGTTGTCCCTCAAGGTCCCTCCTTGTTCAACCAGCTCTTGGGCTTTTAAGGGTTATTTGGGGGGATTAATGCACTGGACTTGGGGAGCAGGCTGCTCTCAGAGCCATACTCTGGGCCTTCTGTAGGTGCCCCCCCATATGCCCACAATCCCTCAGACATACAGCAGGCTGCCCAGGGTGGCAACCTCAGGACACCATTCCAAAGCAGCCCTCACTCTCTGCCCAAAGGCCTGATAGGCCCCTGGGATAGCAGAGACTTCTAAGTCCACTTGGTTCCTCTTTGCTCTCTTCCGCTGCTCAAACGGTGTGCCCCAACCGATTTACCACCCAGGTCACCCTAATTCAAGCCCCAACTGCTGATCTCTAGGGACCATCTCTGAGCTGGGCAATGCGTTGTCGGGGCCTTGATTCATCTAAAGGGCAAAGGTAGGACTGGGGAAGGGAGGGGTGGACTCTGTTGGCGAGAAAGGGGACTGAGGCAGAGGGTAGAACTCAGCTCTGTGGCCCCAAGGCCAGGCCTACCAACTGCTCAGGGGAGGAGGCGAGGGGAGGGGGGCTAGGAGTCCGCGGGCGACGGTCGGGGCATCAGCGTGGGGGGCTAGATCCAGAGGAGAAGGGCGAGAGGCGGGGGTCGGGGGAGCGGGGCGGGGGTAGGGGGTGCGGCTCTTTAAGAGCACAAGGCTGGCAGGGAAAGCGCGCGGCCGGGGCTGGTAGCGCATTGACCCGAAGGGGATTTAGAGGGAAGGGAGCGGCCGGCACCGGGGGCTTTGTCCGGGGCGACCAGAGAGGGCGAGGCACGAGAATAAGGACAGGCCGTGTCCTGAAAGGCCGCACGGAGGCTGCGGCTGCGGCGCTGCTGCTCTTGACTTCTGAGCGGGGCTTAGAGAGCCTGCCCCGGCTTAAGCCGGACCCGGTGCCGGGCCCTGAGCGCCCAGCCTGCGGGCTCACAGCCCCCGGGCTCGGAGCTGCGGAGCCGCGGGATGGGGAGGGGACACGGGTGGCCAGGGACCTGGCCAAGTTGCCCTGCGCTCTACAGTTGCCTGACGCTAGTGCAGAGCGGCGTGCGAGCTGGCCCGGCCGCGTCGGGCCAGGCCCGAGAAAGACTTTTCTTTTTCCAACTTTGTCTTTTGGTTTTGTCTCCAGTTCGAGCAGCTCCGGAGCCTGCCGACCCCAAAGGGAGCCTCAACAGGTGGCCGGGTAAGTCCATTTGAGAATTCTGCTCATACCCTTAGCCCCTCCCCGGCCCCTAACGTTCCCCTCCCAGATCCCTCTGGCCGCCTGAATTCCCGGTGCTCCTCCCGCGGGGCCAAGGCGGGAGGAGGAAGTTGGGGGGGGGGGGTTGAGAGGTGCCCTCACCCTGGGTGTCCTCGGGCTCCCAGTTCCAGCCCAGGACCGCTGGCCGGCGCCCTCGCAAAGCTTCACCCAGTACCCCCGGGTCCCGATCACCTTTAGCTCCGTCATAGACGCTGGTACCCCAAGTTGTGGGGGGGCGGGGGAGCATCACTGACTGGAAGTGGGCGGGGGGGCGGGGGCTACGTGGCCGTGCGGCCTTAGTGGGGGTTTGGAACCCAATAGACACCCTCTTTTAGGAGAGACCGGGGAGCCCGCCCGGGGAGCCCTCGCCGGCTGTACAATAGCCCGCAGCAGAGCGCCGGCAGCTGGGGGTGGGGAGAGGGTGGGGGAGGTGGAGGAGCAGGAGGAGGGAGGAGAGGGAAGCAGAGAAAAGCAGAAGCAAGAAATCCCGGGCGTCCGAGCGAAAAGTCGGGAAATGTCCTCAGAGCCCGGGCGCACGCCCTCTTTGTCACACACACGCTTGCACACGCACTCACAGCCACCAAGTAGCCCAAGCACGCGGTCCAAGCCGTGCGGGGTCGCGCGCCGAACAGGAGTGGAGCGGCCCTCCTGCTGCCCAGACCCTTCCGCCGCGCGGCCGGTGCCCGGAGGATGACTGGGGGAGCTAGGAGGACCCCCAGGGCTGGGCGCGGCGAAGAGCTTACCTGCGGCAAGGTAAGGGAAACCAGGAGCCAGGAGCAGCGGCGGATAAATATTCATTAGGAAGTGTGTCTCCTTTTAAACCGCGCGGGGTGCGCTCTCGCTCCGATGCCTTCCTCCCTCCCTCTGTCCTCTGGTGCGGCTTCCTCCCTCTCCGCTCAGCCTCCCCCCACCCTCCCCGCTTTCCTGCGAAATGCCGGGTGGGTCCCCGTCTAGCTGTGGGAAGGCTGAGCCTGGGGAGTCTCCACAGCTGCTTGTCTTCGCTCTTGGGGCACGCGTTCCCCATCTGCCCTCCCTCCGGTCGCCCAGCCCCTCACCCCTCCTAAATTACTGCATCATTAGCTTTATTTTCGTGTGTGTGTGTGTGTGTGTGTGTGTGTGTGTGTGTGGAGGGGGGAGGGTGACGGCACAGTTCGACCTACCTCCCCAAAGCTAGCCAAACGCTGGTGCTCTCCAAAGCTGCCCCAACTCCATCCCCACCCACGCTCCCACCCACATCCTCACCCAGTCTTGTTTCTTACCCCCCGCCTTTCCTCTCTCCCTCCATCCGGTACCTACCCAACTTCACCATCCCCTCCCCTCCCGCCGCCTACCACCGGGATCCCCAGATGGATGGGCAGTGACAGGCCAGGGCTGTAGGTACAAGGATCCCGCATTGGGGGTGGGGTGGCCCTCTTTCCCACGTAGCTTCTCTCGCTTGGCACTCAGTGGGCCTCTGGGCAGCCTGGGCTTAGGATCAGAACGCGGAGGCGCACATCAAGGGCCTCACCCCGCCAGGCCTCACGGTCCCCTGGGTCTTGACCGGGGAGGCTGCATGGCTTCACTTTGTGCGAATGAACGGGAGAGACAGACCAACACACCGGCGAGCTGATGATTGCCTTCTGAGAACACACTGACCCGAAGTTAGTCGCAAGTTCGCATCTTTCTCTCTCACGCTCTGAGCAAACACATCCGCAGGATTCCAGGAACTCAGAAATCCCTCCCGAGCACCGTTTCCAGGCGCTAGGGAGCACGGGGCCCACCCCCGCGCGCCCGGGGCCGGCGCTCCGGGACCTCGAGACTAAGAGGCCGCAAGGTCGCTCCGGATGGACGACCGTGGCCACCATACTTGGTACCTTTTCTTCCCGCTCCAGGTACCTAGGCCACCTCAAGGGCGCTAAGGGAGGTGTGGTCCCCAGGTGCTTGGGGGTGGCCGGCTGAGCTCGGCGCGCCGAGGTGGGGGCGGGAGGAGGGGCCGAGGGGGCGGGCCCAGGACAGTTCCCAGCTCCCAGTAGAGCTGCTCTGGGGAATCCGAGGGGAGTTTCGCTCCCAAACAAGCAGACTCCTAGCCCAGAGGTGCCGCGACTTTGGATGGGTCCTACACCTTGCCCAGGTTCGCGGGAGCGCAAGCGGCCTGTGGTGGCCTGGGGCGAAAGGTGCGGTCTCGAGTCTCTGAGCGATCACGCGACTTCTCCCTCCCCCATTTGGCCTGACCCTTTGGGGCCCCGAATCCACTCCCACCCTGAGAGGCCCCACAGGCTCTTTCGACCCATCCGGAAGGGAGTGAGGAGCAGAATCCTCGCTGGGTCTCCCTCCTCCCGGAAGGTTAGGAAGCTGCGCAGTTGAAGGTGGAACAGGCCCTAGAGGGCCCTGGGTCCGAGAAGCCCTATTAACCTTGCACCTCACCTACAGCCCCCAGTTCGCACTTGCCCATCCATCTACTCCGCAGCAGGCAAGGAGGTTGCACGCGAATCCGAGCTCAGGCTTAAGCTGTCACTTTACTGCACACGGGGTGTACGGGCAAGGTGTACAGGCAAACTGTACGCAAACACACGAGGGTATTAGAAGAACGTTAGCAGCAGAATTTGAAGAAAAAAGAAGTGTCCACAGACAGAATGTTCGGGTGCACGGGTGCACATCCAGTGCTCCAGATGCAGACAAGAGCCGCAGTGCCCGCGGCGGGTGACCTCAGCCACGTGGGCGGATGGACAGGAAGCCACACACAAGGAGAACTGGGCGAGCGAGGATGCAGGCCCCCAAGCCCAGGGCTTCCTGCTAGAGGGACCTTGGCTCCTGACCGGGAAACGTTGCTGAGCCCACTGGGGGAAAGATTTCGGGTCAAGTCTTGGAGACTAGAAAGAGCACCTCATCCACCCCAAAGCCAACCCTTTCACCTGCCTCAGCTGGGCTGGAGACGCCCAGAAGAAGGCGATCCGATCCGGGAGAGGTTCATTTTGCCCTGGATTGTCTGTCTTTACTAGGAGACTGCGTTCTGCAGGAGGGTGGGGTGGGGAGTGAATGCTGTGAGATTCCTAAATCCTAATGGGACCGTGGAGCTCCAAGGGTTGAAGAAAGGGAGGACCCTTATTTTGCCCCTTTCACTCCTCTTAACCTAAATATAGTTGTCCAAACAAACAAACCTGAGCTGGGCTCCACACACCCTCTGGCCCTCGCTTCCATTCCAATCTCCTTTAGAGCAAATAATCCTCAAAAGAACACCCTAGAGCAGACGGAATTATTTGGTTTATTAAACTTTTTTTTTTTTTTTGGTGAGATACAGGGAAGTTCTCACCCCCACCCCTCTCCCATCCTAGACACCACCCACTATCCCCACCAAGCTGGGGAGTAGGATTCCCAAATTCAGGAGGGAGTGCACAGGCTTGTTTGTGGTTTCGGTTTGCGGTTTTCCATTTGCCTGCCCAGTTCCAGTGAACCTTCCAGAGTCCAGACAGTAGCCAGTACAGTTTCCCTGCAGAAGAGGCAAGGACACTGGAAGCAATGGTGCCCTCCCTCCCCCTTCACCTCCCTTCCCAACTCTGTCTCTGAAAGTAGAGGCAAGTCTGGGGAAATTCTTTCAGGAAAAAAAAAAAGGAAGAAGAAGCAAAAGGACTTTCTGGGCCAGGAAGTTTGATGCTCACCCTCCAAGGGGCAGAGGAAGGCCCATCTTGCGCAGAAGAGACAAACCAGTTGGAAAGCGTGGCAGGCAGGTGTTTGAAGCGTATGTCGTTGCCCTAGAAATGGAGGGGGTGTGGGGTATGAGTAGCAAATGATTTCTTCCCTTTTGGAGGCAAATTCTGTGCTCTCCCCGCCCCCAAGATACACTGAATCCCTGGGAATTTTAGCAAGAGTTTATTCTTGTAGCTGTTTTGAACAATAAAGAGTAAAACATCACTTTCGAGGAGGCCATTCATCTTCCTTGGAAGGGCAGTTTCTTCCTAGACTTTTTTCTTTCCTCAGATTTGGTTTTCCTTTTTCCCCAATCAGCGTCCACTTGCTGACACACCCTGGGAAGAGATGGCAACAGAGAGAAGTGAAGAAGGAGACCACACTCCTGAACCCAACGTGTAAGTTCCCTTCCTCAGAGCTGCGATTCAGGACACGAAGCGCAGTCTCCCTGGGGGCATGTCTCCCTTCTCTAGGTAGTTTATTTAGAGCCTTTTCAGTCACAAAGAACAATCAGCAGTTGGAGACGTTTCCTATTACTGTACTTACCAATTAATTCTACAAGATTCTTCAAACACTGATTTATAAAAATGTGTGGACATAGCTAAGATCCTTGCAACATGTATCCATCAAGCAGAAAAGCAGTTTGTTTTCTCATAGTCCCAAAAGTCCCAGCAGAGTCATTGAAGCAACTGTTTTATTTTTAATTACAGTTGGTATTATTATATTAGTTTACATAATATTATATTAGCTTTATGTGTACAATAGTGATTAGACATTCATGTAACTTACCAAGTGATCACCCCGATAATGGAGCGATTTTTTTTTCTGTTTCCTATCTGCCCGAGCCACAGGGCTCAGGGCAAAATCTCCGAGGTTTGTGACCTCTTGAGTAGGGCCTACTGTGTTGTTAGGTTTCTTAAAGATTGTGTGAGCTCGCTCTCTCTCTCTCCCTCCCTCTCTCCCTCCCTCCTTCCCCAAAATGAGCCCCATAGAAGCTAACCATTTCTGCAGCGCACTGTGCAAAGAGCTGAACGGTGTTGTCCGGTTCAGGGTTGTGGGTGGGGGAGGGGACAGCCATCACCTTCAACTGAAAAATAAAATAACCCTCATACCCCTTTAATTTCTTCTATTTAATAGTCTCACCTCCAAAGGCGACTTCACCCACGGAGAGCCCAGGCTTCCAGCCACAGTGCCGCCCGCCGCCCGCCCGAGAGGAGGTGCTCCGACGGCAAAAATCCCATACATTTTTAACTACAGTGATTACTAAATTAATAGCAGGCACTAAGACAGATGTCAAAACGTCTTGAAAATGTTTATCTGTGAATAATTGAGAAGGTGGTGGGACGCATTATCTGATTGTGTAATGAAATATGTATGAGGAACAGCTGTTTGCAACAGCCCCCTCCCGCCCCCTCCTCTGCTGGGGCCCTTCTCTTCCAGGCGGGAGTCGCGGCGAAGCTGGTCGCCCACGTCCGTCCGCTTGGAACCCGCTCTGCCCCTCCGGGGCCGCTGCAGAGCCGGGCTCCAGCGCGCCCCAGAGTCACCCGCTTTCCAGATAGAGGACATCGGCATGGAGTCGCCCCCCAGCCACGCTCTTTCGGCTTTGGAGGCGGCGTGAGGCTTGGCTGCCCTTCGAGCCTTGGGGGTGGGCCGCGGACTTGGCCTGAGACGCCCAAGGAAAGCCGGGCCGGGGGCGGCGGAGCCCGGGAGCCCGGGGGCGCCCGCCGGGCGGGGCAGCCTGCTCGCTGGAGAGGGCCTGGGGCTGCGCAACTCAGCGGGGCGGGCCTGGGGTCACCGTGGGGCGACCGGGCTCCCCTGCGGGCTTTGTTCCCCGCCCGGCCACGCCGCGCACTTCCTCCCCGCCCGGCCAGCCCCCTCCAGGCCCCGGCCAGCCGCCTCCAGGCCCCGGCCAGCCCCTCCAGTCCCCGGCCAGACGCCTCCAGGCCCCGGCCAGCCCCCTCCAGGCCCCGGCCAGCCCCTCCAGTCCCCGGCCAGACGCCTCCAGGCCCCGGCCAGCCCCCTCCAGGCCCCGGCCAGCCCCTCCAGTCCCCGGCCAGACGCCTCCAGGCCCCGGCCAGCCCCCTCCAGGCCCCGGCCAGCCCCTCTAGCCCCCGGCCAGCCCCCTCCAGGCCCCGGCCAGCCCCTCTAGTCCCCGGCCAGCCCCCTCCAGGCTCCGCGCCGGCCTGTTTCGTTTCCCCAGCCCCGCGCCCTCCGCCGGGTGCGCAGCTGCCCTCGGGGCGACGCGGGCGGTGCGAGGCCGGCCCAGGAGTCCTGGCCCCGCAGGAAGCGGAATGTGTGCGTGTGGCGGGGGAGGGGGGGCTCTGGGTCCCCTTCTGGGGTTCTGGGGCCGGGGAGGCGGCCTAATGGGGCGCACGGCCTGGTGGGCGGCGAAGGCCCAAGTCCTGGGCTTGGAAGGGGCTGGTGGCCTGCGCGGGGCCCGACCCCAGCCCCGGACCCGGCCCCGGACCGGCAGGAGAGGGCGGCGGCGTGTGGCCGGGGTCCCGCCCGGCTGGACCCCAGCGGCGGTAGCAACCCGGACACCCCGGTGACCGCCTGGGCGAGCTGTCCCCGGCGCTGCCTCCGGCGCTTCGCAAGGCAGCGGCACCGCGTCCCGAAGCCGGGCCCTAGGCCTGTCCGTGGCCTCCGCCTCTGCGGCCCCGCGGCCCCGCTCCCTCCCGCGCCGTGCGGGGCGACCGGGAAGCCTCGCCCCGCAGCCTCCGGCGGCTCTGACCCTGCGGGCGCTGCCGCCCTGGCCGCTCCGGGCCGGCGGCGGAGGAGCGCGGCGCCGGACGCCGAGCGGACGCGTTCCCCACCGGCCGAGGCGCAGTGGAGGTGCCGTCGGGCGCTGCTCCTCCAGCGGGCGTCCCCCCTTCACCTAATCCCTGGTGCTTGGGTTCTAATCCCACACATGACGGTTAATCTGCAATGATACCGCTGCGGAGGGACCTGTTGCTTGCGAGGCACGGTGATTTGTCACCTTGGAAACAGTTTTAAATAAAGATCATAACAGCGATGTCAACTGTGTTTATTCTCCGGGTGGGGAACCTGGCGGCTCCTGGGCGGAGAGGACGGAGGGTCGGTGTCGGAGGGACGGGAGCGAGGCGCGGGCGGGAGAAGCAGCCAGTCCGCCCCCGGCCCGAGCCTGCTGTCCTTCGGGGTTTTCCTTCGGGAAACTCGCGGGGTCTGGAACCGCAAAGCACGGACAGAGGAGCCGTTTGCAAAACTCGGGAACGCTCGGTGAACTTGAGCTACTGCGATGAGCCTCCAGCCGGACGCTGCGCCCCCGGGACTCCAGGCGGCGGAGAGCAGAGAAAGGGCGGCTGGCGGGACCCTGCTCCTCGCCGCCGTCCGTGGACCGAAAACGCCGCGCTCCGGGCTTCCTCCGCTGTGAAACCCGCCACCGTTAGCAACCACCACCGAAAACTGTTCGCACACCGAAAGCAAAATTGAACATAATTGCTTTTATTTATCAATTGCTTTTACAGCATTAAAATATTTTTAGTTGCATTGTATAAAACACCATCCACTCTGATGACTACCTGCCATATCGGTGGATCTGCTCCTTGTGTGTTCGGCACAGCGATATTAACCATCAAGAAAAAGCACATCTTATATATTGTATCTGTCAAGCTATGTTACAATTTCTCTGAACAAAAAAACACATTATTCTTGTTGAAGAAGCTATGAAGCTTCTTTCATGAGCACTTTAGGAATAATCATAGTTGTCAAAAAGAATTAGAGATATAGATTGTAGATGCAAAGGAAATATTAGGTACACAGAATAAAATATACAGTGGGATTGAGGCACAACTATTTTTCTTTTCAAAATAAATTTTTACCGAGGTGAAAAAAACAACAAAACCCTGAGCTATTAAGCTTACTTAAAAGATGGCTTTGTTGGTTTAATTATACTGTAGTTATTTTATAAATATGTTTCAAAGGAAGCTTGCCATATTGCATGTCAATGAGGACTGTAAAGAAACGCTCACAAAAGCTAATGCATACCAAACACCAAATTTTAGTCATTAGCATTCTTATTTATCACAAACTAAAGAAACCTATTAACAGACAAGAATTTCTATTTAGCTAGCATTACAATGTTTGCCCATTAAAATAAAAAGGGCAAAGTATGTCCATATATTTTTTTTCCCTTGGAACTATACATTCTTGCTGCCTAGACAGGTCCTTTGGAGAGATTGGAGGACATTTCTGGTTGGGGAAACAGGAGTCTACAGTGGGAATGGGCCAGAGGTCCCAGAATCACTATTTTTAGTTATCAAACTTAACGCTATTCATTTGGGGGAAAAGTGCAGGGCTGGGGCTCTGAGGCAGGCTGAGCACCACATAGTAACGGAAGTGTGTGAGGGGCCCTTTGTCTTTAATTTGTGTTATATGCATATGCAAATGATCTATTGTTTTTCCTCTGGGGGTGGAGTGGATAGCTTTTGTTTGGATGTTAAAATTTCCTCAAATGCTCCCTAGACAGGGTACTTCTCCCAATGCAGATTGCCCTAGTAGGAAATCCCACCACAACAGTAAACATAAGGTTATTAATTCTAGAAACATGCACACACATATAGATTTGTGTCATTTAAAAAAAATCATTTTCCTTTGAGCAAAATCGGCAATTCTGCTGTCATACCAGAAGTAAATGAATATATAAACACATTTTTTTTCTGAATGCCTATTTGACAGGGAATAAACTTTTCAACTATTTTTTTCTTCTTCTTATAATCATGGGTGATTTTTTTCCCTAATTCGGTAGGGAAACAAGTAAATATCTCAGACCCTGAAGTGAAACATTTGGAATGGTAAGGAAGAGTTATTGTGAATTATGGTTGGTGAGAATTTTTTTTTTTAAGTGTCCAACAGGAAAAACAAATAATAGTTACACAAACTTGTTAATCTCGGCGCATTTATCAAGCAACTCAAGTACAGGTTCTTTGGGCCTGACGCTCAACTCAACAGGATCCATTTTGCCTGTTTGGGGGAGTTTTTGCATTAAAAAGATTGAAAACTTCCAAGAAAGGTGCTTCTTTGAAAGGCCCACCTGAAAACAACAGGTACTAGAAAGAAGGAGGGCATTCCTGATTTCACAAAGAAAATCTCTGTCAAAAGTTATGAACAGATTTTGCAAACCCCACTTGAAATCTTAGTTTTCAATAATAAAAGTCGCTGGGGGTAGGTATCCTCTCCCCTGGGATTACTGGGGCAGAGCTGAAGGAGGGAAGTGTAATGGTTCCTACACTGCAAACTTGTCCTTCAGTGACAAGGCAAGTCAGTGTATGATGAAAGCAGCTCGGGTGCCTGCCTCAATGCTGGCACTATTATATCTGGACGAGGTGTCAATCCCCACATTTCTAAAGCATATTTGATACAGAGGTGGAGGGAACTGCTTTAAAACCTAAGAGTGTGTGTGTGTGTGTGTGTGTATTTAAAGGTGACACTTGCCAATAAAGGCCAAATCTATACAATTATTTGGATAACTCCACTCCTCTTACTCACCCCAAATTAACCAGTCTGATTTTCCCTCCACTGCCGAGAGCGCCCATATTATCTCGATAGGCCACCCGCTCGCCTCTCTCTCATCTGCGTCTTTCCTCTTCATTGAATGCTGAATACTACGAACAGCCAGGGAGGAGAAGGCTGCTCCCCATACATTTAAACCACGCTGGTTTAAATCTCAACGCGAGTGGAAGAACACCCTGTTTCAGTTGCCTTCAACGCAATTTCAGAGTGTATTAGAGGAGACCATCTTGGTGATGCAAAGATAAGTAAGACGAAAACCCTTTTCTCAGGGAGCTGATACTTGTTGAGGTGAGGAACATACACAGGTCGGGAAGGCACAGAGCAATGCTATTCTATGGATGTCCTGGCTGGGAACACAGGAAAGGAAACATGGGAGAAATCTCGGAAGGCTTATTGGAAGAGGTGGCGTTTGAACTGAACCTTGAAGGTTGAGTATGATTCAAGATGGTGAGGAGAAGGAAATATAAACAAAATTGGCATCCAATTAAGGTATAGTGACAGGTCTGACATAAAGTAGGCATTTAAAAGTGCTTATTTAAACGAATGAATGAAATTTAGAAGCCTAATAATAAATCCCTCTAAACATTTCTCCTTAGGATGGCCTGCCTGCTATGGTAACCTAAAGCCCTCTTATTTCTCTCCTTTGATGGTGTCTCTTTCCCTCATTCAGGCCGAGAGAGCTCATTTTGAGGTTACGGATGATGTCTAGGGCTGCAAAATGATGCCGTTGGCACCAGGAAATGAGAAACAGTCTTACTCAGAGATGACTTCTCCACGGGCAAATGTTCCCTGCATTGATGTCCTGTTTACATTCTTGCAAAGATGGGGGATTACTGCAATTCTATGGAGTTTTGTATTTTTAACAAACCTTCCTCTATGGTACCAATTTAATGTTTTGTTTGAAACATGCTGGAATGCAACATGGTGAAAGGGGGATTGGTAGGCTTTTATATACAGAGCAGAATCCACTGAAAATGGCCTCTGAATTAGAAACAAGGAAACCTGGTGGTGTACTAATTAGTGGGTGGAGAAAGTGGCTCACCCAACCCAGCTTCACTCTTTGTCATCTGAGAGGCAGAGACAATACTGACTCCCCTTGTCTATGTGAGGAGATTTTTGTTTTTGTTCTTTAAAGACAAAACAGTAGGAAGGTAGGTTTTTACATAGCTCTGGCCTCCAGCATTATAGGATTCAGGTGATAGTAATCAATTATGAACAGCTTTTTTTTTTTTTGTAATCCTTTGGAAACAGATGCTTATTAGTTTGAGCTTTAAGACACAATTTTTAAAATTACAACCATCAGCAAAATAAATAATACTGGCAAAATGGGAAATCTATACCAATAGGTCTTTTCTTTGAAATGCATTTTTATGCTTTCACAGGCCTTTGGGGCTGGGACATGGAATCCACATTAGGACTCAGCAGAGATTTGCTCTTCAGAAAATGCCTGAGCTGAGGAAGGCAGTGCCCGGCTAGATTATGCCCCAAGCAGGACATCTCGCATCGCCATCCCCTCTCCAGGTTCTCCTCCACTTCGCCCTCACCTCTGCCAGAAACCTGGCTTTCTTCTGCTTCGTTTTTCTTTTTCTTTTTTTTTTTTTAAAACAAGCCACTGTTTCTTTCTTAACTAAGCACGAAAGTCAACAAGTTGAGGGCAATTCAATAATAAACAGATGCCTTTCGAGTTCCCGAGACCCCTTCCACAGGAAGCGCCCAATTCAAAAGGAGGAAACACCAAGGACTATGAAGGATTCTGCAATGAGTGTGGCTGAAGAGGAGCCAGCCTTCCACCCCCACACCCCTCCCTGGACCATCACCCCGAGTTCATCTGAGGGAAGCTGGCTTTCCCAAGAGCCTATCTTTTCCTGGTTGTACAACGTGTTCAGTTCCACCACAGGCAGGCTAAACATATGGCAGAATAGTGTGAAGAAGGAAGTCTGTCCATTAGCACATTGAGGGACGGAGTCTGGGATGTACACTCAATAATGGGCTTCTTGTTTGGGAGCCTGATACCACAGCATCTCTCCAGTGAAAGCTGGACTGACCTCAATTGGTGTGGGCAGCGTGCTTGTGTGCGAGGTGTATTTACAAGGCCAGACCAATTCAAGCTACTCTGAAAGTCTCTTGCTGCACAGGAGGAAAAAAGTATTGGGTGACCTTGTGTGTATGTGTCGAGGAGGAGGAGCCCCGAGAGATTAGGAAATGAAGAGGGGCGAGAATTTTACTTTAATTAGTCTCACATTTCCTGGGAGAGCTTTTCTGAGAATATGATATTCTCTCCCATTTGTTTCTGTGCAGCAAAGTTCGGAGACTCACCACCCAAGGTAGAAGAGAGGACCATCTCGATCCAGGCTAGATTCTGAACAAAACTCGGCCTTAGCTTCCAGAAACCTTAAATCACACGTAGGTAGAGTTCTGACTTGGTCACTAAGAATAAAACGGAAGCTGAGTCTATTACTTAACATTTCAGATTAACCAGAGGACACGTTGAAAAGCCTTTTCTTGACTGAGGACCAAAATCATGGTTCGAGGGTGCCATATCGGGTCTTCTCTCTTTAAAAAAAAAATATTTTTATTCATTTCAGAGAAGAAGGGAGAAGGATAGAGAGATAGAAACATCAGTGATGAGAGAGAATCATTGATTGGCTGCCTTCCGCATGCCCCCTACTGGGGATCGAGCCTGCAACCTGGGCATATGCCCTGACCGGGAATGGAACCGTGACCTCCTGGTTCATAGGTCGCTGCTCAACCACTGAGCCATGGGCCGGGCCTGGGTGTTCTCCTGATATGGTAGGTGAGGGCTGTGTCCTGGAGTCCTGGTACCCCAACCACATCTTCAGCAACTCCTGGATCACACTACAGAGGGGGCAGAGTAGGAGCTGGGAGAGGTCTGCAGAACAGCAAAAGCAGCAGGAGGAGGGGGCAGGAAGGACCAGAGAGCACCCCTTGCAGATGCACATCTCTGCAGGCACACACGCTCAAGGAAGGCACCCACCTGGGACCGAAGGGGCTGTTAAGTCCCTCTTCAAACCACAGCGGACATCCTCAGACCGTCTCCAGCCCTTTGTAGCAATCCCCAGTACGCGTCAGTATGGGTAGAAAAGCTCCTTCTATCAAGTTTAACAACTTTCTGGTATAACTTCTGAGAGGACTGATTGCTTATTCATGCAGAAGCAAGACGCCCAGTTCGTTTTGCCTGTTTTTGCTACTCTTTGTTGGGTCGGGGAGGCTGTTATGGTAGCTGCAAATGGCTTCTCAAGTGACATTTGCTGACATTCAGGGAAGTACATTTATCAGTATTCGCCAGCTCACCTCTACACATGCAATCCATTTTGTTTTGTTCTTCATAGCAACCTCCTTGCTGACACCCGTGCCCTGAAAATGATAAATGGCAAGGTGGCATATTTCTCAAATGTCACTGTGAAAAATCTTTAATGGACTAAGTGTAGCTCTTCACGTTACAACTTGTCAGGTACTGGGAAATTCTAGAGTTTCTTCTTAATCCACAACTCTTTGGAACCACACATCTGCAAGCAGAGACTAATTATAAGCTACACTAGTCAGACCTGGCAAGCAGAAACCAAAGAGAAAACATCTGATATCAGCTAATTCTTTTTTTTTTATTATTCTCATTCCATTTTTGCTACTTCCTTTCCTACTCAGAGAATATGCCAGGTATGAGAAATCTGTTACTCTAATTAAGTGGGCCACAGCTCCCACCAGCCTCCCATTCAGGTTTGTAATCCACTTGTAAACTCAGCCTTATCCAAAATAGTTTTACTCCTCTCCTCAAGATTCAAGATCACTGGGACCTCCCTCTACCCCCTACCCTCCCCCCCCAGCCCCCCCGCCAGGGCCCCAACCTGATTCTGAGCCATAAATCCTGGCCCCTAAATGTTGTCTGAATGGGGTAGTTCAGAGGCATTTGTATCTGGCTAGAACAGCCTTCTCTCCTGTTTCCCGAGCCATCCCTTTTCAGAGGTCATGGCCGTCCTCCCAGATGGCTGAGAGTTTCACATCAACACCTAAAGGTCCTGGGTGTTCGTCCCCCGTCTGCATGCCCGCACACCACCATCGCGGTGAGCATCAGGGCTGCTGCCTACAATCACTCACCTCTGAACATGGCTGGCTCACTCAGGTTCTTCCTTTTCAAATGGTCTCTATTCCCTGGAGTGTGCTCAATGTGGAATCGGCTCCGCCATTGTGGGCCAGGGGTGGGGGTGGGGCTGGGGGGTGGGGGGTGGGGGGGAGATTTGCTGATTTGCATGTGTCTGAGAGGTGTTCCAAAAAAAGCACCATCATCAATTTACATTGATTTTTACAATCAATGTTTGAAGGTCGAAGAGACTGGGGAAGGGGATAACCTGAAGCTAAGGAAAAGAACTGGTACGTCCCCAAAAGTGTGACAGCCAAGTTCATCTCCGGCCAGATGCTAAAGATTGAGTTGGTGCTTTACTCCAGGCTTTTAAAGCCCACGCAGGCTCTAATTTTGACACCTGCTTCTAGACCAGTGATGGCGAACCTATGGCACCTCTGACACGCGAACTCATTTTTTTGGTTGATTTTTCTTTGTTAAATGGCATTTAAATATATAAAATAAACATCAAAAATATAAGTCTTTGTTTTACTATGATTGCAAATATCAAATATTTTCTATATGTCACACGGCACCAGAGTTAAGTTAGGGTTTTTCAAAATGCTGACACGCCGAGCTCAAAAGGTTCGCCATCACTGTTCTAGGCCCTTTGGTGTGTGTAAACCCCACCCACCCACTTCCTGGATCCCCTGTTTTGTTTTATTTTCCCCTAACATCACACTTCCTTTTTTCCTCCCTTAGGCTTGTTCTTCTGTCTCTTGGGTTGAGTAACTGTCCCTCTGGCTCCCACCCCTTGGGGATCTCTCCAACAGTGACAGGTCTTTATCCACATAGAAGCTCCCACCCCAAGCCAAGCCTCCTCCCATCACCATGTATTCCCCCTATACCCTCTTCTAGCTCACCCCACCCTGCTTTTCCTCTGGTAGTCACCATGCTGTTGTCTGTGTCTGAGTTTTTGCTTGAGTAGTTCCTTCTAGAATCAGTGGAGAGTCCATTGTCTCTCATTTGATGATTAAAACAACACTGGTGTTGGTTATTGAACTTCAGATGACATCTGAGTACCCTGGGATAAGGTATAGTGTGTGTATGTTGTGTATGTGTACATATGTGTGAATGTGTGTGTATGTGGGAGGTGGGCTCTGGAAGGATGGGGAGTGGTGATCAGGGGGCACCTTTCACAACTCAAGAAACCATCCGGATGCCTGGCATCCAGTTTTCTCACTCAGCAAATAAAACAGCCTTCAGTTCAACTATAATTACAGCGTGCATGTAATAATCAATGCAAGATTGCTTTTTTAGACATTCTCATAAATTCTAGATAGTCTCCCTTTTATTTAGCGACTTCAGAGCACAGGTTAGGAAGAGCTCCACTGAGGTCCCTTCGGCTGGGTATGTCCTCTGAGTGGCGAAACCATGTCTGCTACCCATGGAGCTAGGTTTGCTGCCTCTGGTCACCTTCCACTGGAATCTCCTTTGCTCAGGCTGAGGTCAGTACTCGGTATCCAGGACATCTCTATCCATCCTCTACTGAAGAGAACAGCACAGGCAAAGGCCAGGAGGCGTGCAGATGTCCAAAGAAGGTATTTTACAGCCCTCTCTGCAGTGAGCGGTCTGGCAGGTGCCATGTCAATAGGAGCAGAAACACCATGAGGGTTTTTGTTGATTGCCTGACCCTTCCACAGAGGGTGGTAGGATCTGATGGTGGGGCGTGGGGAGACACACAACACAGGAGCTTGAACTGATCGTTCCCATCAACATCCAACTTGCTTTAGCAAAATCAAATGAACCAAATTATCACCATCACAGATACCTCCCTTGGATCTGATGACCCTGTCCAGTTACTGCCCCATTTACCTGCTTCTCTTTCGCATAAAACAATCCCAAAGGGCTAAGGGTGCTGTTGTCCAGTCTGTCTCCTGTCCCCATCCCTCCACGAGGAGTGCTCTTCTCAGGACCTGCGCATGCCAGCCACACTGGGCTTCTGTCCGGTTTTGAATATGGCAAACCATCACCCCCCTACCTCAATGCCTTTGCATAGGCTCTTCCCTCTTCCTGGGCTGCTCTTCCTTGCATTTCCGTAGTTGGCACCTTCCTGTGGAATTGTTCAAATGGCACCTTCTCAGAGAGTCTTTCCTTGAGTAACCATCTCACTTGGCTCCTGTTTTATTGTCTTCATGGCAGATCTCATCTTCAGAAATAATCATTTTCTTTGTTAACTTTATGCAAGCTCATAGAAGCAGGGACCTCACCTGTCCTTTTCACTGCTATTTCCTTAGCATCAGTACACAATAATTATTTGCTAATAAAATTTACAATAGAATTCTTTAACTCAAGAACACCTGAGGTAAAAATCTGTCTATGGGGATAACTAGGAACCTCTTCAGTCCTTCCCTGGGAAGCCTTAGGGAGTATCATAAAAATATGAATCCATAGGGTCCAACCATAGACTAAATCAGAATGTCCAGGGGTGGGTCTGGACTGAATCCACATGTGCTGGATATGGAAGAAGAGCCTGTTTGGTCTATTAGATCAGAAGCTGGCCCAGAGAGGACAGATCCCACATGTGGCTGGAAACCTATTCTTCGAAGACATGGTTGGGGGTTAGATTATCTACAAAAATTAGGAACTAATAGCTAGCACTGGGGCAAGGAATCCTTCACTTACATCTTCCATGGGGTGGAGGTGGCAACTCTCATTAGTTTCTACCGTCTGAAAGTGAGTGAGTTTGTCAGGTTTTTTTATTTTTATTTATTTTTAATTTTTAAAATAATTCTTTATTGTTGAAAAAATTACATATGTCCCTTCCCCCTCCCCCCTTGACCCCTTCCAACTCCTCCCTCCACCCCAGGCCTTCAGCACCTTATTGTCTGTGTCCATGGTTATACATCTATGCATACAAGATCTTTGGTTGATTACCTTCCACCCACCCACCCTCCCCCACCTTCCCTTTGAGATTCATTTCAAAGAGGAAGGGAGAGGGAGAGAGAGATAGAAACATCAATGATGAGAGAGAATCATTCATTGGCTGCCTCCTGCATGCCTCTACTGGGGATCGAACCTGCAATCCAGGCATGTGCCCTTGACCAGAATCAAACCTGGTACCCTTTAGCCTATAGGCTGTCGCTCTATCCACTGAGCAAAACTGGCTAGGGCTGTCAGGTGTTGTTTTTTTTTTTTTTAATTTTATCCTGAGGATAGGTCTCAAGGAAGAGGAAATAACTATGAAAGCACTGGGTGCCCAAAGGAGGGTGGAAAGGATGCCATGAAAGTTGAAAAGATTGTGCTATCCTTTTGTGGGCTCCATGAGGCATGTAGACAAGAAGGGCAAGGGATTTGGGCAGTTGTATGTCATGAGAGACACTTGAACTTGAAGTTAGAAGAACATAAGCTCTTTGGCTGTCTGAATCCACACAGTGTGGTACTTTTAGTTGCTTAGTGAATTCAGAGAAGAATTGAACAGGATTGAGAACCCAGGAACCCTATCTGAAAGCCAGTTACTCACGACCCTAGGACATTCCCTTGCTTGTCTGTTTGAAAGTTCATGGGCACTATTTTCCTTCTTCTTCTTCTCATTCCTAGAAGATCATCAGGCCAGGCCTGGGGGATCAAGGGAGAGGAGGGCACTTCATTCAGATCTAGATAACAGGGCCCCACAGGCCTGTAATCAGAAGCTTTGAGGACCAGGACTTTTTTTCTTCTTCACAGGACCCAGTAATTTAACTTGAAGGACCTACCTTCCCAACATCCTACCCTTAGAAACCCTCTTTTTCATGAATCAGATCTTAGCTTCATTCTTCCCATTCACTAGCTGAGCTGAGGTTATTGGCCAGGGAATCAAACACCCAGGCAGGTTCTGCCTCAGACAATGTTAGGGTCTAAGAAAGCATGGGAGGCAATTTCTCAAGGGATTTGGGTCTGGTCAATCCACTGGGTTAGGGATGGGTGAGCCAGTCGGCCCATGCCCTGGGAGCAAGGCTGTGAGAGCAGGGCTATCATCCCCTGAAGGGCCAGGCCATAGGATAAAATGTTTCAAGCCCTAATTGTTTTTCCTTTCCCAAAGCAAGAACCAAGAAGTAGTCCTTCCCTAGTTCTCCATCCTTCCTCAGAGCAAGAGAAAGAACTGGCAGAGAAAAACAGAAATAAGAGACTGTTTCTAGTTCTAGCTCATTCATCCCATTATTCATTCATTCAGCAAATATCACTGTGTGCTTGCCAGGAGCACTCGGGGGAAGCACAGTGAGTGAAGCAGACACAGTTCCTGCCATGACCACAAGCACAGCCTCTTCCCAGGCCTCAGTTTCCTCATCTGTAAAATGAGATGGTTGGACTAGGTCAATGGTTCTCAACATTTAGCATTTGTCCAAATCACTGGAGGGTTTGTTAAAAGTGTTTGCTGCCTAGCCGGTGTGGCTCAGTGGTTGAGCGTTGGCCTAGGAACCAAGAGGTCATGGTTTGATTCCTGGTTGGGGCACAGACCGGGCCTACAGGCTTAATCCCCAGTGGGGGACATGTAGGAGGCAGCCAATCGATGATTCTGTCTTATCATTGATGTGTCTATTTCTCTCCCTCTCCTTTCCTCTCTGGAAAAAAAAAAAGTGTTTGCTTGGCCTTACCCCAGAATTCCTAATTCAGTAGGTCTGAGAACTGGTCTTTTGAACAAGTGCCAGGAGATGCTGCTGCTGGTCCAGGGACCACACTTTGAGAACTGTTGGCCTACGGGTTCTCTCAGGCCCCCTCCAGTTGTGACAATCTGTAACACGGATGGTTGGTGGGCACTGGAGTGGCCTGAGCAGAAAGGGAGTGTGGAAAGCCAACCCAGAGACGGAAAAGTCCCGTATGTTTCCTGAGCTTAGGAGTAAATGGATGAGAGATAAACCTCCATGGAGCTACTAAAGCATTCGCCTCATTATTTTTTTAAAAGTGATTAAAATGTCATTTCCTAACATGAAAGTTCACTCAGATGCTCGAGAAATTATTTCAACTTTCTATAAGGGGGGAAAAGGCTCCACTAAAAAGCTACAAGGGTATTGATGTCTATTAAATATTTGCTTTTCTCTCTAACCCACACTAGACTGGGTAATTTGTATTTGGCAGAAACCAGCTGCAATTACATTAGTCAATCCAAAAGCCCAACTTGCTCATACAAAATGCAAACAAATTAGTTAAAACGGCCTAATTAGTGGACTGTAAAAATACAAAGTGAGGCTGGCAGCCTGATGTGTGTTAGTCAAGAGCACCGTCTTCCCGCACAGGGAGGCCTGGAGCGAAGGGGACCACGGGACTCAGCTCCCACCTGATCGCAGATCTTCTCTTGGGACTTCCGATAACCAACGACCCAGCAGAACCCCAGGGTTCGGCCTTAGGTAAGCCCATTCCCCCCCTGGCCCTGGGCATGATCTCTTTGGCCAAGTTGGTGCAATGGCAGAATGTGGGGTTTGGATCCACATGAACTTGAGCTTGAATCTCAGCCCCACCAACTCACCAGCTATTGCTTTTGTCAAGTTGCTTCATTTCCCTGAGCCTCTAGTTGGCTTTTTAAAAAGGAAACAATGCATCCTGCATCTAAAAGTGGTCGTGAGGATTAGCAATTATGTATGTTGTGATGGTACATAGTAGTTGATCTCTTATTAATTTAGGTCTGGGTTTTCTGGGCCTTGAAATACCAAAATCAGAATGACTCTATAAGCCAGGATTCTGATTCAGATTTAGGGCCCCCATGGGCAGTAGAGACTCAGGGAGATAGGAATTATTATTCTAAGGTCACACATAATTAAATGTTCTTAAGTTCACTCTTACCCAAATTGTTAGATTAGACCATTAGCTCTGATAGGAGGGAGTTTTCAGGACACCAGTAGAGATTCAGGGCTTTCTACCAGGCACCTAAAGGTGGTTAGACTTTGGTGACAATCAACATCTTGTATTTTATAACACCTTCCCACCAAATCACGTTCCAGCTCAGTTATAGTCACAACATCAACCAGACTAAGACTGGGAGTCCCAGGGAAGTGCTACAATTTGTTTCAAGGTCATACAACTCATCAGTGTCAGACACAAGACTCAGATACCCAGGGGATGGGTTCTTAGACCAATAGAGTCCCTGTCAACTTTGGCCACCAGACTGCGGATCATGTCAGAATGGTTCCCATCCACTAGCAAAACTACACACTTATTGACAGAGAACTGGACAAATAAACTTTCCTGAGTGAGTGGAGAGATTTAGTGTATGACTCTTACCTCAAAAAGAGAATCTTACTCTTTAGGGACTGTGCCTCATACATTCTTGCCTCCAATAGGAATGGTTCATCCAATTGATTACACTAATTTAGAGTTCTTTTATTGGAGATGAATTCATTTATATATATATATATATATAGCACCAGCTTGTGCCATGCACCAAGACAGACACTGATGACCCAATGGCACAATTTCCTATTATCTATTTATTTTTTAATTTAAAATTTTTATTGCTAATCACAATAGTGTTGTGAGGGTCAAGTGAAGTAATGCATATGAAAACACCATGGACATTTGGAAACTTTCTGCAATGTAAGGGAAGAAATTATTATTGTCCAGTAGTAGAAATGATTTATTCTCATAGCACCCCCCCCAGTACCAGCCCCCTCCCCCCAATCACCACTAGTAACATCCCAGGCCCCCCCCCAAAAAAAAAAAATTTTGCAGGGAACGTTCTCTTGGGAGCCAGGACCTGGGAATGCTCCAAACTGTGTATCATGGTGGGACACATTTCTGCCTGGCCGCAGGCCGCAGATTCCCGGGAAGAATCGCATTCCTTCCACCCTTCTGACTGCGGCAGCACACATGTCCTTGCCTCTCCCCAGCTGGGCTGCCTCCCAGGAGAGGAGAGCGAGGAGACCTGCCCCCTCTGTGCCCGGCGCAGGCTGATCTGCAAAGGGCCGTGGTATCAGGGGTCAGTGTCAGGACGTGCTGACTGCAGAGGACACAGTGACAGGCTGAGCTGGGGCAGTAATTAGACAGTGAGAGCTTCCACCAGCAAGCTACAATCAATAGGTCTGCTCACAGAGGAAACAAAGATTCAAGTAAAGCAGATGGCGGAAGATAATGCCATCTCTCCCACTTAACTCGCATTTTCACTCCCCGTAGCACTGTCACCACCATTTTCTCATTTGGTCCCCAGCGCCTCCATTCGCAGATCCTCTGGGGGGTGTAGCTGTCCGATTTTACAGGCAAGAAAGCTGAGGCACTGCCATGGCAGCGACCAGCCTCACTGCAGGAGCAGGGACGCACATGTCTGCTCCCTTTGTGCTAGCCTTCCTGTCATCGATGTCTCAGGGAGCATACAGACAGGAATGAGTGCCACCCATTTTCACTGAGCGCCAACTATGTACCAGTCACTGTTCTAGGCATAATGAACCCAGCAGCGAACAAAACCATGTCCTCCTGCCATGGAGGTTCCGTATTAATAGGAGAAGATAATACACAACCAAATGAGCAAGATAGTTTCTGGTCGTAGTACGTACTATGACGACAATAAAATAGATGGATCTGTAAAGAGGACCAGGGAAGCTAATTGAGCCCGGAGAGCGCTCTCTGAGCAGGTGACCTCTGAACTGAGACCTGAATATCAAGAAGTGGCTTAAATGTCAAAAAGACATTTTAATGGGAAAGGGGGTAGTAAATGCAAATAAATAGCTAATTAACAGTGCTATACCTTGTGGTCTCTCAGGATTGAAGAAGGAGGCTGAGGAAGAAGTTTTTTTTTTTTAATTGATTTTGGGGGGCGGGGAGAGAGATCAACTTCTTGCCCCACTCACTCAGGCACTCATTGGCTGTCTCTTGTATGTGCCCTCACGAGAGATCGAACCCCCAAGCAACTTGTATCAGGATGATGCTCAACCAACTGAGATGCCCAACCAGGGCGAGAGAAAGCTTTTTTTCTGTGAAGCAGGGGATGCTAGAAAGTTAGAACTTTCCTCTGGAGCCCTCTTTGCTGGCTAACAACCTTCCTTTACTCCTGGTCTCAGACTCCCTGCCTGGGAAGTGGACGCAATAGTGCCAGTCACAGTTATAGACAACCAGAAAACTGGAGGCCAGGGTGAAGAGTTGTGAAGTGTTAGAGACGTGTTATCCAACTGCACCGGCTAGGGGTTACAAATCTTTAGACACTTAGTATTAAATATTTCATGTTTTAAATGATGTTATCAAGACAGCTAAAGGATAAGCCACTCTATTCTACTCAGTCAGCTTAAGTTCAGTTGGACTATTTGCCACACGATAACATCAACTTCCTAAGGTTTCCTTTCAATGACATGACTGTCTGCTAACTGTATGTAGTAGGCTCCAATGTACAGATCCCTTTGATAGATCTTACTACACATCCACTAGATTGTAAGCCTCTGGAAGGCAGGGACTTATGTTGTCCACATACTAAGGGTCTAATAAATGTTCATGAGCTTAACTAGTGACCCAGTGCACGGATTCGTGCACATTAAAAGGAAATTAATTAGACGGTGGCCGGCAGGGTGGGACTGGGCTATACAGCCGGATGCGCCCTGGAGCCAATCTTCTGCGGTCCCTCCCTGGCTGCACATAGTGCAGTGGCTCGAAGGGTGTCTGTGGTCACTGGTCACTGCAGCTCGGCAGTAAACCAGATTTGGGGCCAACAGTGCCCCAGCAACAACATAACCCACAGCCAAAGGTGGAATTGCATGGCCCCATGAGGAATCGGGCTCCCTCCTCTCTGGTTCTGGGGTGCATCACCCAAGAACCGCTACTGCCAAGTCACCACAGCTCAGCAGCTCCTGCATTGAGCATCTGCCCCCTGGTGGTCAGTGCTCATCATAGCTACTAGTTAGATGGTCGAACAGTTGGCTGGTTGCTTAGGCTTTTATATATATAGATATGTGAAAGACACAGCTTTATCCCACTCACAATCTGTGGATCTCCCCACTCCCCACCTTCATGTGGGTGGAGTCATTATTAGCATCCTCAGATGAGGAACCCAAGGCACACACAGAGACTTTCAGAGACTTACAATTTCTACCAGACTCACCTGACTTGTTTAGATACTTCTCTTGGTTGGCCTATATCCTCAGCAGCAACAAAAGCATCAATTAAGTTTTCAGAGACAGATACAAAGGTAGACATCTCTCTCCTTAAAAAGCCTGAGTCAGGGGACCTTGGCTCTGAGGATCTAAATGGAATTGTCCGCAGAAACTTGCAGGCCCAGAACTCAGAAATTCTGGACTGGAACAGACTGATAAGATTATTCAGGCTTGGTTTGCAGTGGGGTAACCAGGCCAGAGAGTTACCTGGGCTTGCAGTGAGCTAAATACTTATTTTTAGTGCAGTTATCGCCTTTCTTTACAAAAGGGGGGCATGGCCTTGGGGCTTCATGTCAGTTGCATTTGGATTGGCTAGATGTCAATCAGTTGTAGCATCTGCCAAGGAAGTTGTAAGTCCCAAAACATTTTTTAAAAATATATATTTCTTTATTGATTTCAGAGAGGAAGAGAGAGGAAGAGAGAGATAGAAACATCAATGATGAGAGGGAGTCATTGATTGGCTGCCTCCTGCACTCCCCCTACTGGGGATCGAGCCCACAACCCGGGCATGTGCCCTTGGCCGGAATCGAACCTAGGACCCTTCAGTCCGCAGGCTGACGCTCTATCTATCCATTGAACCAAACCGGCTAGGGCTCAAAACATTTTTTAAGGAGGGAGAAAAGGAGTAATAAAACGAGTTGAGCTGTTTTAACGAGGCTGGAAAAAAATCAGTAGATTCAGATAGAAATATAACATATTTGTACTTCATTTATTTTACCCAAACACAGACTCCTTTTGAGGCTTCTAGGACAGTTCAGGCTGCTGAATGGACACAGGAGCCTAAAGGGAGCCCAATCTTAGCTCCTTGAAGTCCCTTCTTGTATGCACTGGTTCTCAGCCTTGGCCACACATTGGAATCATCCAGAGACTTTAAAAAGCTGTTGCCTAGGTCCTACCCCCAGAGATCCTGATTCAATTGTTCTGAGATGTGGCCTGGACACGGAGATGTTTCAAATCTCCACAGATGATGCTAAGGGACAGCTAGGGTTGAGGACAATGATCTATAAGGGGCTCCTCCCCAAGAGCAAGGGAGGAGGACACTAACACAGCAAGGAGGAGAAAGGATCATTTCCTCCACGGCTTGTGCTGTCTGTGCTGAGACAGCCATTTCTTCCCAGGCGACCAGCCATCCAGTTGGTTGTCCCAGATTTGACACTGAAAGCCCTGCCCCCCAGGAAATCCCTCAATCCCAGCCAAATCAGAAGGCTGGTCACACGACTACCTCCTACCCCAAGCCAGGCTGGCTCCACTCATTTGCATAATGGAAGAAGGGGAACCTAGAGCCTCCCGCCATGGCATTTGGGGGTTGATGGGAGAAGTCTCAAAGGAAGAGAAGAGGCAAGTTGGAAGAGGGCTGGTGCCTGCAATCCCTTCAATGTACAATTGCACAATGCCCTAATTTCATGAAAATCCACCAATTCAAAAATACTCGAAATGGATAACTTTTTCTTTGAAAAACCAAGAAAGTGGCCAAGTTTCACTCTAGGGCTGAAATAGTGCTGGATACTGGCAAGTTTCTCAGGCTGAAGTGACCTTGAGATGATAAAGCCCACCCCCAAGGATCTGTACCCATTGTGTGAGAGGGCTTGGGACTTGGTAGAATTGGTGTGGTTTGATGCCTCAGAACCGGGTGGCTCCCTGCTGGCATCTGAGTCACACTGGCATCCATCATACACCAAACCTTTGATTGGACACCTTTTTTTGCAAGACACTGTGCCTGGGTTCATACCCAGGGTGAGTGAAGGTGGTGGGCGTGGGCAGAAAGGGAGCCTGAAGTTACTGCAGAGGAGGTACGGTTAAGGGGTTCTTTGGGGTGGGGCACCAGTGGGGTGTCTGGAGAAAGGAAACCAGCTTAGCCAGCTTCACAGAGGGTGGAACCCTGTTTTATATCATATTAGAGGCCCGGTGCATGAAACTCATGCACGGGGGGTGGGTCCCTCATTCCGACCTGCACCCTCTCCAATCTGGGAGCCCTTACGGCTTAGGCCCACTCCCCGTGGTTCTCTGCTCTCTTCGGGGCCTGGCCGCTCTACGCCGAATGCCCAGAGGCTATCTGCAGCCCAGAGGCCCTCTGCAGCCGGGACGGAACACTTGCCTCATCACCGTGGCGACAAAGCAAGCATTCCGCCAGGCTGCCCACACTGCCCGCTCTCAGCGGATGCCCCCCCCAGGACTGGGGGACTCTGGCGGGGCTGAGGGGACTGGGCGCCGCCATCGTGTGGCTATGGGCACCACCATCTTTGTGATGGAGTGATGGTTAATTTGCATATTACCCTTTAATTAGATAGGCTGATAAGTGACAAATCATGCCAGCTTAAGAAGTAGCCATTGGCCAGGAGTCTAACATAATTAAATGTTCAAGAATTACTTACAAAATGACCTCACAGCCCCCATCACCCCCGAGGTTGGCCAGACAAGTGGATGGAAACTGATGATTGCTTCTTTTCTCCCAGGCTTCCACCTCACCCTTCGGTCCCCCGAGGAACGGAATCTGAAAAGTTTCCGATTGGCCTTTGGTGCTCTGACCTTGTGGAGGCAAGGAAAACACCTATTAAAAATGTTCCTTTGGGCGGATGGTTGCTTCCGGCAGCCTCTGTGCCAGAGGAATGAATCTAGACTCCCCAGTCCTGGCCTAAATCTCAATGGCTAGTAATTAAATTTCTACCAACAGTTTGTTTTATCACCTCAGTTAGCTTGTTGACATACAATAGGCGCAGCTGAGAGGTACGGCGAGTTAATGGTTTTCTTGTCCAGATTGATATTAGTACCTGGAGTGGGAACATCTCCTCTTCAGAATATGATTACTATTTTGCCATCTTAAACACAGGAGGGAAATCCGTTTCTATAGATTAAACGAGAAGTTCTGAGAACTTCTATCTCCAGTCCCCATCCAGGCACGAACGCATCTCATTTACTTTGTGCCGTTCCTGCGAGTTATCTGTGTCACACAGGCGAGGCTCGCGTGCTGCGTTAACTCTCTATTGAAAAAGCTCGAAGTGCGCTTGTAACAGTGCCCTGAGCCAGGATGCAAGGCAGGGAGCAGACCAAGGAAAAACGCATCACGGGTACATTTCAAGGTGCTTGGATATTTTAATTGCAAGAGGAAAGAACCCATGGCAGCTAAAGGTGGAGCCATAATTAAACCGATATGCGTCACTGTCGCCTCCAAACCCGCTTGAGTTGTTGCTTTTCCCCATCTTTCAACTCCATGAAATCAATTATCTCCTCAAACCAGTGGTAAGGATCAGACGCCAGCCTCTTACTCCTGAGTGAATACATTATTTGGAATTCATTATTGATGAACAAGGCCTCTGACGGAAAGCCCCATCCGATGCTCTGGGGCTGGGTTTAGGGAGGCACACCCCGTGGCCTGGTGTCCGTCTGCAATGCCGAGGGCAAGGTCTCACAGAGGCTGGGGCAGGGGAGGAGGGCAGGACAAGGCCAGCTTCACCTCCAGTGGCCACCCCTTGAAGTGTGTGGCTTGACACGTAGTGACAAACGTGTTCCCAGCATACCCCAGAGTGACAGCTACGGGGTACAGCGGGGACAGCCGTCCTGGTCTGAAAATACCTCTGTGTGTGGAGGCTGCCAGCCACCTGGAGCGGTGATAGGCGCTGCTGTGCACAGGATCTGAAATGGAATTGATGTGATGTCATTTTGGCTCTCCTACAACCTGGTTATCTCTTGCCAAGACTTCATATCCGATTAGTCCGCTTGGAGGGGACAGCGGACTTTATCAGCCTCGCTTCCCGACATTCCGTCAACTTCAGAAACGCGGTGAAGGAACTTAAGATGAGGTGTCACCTCTTCCTTTCCATCAGATTCTTTTGTGAGCCTCCCAGAGTCGGAGTCGGGCTCCTCCTCTGGAAAACTCGCATGAAGGGGGCAGGGCATGAAGTTTGGGCTGGCTTCAACCTGTGATGCTTTGCCGTCTTCCTGGGCTCACAGCTCCTGGCTGGCTCTGCATTCTCTTTGTCAGCCACGCTGGCAGGGGGCGGGGTGTCGGTGCCAACAGCAAGCACCTCTCCTGTGCGGTTTGCAGGAAGGGTGAGGCCTGCTGGAGATGGGCAAGCTGCTTCCATTGATATCCTTGCCTGCGCATGGGGAAGTCATCCAGCAAACTGCTGACAATGTAAACCCTTCCTAGCTGTCGTCTCTTTCCCCGACGGGTAATTTTGCCACTCTAGCTCCAGGGTCCCTGGCAGGGCCCGGACCACACAGGGTTTTCTAGGGGACTGATGCTGCCAAGCTCCCTGGCAAAGGAAGGAGGCTGGCTCCTGTGCCAGTTCACACTCTCAGACCCTCCTCCAGCTGCAATGCTGTGCCTGCAGCAGGCCTGTGGCCTTCTCCCATCCCGAAGAGATGTGCGCCAGCAGGTGGGCCGTTAGAAAAGTTATGATGTCCGGCAAGCATAACGTTGGCATTGATTGGTTCTTCCCCTAGCAAATGCCTTCTCCAACTCATCTCCCACTCCCCACGCTGTAGGCCCGAGTGGCTCTATTATCATTTATCAGGGACAGGATCCTGAACCTATTTATAGTGGCCTATTAGGAACTCAGGGTATGGCCCTCCATCCTAGAGAAAATTTGATTTTAAAAGGCGACCCTGCAGCCCTGGCCAGTTTGGCTCAGTGGATAGAGTGTAGGCCTGTGGACCAAACGGTCCCGGGTTTGATTCCAGTCAAAGGATGTACCATGGTTGCAGGCTCCTCTCCGGCCCAGGCCCTGGTCGGGGCTCGTGCAGGAGGCAACCAGTCGATGTGGTTCCCTCACATTGATGTTTCTCTCTGTCTTTCCCTCTCTCTTCCACTCTCCCTATAAATCAACGGAAAAATATCCTTGGATGAGGATTAACCAAAAATAAGGAAATAAAGGGTGTCCCAAACTTCACGCAAGATTTGCAATTGAATTGAATTGCAAATCTTGCGTGAATTTTGGGACACCCTATAAATCAATAAATAAACTAAAAGAAGAACCTGTAGAAATTGGTGATTAACCCACGAGGAATGAGTCTCTAAAGGTCAGACTACAGGCACTGAACCAGCTGACATTTTGGGGCCCTGGTGAGATATTTGTCAGGGTCCTTTGGATCATTCCCTCTGAGCACTGGTGTCTTAATTGGGAAAATGGGGATGAGAGCATCAGGCTTACTCCTTGCTCTTGTCAGAGCGAAAGGACGTGATGACTGACTGAGCACACGCAGGAATTGCCACACACACAGTCAAGTGCGTTTCATCACATCATTAATTCCTGGGAGAGAACGTAGTTTCACGTAGAGAACAAGTCCAGACCTTCAACGGTTTAGACCAGGAAGGAGAGTCTGCCAGGTGACCTCACAACGCTGATTCTGTCCCCCTGAATTCCACACCGGCCGCAAGGAATGCGTCTGCCTCCCAGGTTCTGTCCTCAGAGGGAACAACACATTCACCTTTGTCTCCTCCTCAGACAAAGTGAAGTTGCGGGAGACAGAGGCCACGTTTCAGACTTGAAGCAGAAAGGTATTTAACAGAGAGTGACTGTAAATCCATTAGGAGGGCTGCGGGAGCCGGTTCTCGCTGGGCTGCGGGACTGGCCGCCCAGGGCACTGCTGCTCCCGCCACCATCAGGAAGGTGGAGAAGCAGGAGGCCAGGACTAGGGTCAGTCCAACAGCTGGTCACTGAGGGGTGAGCCAGGGAGCAGCGCGCACCCTCTAACGCTCCCGCCTCTTGGCTCCACGGCTGGACACTGAGAGCTGTTGCTGAAAAGCTACTATTCCTGTGACTGTGCTTGCCAGGAGCAACAGCCCCAGAAAGGAAGATGCTCACCTCCCAGATCCCAGGAGAGCACACATAATTGGCAAGTGGTAACGGACGCCCAGAACCGCAACTGCAGAGGAGAAATCAATAGTTTTTGGTTTCCTAGTCTCCCCAGAAAATTGCAGCTCAGGAAACTAGTTATTTGACCAAGGTTTCAGTCTTGCCCCTGATGCCCATACACATGAATGTGTTGTTCCCTCTGAGGACACTGGGGAAAGGGTGTGATGGGGCTGGGAATGCAACCCACTGTCCACTTAAAGGGACAACACAACTTTCTTATTCACATTTCTCCCAGTGCCTTAAGGAAACTTCATTCTAGCCCCAAAGATTAGCACCTCCTTGCAGACACCTTGCCCCAGCTCCCTACACCTGGCCTCTTGGACTGTTCTTGGTGATAGGCTCCCCTTCACACACACTGCCTTCTTTTTAGTTCTCAGTGACAAAGAGAGGGAATCCCTGTCCCTCAGCTAGGGCCATCCCTCTCCCCCATTTTCCCATGTGATAGCGATTATCCCCAGTATTGGCAACTAGAAGTGACTCATCCTGCAGATGAAACCCAGAGGTGAGTGCATGGATAGCAGGGGTCTATCAGCTAGGATGCTTTGGGGTTGCAAGTGGAAAAAACAAGCCAATCAAACTAGCTTCAAAATGACTTGGATTTGTTTCACATGAAGCCCAGAGAGGGTGGGCTCTAGATCAGCCGTGGGCAAACTACGGCCCGCGGGCTGGATCCGGCCCGTTTGAAATGAATAAAACTATTGAAAAAAAGAGACCGTAACCTTTTATGTAATGATGTTTACTTTGAATTTATATTAGTTCACACAAACACTCCATCCATGCTTTTTTTCTGGCCCTCTGGTCCAGTTTAAGAACCCATTGTGGCCCTCGAGTCAAAAAGTTTGCCCACCCCTGCTCTAGATGCAGTTCGATTAGGGAATCAACTCTATTTCTCTGCATTTATCTTGGCTTTCTCCTTCTGTGTTTTCATGTTCATAGGTTGGCTTCCCTCATGACCACTGGATGGCTGCAGAAATAATGAGGGCAATATACTCTCTGTTCACTCCAGAAAGAGGGAGGGTAGCTTCCTAAAATCACCACTCAAAGGTTGTGAGTTTCTCTCTGATTGAATCACCTTCAAACCAGTCATCGGGGGCCTGATATAAACCTGCTATTCTCTGAATTCCTTGTGCTGTGGATGGAATCAATTTCACCCAATCAAATTGTCTGCTATACACTGGGGAAAGGGTGTGATGGGGCTGGGAATGCACTGTACACTTAAAGGGACAATAGCTGGCTTTCATCTTTCAGGCCTGGGAGCCAACTACAAACTAATCACACATTGAGTCTGTGGATGTGTGTATGGGCATCAGGGGCAAGGCTGAAACCTTGGTCAAATAACTAGTCTCCTGAGCTGCAATTTTCTTATCTACAAATGGGGAGCATGATGCCTAGCCCAGAGGAATATTGTGAGGAATGACCTGGAACAATGTCTCCCATATTTTTGTGTCTTAACCATCTCTCCCCCTTTACTCCAAAGGATAAAGATGGGCATCAACTTTGCTGATACCATTGTCTGGGCCTCTCATGCACCAGGTACAGCCACCACCACCACCCCTTAGAAATCTAGGACATCAGCTGGTATTTGGAAGAATATAGACACTGAGTAACCGGGTCAATATTGAAAACCAATTATGTCTGTGCCCAGTACTTCTTAAGGTGCTGTGACGTGACAGAAGAATACAAAATCATCAATATTCTTTTTAAGGAACTCAGCTTGGTTGGTACAATAGGATATATGCCAATAAGGATGCAAGGAATCTTGTCTCTGGGCCTCCTCGGCTTTCTATGATCTTCTGGATCAATGTCAAGGTTAGAATTGTACTTTCCTATAACGCTGCCAAGGACATTCACGGTGTGTCCTCTGAATGCTTCCTTCACTCTGGACAAAGCTGTAAAGTGGGCCAGGTTTGACCACAAGGCTCTAAGCTCACCTGTTCTCTGATCCCTGTACCTCCCACGGGCCTCCCTCTTATCTCCTCCCCTCCAGCCTTGTTCCCAGTGAGCTAGCAGCTACCTACGGACATTATTTAGCAGCAAACTCCTAAACTAAGGAATTAGAAGTCAAATGCCTAAGGTTTTCTTTGCCTGTGATATTTAGTTGTTAATAGAAGACTTAAAAACTCAAATCCCTGCTGATGATTCTAACTTCATAGCCTCTGATTTGAAAGACACGCATGTGTACATGACACAGATCTGGCCAAGGAAATGATGATGAGGATGATAAAGAAAACTAATAGCTAACATATATTGAATACCTGCTATGTATTGGGCGCTGTTCTTAGACCTTTGTATATATGATTTGTTCAATCTTAATAACAACCTTATGAGATAGGCACTGTTATGATGATGATTTTATGTTGAAATCCAGACACAGAGAACTTATCCATTCACATATCGGGATGACACTCTAACCAACTGAGCTATCCAGCCAGGGCTTCTGGGGTGATTTTTATTATTAGAGGATCATCACTGTTCCCATCAACAGCTCTTTCCTCCAAGATCCTAGAACGATGCTTCTAAGAGGAGAAAGGTGAGTCATCTCCCAGCGAACCCTGCCAGGGGCTGTCCAGGTCCTCTCAGTCTGGACGTCACCAGGCCTTTGGTCTCCCTTTTATGAGCTGATCACTCATCTTTCTACGTTAAAAAAAACATTTGACTTTTTACAATGCAACACATACTTCAACCCCCTCTTCCCCACGAAGACCTTATTCTGGGAATGTCTCTTTGCTATTTTTAGGACCACTGATTTCTTTTTGAATCATTCTGCCTGCGTTATTCGTGATGTCCTCAGACAATACTTCTGGTCTGACTCTTCTATCGACACCTAGCAGAGGCGTCCTGCGGATCAGTTAGCAGAGGCGCGGCGGAAGGGCTGGGCTGGGGAAGGAACCTCAGCCCCCTTGCCCCTCCTCTGCTTCCCCTGCAGAAATAATCTTGCTCACAGTAATGACACCACCGCCCAGCTTTCTACGGAACGTTGTAATTTTCAAAGAGCGTGGACCTTTCAACGAACAACATATAATATCTTTCAAAGGATGAAAACAGAACAGTACGCCAGAGGAACAACTTTTTTTTTTTTTTTTTTTTTTTTTTTTTTTTGAGTAGAGAGCTGGGTAGCAGTACGTGTACCCTGGGCTTTTTCTTATCTGTTTTTCATTTCTCTTGGGAAAGAGCAATTTATTCTGTTGATCACCTCACGTACCCCCAGGCCTGGTCCTTGTGGTTGCGCCACTACTCTGTTCTCCTTGGCCCAAGTGGGGACAACCTCCAGCCAACCCTCAACGCAGCCGAGAGCCTGGCGTTTCCTAAAAGCGCTGTGCTCTCAAATAAAGCAATTTCTCGCCTCGCTTTCTAGGTAAGTTGACCTGCCACCAAATTCAGGGTGTTGAAGCAGGACTTGTTCTAGGGGCTTTGGGAGAAGGCATCCATTGGAAGGTAGTTGTGGTGCAGAGCTGGGCCTGGTGTCAGGCAACCTGGGTTTGAATCTTGGCTCTGCCACTTCCCAGCTGTATGGTGATGGTAAGAGGAAATGGTGATATGTAGTTCTGCTAATAATGAACACAAACTGACATATATGTACAGAGAAGCACTTGGCAAATTGAGAAGTGACACAAATGCAAGGTTGAAGCATGAGGCAGGGGAGAGAGCTTGGGTTTTGTAGCCAGGCACTCCTGGTTCTGAATCCCGGCATCGCAAATTACTAACAGTTCCATCCTGGGCAAGTTAGTTAGCTTTTCTGAGCCTTAGTTTCCATATCTGTAAAATGGGGCTAATGGAATGGAGGTAAGAAATGTGAGGTGCTGAGCTCAGGAAGTGATAGTTGCTTCCATTGCTGCTATTTCTTGTGTCTCAAACCATGTGCAAATCCCCTCATACCTCTAGAAGTGGAGATGAGCACAGTGACATGTCCATCATTAGTAATCAAAGATTTTTCACATCCACTCATGCTGGGTACCACAGACCAGATAATACAGGCACATTGAGCTGTCCACGAGCCGTGGGGAAACTGTTTAGGATAGAGGCCACAGTGAGCTCACCCAACAATGATTAAAAAAAAAAAAAAAGATAAGGACAAAATTGCACGTGGAAATGAGAGCCTGCAATGAAGCAAAGGCTTCAGGGGGGTAGAAGTCTCCATAGCCCTTACCCGCTCTCTACCTGCAGCAACTTAGTAAGAGTTTTTTCAGATTCAACCGTTTTATCTGCTCAGAACTTTGGCCGTCACATTCTAAAGTTAGTTTTACCATGCTGATTGAATCTTGACACAAAAAAATGACATTTACTCTGATTTTTAAATTGCCCTGAGTCTTGTGTAGCACAGACTCAGAATTCTGCATGTGACTGTCTGATGCTGGGTACACTTTTCCTGAGTGGATGCGGGGCACGATTACCTCTGAGAAAAGTTGGCTGTGGTTTCAGATATGTAGAACAGACTAGAAGACAATATGGAAAGACTCTGAATGGCATGGCTGCTCCACTACTAGTGGAATTCAAAGATATTTGCTCTTAATTAGGAATATTGGCATTGCTTGAATCAAGTACCCACAAAGATCCATTTAGACTTAAATGGTAAGAGTGAGTATATACCTGAAAAAAAAATGGGTACTTATGTTACCAAAAAGACATTTAAGAGAATATGCATAGCAAATGTATTCATAATAGTCCCAAATATGAAACAACTCAGATGTCTATCAACAATAGAATGGATAAATTGTGGTATAGTCACACCGTGGAATATTATATAGCAATGAAAAAGAAACTACTGAAACCAAGATGGCAGCATAGGTTAACGCCGGAGATTGCTGCCTCGAACAACCACTTCAGAGATACATATAACTAAAGGACAGAACAGACATCATCCAGAACCACAGGAAGGCTGGCTGAGTGGAAATTCTACAACTAGGAGGAAAGAGAATATCATACCCAGACTCAGAGGAGGGGCAGTGCTGAAGTGAAATACTCAGGTGCGGAGTGCGCGCGAGGAGCGGGCTGGCGGCAGAGGGCGCGGTTGTTGTTTTCAATCGGGAGGGAGTTTCAGACTCTGAGCTCCAGATCTGGGCGAGTCTCTGGGGACCCAGACTCAAACGGGAGAAGCAGGACTGTCTGGCTTCGGTCGGAACTCGAAGGCAGCTTTCTCTCCGAGGTTTGCAGCGGTTGCTGGGACTCTGAGAGGCAGAGCCCCTAGGGACGGAACTGAGAGCAGCCATAACTGCTCGCTCCGCCGCCCTGTAGATCCCCGGGGACCCGCCCCGTCCAAGCCCTGCGCAGAACCATTTGCTGGATAGCCTCAGGCAAAGGCTAGATTAGCACCGCCTTAGAGATCCAGCACAGAAGCTCTCCCACTGCAGACACAGCTGACTCTCATAGCCAGTTAGCCTGGAGGTCAAATCACCCCCACTATTGCTGACAACAATCAAGGGGCTTAACTACAAGACTGCGCACAAAGACCACTAGGGGGTGCACCAAGAAAAGATAAAAAAATTCGGAGACAAAGAAACAGGACGCAAATGTCAGAAATGGAAGATAGAGAGCTCAAAACCACACTTTTAAGGTCTCTCAAGAACTGTCTAGAAGCTGCCGATAAACTTAGTAAGGCCCTCGAAAAGACTGGTGAGACCGCTGATAAATGTAGTGAGATCCTCAAGAAATCTAATGAGACCCTCGATGTTGTGATAAAGAACCAACTAGAAATTAAGCATACACTGACTGAAATAAAGAATATTATACAGACACCCAACAGCAGACCAGAGGAGCGCAAGAATCAAGTCAAAGATTCAAAACGCGAAGAAGCAAAAAACACCCAACTGGAAAAGCAAAATGAAAAAAGAATCCGAAAATACGAAGATAGTGTAAGGAGCCTCTGGGACAGCTTCAAGCGTACCAACATCAGAATTATAGGGGTGCCAGAAGATGAGAGAGAGCAAGATATTGAAAACCTATTTGAAGAAATAATGACAGAAAACTTCCCCCACCTGGTGAAAGAAATAGACTTACAGGTCCAGGAAGCACAGAGAACCCCAAACAAAAGGAATCCAAAGAGGACCACACCAAGACACATCATAATTAAAATGCCAAGAGCAAAAGATAAAGAGAGAATCTTAAAAGCAGCAAGAGAAAGAAAGCCAGTTACCTACAAGGGAATACCCATACGACTGTCAGCTGATTTCTCAACAGAAACTTTGCAGGCCAGAAGGGAGTGGCAAGAAATATTCAAAGTGATGAATACCAAGAATCTACAACCAAGATTACTTTATCCAGCAAAGCTATCATTCAGAACGGAAGGTCAGATAAAGAGCTTCAGAGATAAGGAAAAGCTAAAGGAGTTCATCACCACCAAACCAGTATTATATGAAATGCTGAAAGGTATCCTTTAAGAAGAGGAAGAAGGAAAAAAAGGTAAAGATAGAAATTATGAACAACAAATATGCATCTATCAACAAGTGAATCTAAGAATCAAGTGAATAAATAATCTGATGAACAGAATGAACTGTTGATTATAATAGAATCAGGGACATAGAAAGGGAATGGACTGACTATTCTTGGGGGGGAAAGGGGTGTGGGAGATGCGGAAAGAGACTGGACAAAAATCGTGCACCTATGGATGAGGACAGTGGGTGGGGAGTGAGGGCGGAGGGTGGGGAGGGAACTGGGAGGAGGGGAGTTATGGGGGGAAAAAAGAGGAACAAATGTAATAATCTGAACAATAAAGATTTAATTAAAAAAAGAAAAGAAAAAGAAACTACTGATAAATCCAACAACATATTGTTGAATGAAAGAAGCCAAATACACAAGAGTACATTACAATATGTAGGATTCCATCTATATGAAGGTCAAGGACAGACAAAATAAATCTTTTGTGATAAAGGTTACCTTTTGGGGATGGTGGGGCAGTATTGACTGGGAGGGTACATGCAGAACCTTTTGTGGTGCTGAATTATAAATATTACCTTTCTGAAAAGTGATTTGGAAATGGAATGCATTTAAAATAGCCAAACGTTCCCTCCAAATTTATAGTTTCAGATTTCAAAAAGGATTTCACTGTGGTCAAGTGAGCATAGACTCTGAGAGAAACCCAATATTTGTACTAATTTCCATTCAGTAATTAGCCTCCAGAAATCTATAATGTGACATTCATAGATAGATAGTTGTTGGATGGACAAACAAATGAATCAGTCCCTCCCCCCGCACCCCAATTAGTTAAGACTTTATATTGAAACAAGTCATTTGTCAGCTGACCACTACTTTCTGATTTGATTGACCCCTGAGTCAACCAATACATTAGTGGTTCAGACTCAATGGACAAGATTCAATCCAAGACACTCAGAAGCTACTAGGTGTACTGGTTAATAATGCAGATTTTTTTCAATAGGTGGATTACACGTGTGTTGATATATATGTGATTTGATATGTATGCTATTTTGTTGTATTGACAACAAGCTTCAAAACTTCATATGTCAAATTTTCTGAAGGTGTTAACATATAGATATTTTTACGCTTAAAAATGTCGAGTTTTGTGCCAAAGAAAGAGCATTTGTGGGAAGTTTTAATTCATTACTTTATTTTGAAGAAAATTGCTGCTGAAAGTTATCATATACTTTGGGAAGCTTATGGTGAACATGCTCCATCTCAAGATACTTATGAACTCTGGTTTAAATGCTTTAAAAGTGATGATTTCAATGTGAAAGAAAAAGAACATCCAGGTCAACCAAAAAAGTTTGAAGACCAACAATTACAAGCATTATTGGATGAAGATGCATGTCAAACTCAAAAACAACTTGCAGAAAGATTGAACGTTGCTCAGCAAACAATTTCTGGTCGTTTACAAGCAATGGGAAAGATTTTCATGGAAGGAAAATGGGTGCCACGTCAACTGAACGAAAGACAAATGGAAAACTGAAAAGTCATCAGTAAAATGTTGCTTCAACGGCACCAAAAAAAAGTCTTTTTTGCATCAAATTGTGACTGGCGATGAAAAGTGGATTTATTTTGAGAATCCCAAAATCATGGGTTGATCCAGGTCAACCATCAACATCGACTGCAAGACCAAATTGCTTTGGAAAGAAGACAATGCTCTGTGTTTGGTGGGATCAGGAAGGTGTGGTATTATGAGCTTCTAAAACCAGGTGAGATCGTTAATACTGATTGCTAGCGACAACAAATAATCAATGTGAACCACACTTTGATTGTAAAACCACCAGAATGGGTCAGAAGACACAGCAAAGTAATTTTGCTTCATGATGACGCACCATCACACACTTCAAAACCAGTTAAAGACATGTTAAAAGATCTTGCCTGGGAAGTATTAACCCACCCACCATATTCACCAGACCTTGCTCCATCAGATTATGTTCCATTCCGATCGATGGCACACGCACTTTCTGAGCAGCACTTCAAAACGTAAGAAAAAGCGAAAAAATTGGGTCTCTGAATGGTGTGCCTCAAAACAAGAAAAGTTCTACTGGGACAGTATCCACAAATTACCTGAAAGATGGGGGAAATGTGTAGCTAGCGATGGACATTACTGTGAATAAAGCACTTTTGATGTTTCTCCTGAAGTTATCGTGTTTTCTTTGATTACAAAATCCGAATTACTAACCAGTACGTGGTCAATCTGCATTTTTAAACGGTATCAGCATTATTGACCAGTACTCTTTTTTTGGCAGGAAATTTGACATTTTTAAGCGTAAAAATATCTATGATGTTAACACCTTCAGAAAACTTGACATATGAAGTTTTGAAGCTTGTTGTCAATACAACAAAATAGCATACATATCAAATCACATATATTTCAACATGTGTGTAACTCCATCTATTGAAAAAATCTGCATGATTAACCGGTACACCTAGTAAGGTGCCCAGAGAGACGCGGAGGCCTAGGCTCACCCATTTGAGCATTCAAGGCCTTGGTCCTTGACTCCAGCTGAACTTCCGCTGCTCTTTGGACTTGAGACCTTTGAACTAAATCGTGCCCTTGCAACATTGCCCAGCTTCCTTGTTTGGACTAGAGAGGAATGAGAAACACGATTCTTAAGGTATTTCAGGATCTCGTCTTCCTGTCCAGTTCCTAAAGAAGGAAGTTCAGAGAGGGGCAAGGGTTCACTCCAGTCACTCCATTTACACGCGATCCGGCCACCCCTGTGCCCTGAGCACGTCTCCCCCAGAGAGTTTATTCCCTCCACTGGCCGGAGCCTCTTTCTCATTGTTCTACTAATGCTAGTCAAGGCCTTATTTATTTACTTATTTACTTACTTACTTACTTACTTACTTATATATTTTAAAGTCCTCCAGAAAGAATTTGTATCCTGGCTTAAGATGTTATCATTTTTTTTAGTACAAATAATTGTCACCATAGTAAGAGCCTGATGACTATAGTTGATAACACTGTACATATAATTGAAACTTGCTAAGAGTGTAGAACTTAAATGTTCTTACCAAAACAAAATAATAATAAAAGGTAAATATATGAGGTGATGGATGTGTTAATTAACTCAGCGAGGGGTGTCCTTTCACAATATATATGTATAGCAACAAATCATCCCATTGTGCACTCTAGCTTACAAGTTTGTCAATTATACCTCCGTAAAGCTGAAAAAGTAATAAACAAACAAACCTCGGGCGCTTGAGAGGGCCCTACTATTTTCAAACGCTTTCTTGTGATCCTACATAATAGGTGACAGCAGGCGTTATCCCCCCACTTCGGAAGTGCAAAACAGGGGCTCAGAGAGGTTACCAGATTCTCCCAAGGCCCATGCAGTAGAGCTGGGGCTGGAATCTGGCCCTTCTAAATCTGAGCCTGTTCCGCCCTCTCCTTGGCTCCCCTCTGTCCGACTCAGTTCACAGCCTGAGCCTCATCTCCCACTTGGGAGATGGAGACCTTTCTCTGGGGGTCAGAAGGCCCTAAGTCACCAAGGAGATTGTACTAAGACAAGGACACCTAACAAGGGTCCGACGTGCCTCTGGGGCCTTTTCCGTACCCCCAGGGCCCAGCTCAGAGCTTGAAACAGAGTGGTTCTTAGGAAAAGGGTGTGGCAGTGAGTTCGCCTTGGGTGCTGCCAGCTCAGGACGCCTCAACTTGAGCAAGTGATAAACCACAGAGCAGGGAGGATGGATTAGGGACGCTGGAGTCCTACTGGCATTCTCTACTAATAACAATAATGGTTGTTAGTATTCATTGAGAGCTTACTGTGTATCAACAACTTAAAAACTTTTACGTGGGTTGTGTTGTGGAAGGGGGGTTTTCTGCTACAGTTTTACAGGTGTGGAAACCCAGACTCAGGTGGGTGGCTTGCCCGCAGTTGCTCAGGCAGTATGTGGGGGTGCGGGGGAGGTCAGGACTCACACTCAGGCACATGCTCTTAGCCTCTGCCCAAGGCCAAGGGGATTCTCAGAGTGTCTGAGGCTTCTGGCTGCCTTGTTCTCTGGACTGACACCCAGGTCCCTTCGCATGCTTTCCTGTCCTCAGCATTTGCTCTCTTTCCTTCCATTTCTCCCCTCAATCCCTTCTCACTTGCTTATTTAATTTTCTCATCCTTTCTCCCCACATTTTTAAAAGTGGCCTACCTCTATTTCCCCCTTTCCCTCCTCTCTGTCCCTGGTTTTTCTCTCACCTCTCCAACTTGTTCCTCCTCCTTGTTTTCCCCTCTATGCCTTCCCTCCACCACCCCTCTCTTTCACTGACAGCCCCGGGGGCACAGCCACGAGTTGGAGCAGAAAATCACCTGGAGGAGAGCCCCCCAGAGCCAACGGTTCGCTCTCCTGTGCAGGATGAGCCAACCAGCCCGAGAGGTTATCCATCCGGATTCACTGGCCATACCATGGTGAGGAGAAGCAGACATGTGCTGAATATCCACACTGCAAAAGTAGGATGATTCAGTGATCAGAGCACCTGAGCTAGCCTGGAAGTAATAATAGCTAGCAAAATCTTAAGCCAGGCTTAACTGAAAAACACTGTTGTAGGTGATACCAAAGTCTCAACTTAATAGTCACAATTATCCTGAGAGGTGGGTACCATGACGGCTCCCATTTTTCAGATGAGGAAACCGTGGCATTTACCGTCTTTAGAAGTTAAATGATTTGCTCAAGATCACAAAGCTAGGAAGAGCATGGTCAGAATTTAAACCTTGACGTGGGCACCAGAGCCTGTGCTCTTCTTAAGCCTTGAGCTATGTTGCCCAGAAGTCAAGGCGGGCTTTCTGGAGGAGATGACAATAAAGTGAGATCCACGGATGAGTAGAGCTGTGTGTGCTGCCTTAACAAAATCCCCTGACAGAGTGGCTTAAAAACAACAGACATTTATTTCTCACGGTTCTGGAGGCGAGGAAGTCCAAGATCGAGGTGCCAGAAGATTCGGTGTCCGGTGCGGTCACACTTTCGGTTCTAGATCAGGGGTGGGGGACATCCAGCCCACGGGCCGTATGAGGCCCCAAAATCACTTGGTCTGGCCCTGCCAAGGCATTAGGGGTGAGTTAATTACATGTCTGACCAAACAGACCAGGCTCACTTTTAAGGTGATCATTCTGTATGGCCTGTGAATGATGTTATAAATACCCAAGTGGCCCTTGGCAGAAAAATGGTTCCCCACCCCCGGTCTAGATGGTTATTTTCTCTCTGTGTCCTCACACAGTGGAAGAGCAAGGGAGCTCTCTGAAGCCTATTTCATTTTATTTATTTTTTAAATTTGTTGGGGTGACATTGGCCAACATGATCATAAAGATTTCAGGTGTGGGTTTCTAGGTTACAAGATCTCTTCTGTCTATTGCACCGAGCGCCCACCACCCAAAGTCAACTCTATGAGCCCTCACCCCACTCATGAGGGCTCCACCCTCATGACCTAATCGCCTCCCAAAGGCCCCACCTCCCAATACCATCACATCGGGGATCAGGGTTCAACACATAAACTTTGGGGAGACACAAGCATTCTGTCCAGAGCAGGCTGGGTTATCAAATACGCGGCAAAATATGGCTCTTTCCTTATGCCCAGGTTCGTGACAGACATCACTAACTGATGACAGCACCCCTCTTCTCAGATGGGGACTCAACTTCAGATTCCCCAAGAAGCCCCTCCTGATGGATTAGAATTAGGTGAAACCTGTTGGCCACCCTCGCTTTTGCTAATCCTAAGCCGGCAGGCAACCTAAAACCACTTGATGTAGCTTTGAAGCACCTTCTCTGTGCCAGGGAGGCAGCCACCATTGATTAGGCACTTACTGTATACAGCAGCTTGGTTTTCCCAACTTGGCAGTTACCTGAGCTACCTGGCCTGGGTCTTCATTCCCTGGGAACAGAGGGGCAGGGAAGGGCAGGGGAAGTGGAAGGTCTGAGCCTCAGGGGGAGCCGCTGTCGGGATGGAAACCGCCTGTGGACCTTGCACCAGGCAGAGAAATCACGTGGGATTCGCTGAGTCCTTCGCTGTTGGAGCGGCTCGGGTTCTGTCCTGGGGTCTTGGAGTCCTCACCGACTCACAGCCAAATAGGAATTATACTGAAACGGTAGTCATGGCAGGTCCTACACATCAGCTTCCGAGCAGAGAATTCAAAACATCTGCTCAAGTGCTGACCTCCACGAAGCATCCCTCCTCGCATTCCCGCCCTGACCAGCTGTGCATCAGCAGAGCCCAGTTCCCCCGAGCAGAGGGCCGTGTCTGACAGGGAGGGGGACCGCGGCAGTCCAGATGGGGCCCCTGGAATCACTTACACCTCAGACGGCTCCTCCATCTCACGTAAGCCCTGCCCGTTGTTTCAAGCACTCACATTACATATTGTCTTTTAAATATATATATATTTATATACACACACTATATATATACATTAAATGTGGTTTTACTCGTGTATGAATAGAGCAGTATGATATAAGTGATATTTAGTAACCGATAATTACTGTGTGTTAGCCATCTGCTATTCCTGAGGGTTTCACCAAACCCTTTCATAAAAGCAAAATGATACTCTACAGCCAAATTACATAACATTAACAGAATATTTTATATGCGAAATGCTGTATTTCTTTACTTTTCATTCAACTAAAAATGTACACAGTCAGTAACAAGCCATTCCAGCTGCATATTTATCCAAAACATTTCATAGGCAAAAAAAAGTCAAGTGAGAAAAATAACAGTTCAGCCACATGAGGGCTAGGAAAAACACATTAGAAAAGGGATCCTCATTACAATAATAAACGAGGCCCCAATTAAGGCTGCCACGTGCAGGGCAGGTCCGTAGTTGGCAGGGAGAGCCGGCGCTCGGGAGGTTTTGCCCTCGACGTTGAGAGCGGCTCCAGCACCCTAAGCAGCATCCCCAGACTGGGGCTGCCTCAGCTGGGGCTGAAGAAACAGCAACCACAGCAGCCACTTTTCAGCCCCACAACCTGGAAAGTATTTCTTGGGCTTAAGTAGATGCTGCCTTCCGGGCCTCCTTCTCATGGCCCTGTCATCCTCACTGTCCTGGCACTCCCAGTGGGCAAATGCCAGGAGGAGTAGAGGGATGCAGAGGCTCTGACTCACGTGTCCACGAGAAGACACATCTCAATATCCATGAGCCTGGCTCTGAGCCCCACAGATGGAGGAGAGACACGGCACTCCTGGTTAGTAGCATTTGCCACGTGTGATGTGTGGAGCCTGGGTGGGAGGGAAGGGAAGGGCAAGCACCCGGCTCCTGCCGAGGTGTAATCAGACAGTATTTACCTTCTCCAAGCCTCAGTTTCCTCATCTGTAAAATGGGAACATGGCACTTACCTTTATGGCTGTTGGGGGGTTAAATGAAAAATTGTAAGCAGAATGTCTGGCCCGCAGGACTCACATAATACTAGTAAATGTCTGTTGTGCTTGTTAAGCCTGTGATCTAGTTGAGTAAATAAACTATAACCACATGAAATACTAGGAAATAACCATGGAGCAACTTGGGAGTGAGTGCAAAATACTCAAGTACAGACTACATTTGAGGTGCTGGGAGGTTCACAGAGGGAGGAGGTGAGAGAGGGCAAGCGGGGCTGAGCACGGGAGGCTGCACAGCAGAGGTGCATGTCGCCTAAGAACTTCTCTGTTTCAGATCTTAGAAGATGGCAAGTCACTTGCAGTCCCTGGCAAGGGCAATCCCGGAGGCAGGGTTAGTCCTCAGGCCTCGTGCTGACCAGGAGGGCTCCACCAGTGGGGTCTGTTTATGGTAACTGAGGCCCAACAGAATAGGATTCCTTCCAGGCTGGGTAAGTGAGCGGGGCAGGGAATTCTCAGAGGCACTGAATGTCAGCATGTACTTCTAAGTACGCTTTTCGGAATTGCTCTGTCCTTGCAAGAGCTTTCAATGTTTACCTCCTGACTTCTTAAAGGGGCCTGGGCCTTTCTCATACAAACATGAAAGAACCTTCCAAATAACAGAAAATCAATTTTTAATACTGTTACTATTTCTCCTCTTCCATACCTATTCACACAGAGAGGGGGATGGGGATCGGAGAATGAGGGGCTGAGCATGGCAGGGAGAGAGAGGAAACAGAGGGGAGGGGGCATGCCAGGAGGAGAGGCAGAGATGAGCAATGGCAAGGCAAGAAGAGTGGTGGGCAGCATTTTGGGCTGGAGCCTCAATTGTTGCTCTTCTGGCAGAGAAAGCCAGCCGCTGGGTACGGGACCGAGCCCAGGCTGAGGGGGGCACCATGCTGACCCAGCTGCCTCCTACCTCCCTAGAGCTGTTGGATCCAAATACCCACATCTGTCTGCCTACTTACCCCGCCAGCCTGGGTTCGGTGATGACTCACCAACCAAGGTTCAGATTCAGGGGCAAACTGTTGGGTCATCAGCTCCTCTGGAGATCCGTTTGGTTTGTCTGGCGAGAGCAGTCCAAGGGGGCCTTGTTCTCCGCAATTTGACATGTGGTTAAAATTTTTCGGTGTAAATTCAGTGTTAACGCCAATTTTATTATATATATACAGTATATAGTAACTATTTCTTTTCATAAACACAATAATTATTTAAAGGAGCCTGTGTTGTAGGGCTATAATTCATGTTAGTTTATCTGGCATTTAGATTTTCTTAACGTAGGAAATCTGCATGTTGTGTACATTGTGAACAAGGTCAATTAAAATGAGCACTAGGCGAAGGTTTGTCCCACAGATTCCGTAATAGATGCTGGCGCCAGGCTGGATCCAAACAGAGGGGCGTGGTGTGTATTGAGCATTTCCTACGTGCTCACCCAGTGCAGGAAGTCATGGGGATACAGCAGAGAGCGGTTTCCGCCTGGACAGACTCCGGTTTCCTCACCTGTGAATGAGGAGTGGATAAAATAATATCTAACGTGACTTCCAGCCCTAGAGGTTTCTGATTCTGTGGTGTGAGCTATGCCCCAAGTAACTTGCTGGGAAAAAGGACAGACCATGCCTTCCAACGAAATAACAATGTTTCCACGACTAGAGGGCTGGGAGGAAGAGATCGCTGAAGACCTAAAACCCCCCCCTTTTTTTCTCAGTCTGTGGACATGGCAGGCCCTTCAATGATGGAGAAAATCTCCAGAGGACGGGTGGAGGGTTGAGTCAAGGTGAAGAGGACAAGCCAGGAGATGGCAGGGGGCACCTGCCTAGTAGGGTTGTTGGGAGATTAAGTATAAAGAGCCCAAGGTAGTGCCTGGTGCACAGTAAGCACTTAGTAGATGTCCAAAGACAACCGCTACCGGCCGGCTGCACATTGGATTCTCTCTGCTTAACCGCTTGGGTGTGACCAGGAGACGGGAATCTCAGAGGGGCGCTGGAGAGGAGCCAAAGGCTGCCCTGGGCATGAGCGTCTCTCAGCGCTGGAGAAGGGGGCAGGCCTGGCCCCCAGACCGATCTCCGTTCAGTTGTTTTCGCACACAAAATGCTGTTAGGCCCAGGGATACAGTAGCCCTGGGATCTGGGAGAGTTCTTTAGACAAAATTTGGATTAAATTGACCTCTTGGCGTGATCAAGAAGAATTTTACTTTAAAAAATATTTTGCACATTTTTTTTGTCTTCATTATTATTCACAAGGGCACAACATTGCTTTTTGAACTGCCTGTGCCCTTCATACTGTTCTCAAAAGGTCAGTGGGTCCAGCAAACACTGAGTTTTTGAAAATGTCCCTAAACTAAAATGCCAAGAGGTCTCTCTAAAGAACTTGCCTGGCCTTCTGTGATCAGCTCCCCAGATGTCCTATGACTGGATAGATTCCCAGCCAAGGATATTCACAACTACTACGTGTGCCGGTTAATAAGGCGGATTGACCCTTTACCGGTTAATAATGCGGATTGACCCTTTACCGGTTAATAATGTGGATTTTGTAATCAAAGGAAACACGATAATTTCAAGAGAAACATCAAAAGTGCTTCATTCACAGTAATGTCCATCGCTAGCTACACATTTCCCCCATCTTTCGGGTAATTTGTGGATACCGCCCCAATAGAACTTTTCTTGTTTTGAGGCAGACCATTCAGAAACCCAATTTTCCACTTCTTCGTACGTTTTGAAGTGCTGCTCAGAAAGTGTGTGTGTCATCAATCGGAACAAGTGGTCATCTGAAGGAGCAAGGTCTGGTGAATACGGGCGGGTGGGCTAATACTTCCCAGGCTAGATCTTTTAATGTGTCTTTAACTGATTTTGAAGTGTGTGATGGTGCATCATCGTGAAGCAAAATTACTTTGCTGTGTCCTGACCCGTTCTGGTGGTTTTACAATCAAAGCGTGGTTCAGCCCTAACCGGTTTGGCTCAGTGGATAGAGCATCGGCCTGCGGACTCAAGGGTCCCAGGTTCGATTCCGGTCAAGGGCGTGTACCTTGGTTGCGGGCACATCCGCAGTAGGCAGCTGATTGATGTTTCTCTCTCATCAGTGTTTCTAACTCTCTATCCCTCTCCCTTCCTCTCTGTAAAAAATCAATAAAATATACATATTTTTAAAAAGTATGGTTCAAATTGATTATTTGTCAGTAGCAATCAGTATTAAGGGTTTCACCTGGTTTTAGAAACTCATAATACCACACCTTCCTGATCCCACCAAACGCAGAGCATTGTCTTCTTTCCGAAGCGATTTGGCCTTGCAGTCAATGTTGAAGGTTGACCTGGATCAACCCATGATTTTGTGCGTTTGGGATTCTCAAAATAAATCCACTTTTCATCACCAGTCACAATTCGATGCAAAAAAGACTCTTTCATGTCATTGAAGCAACATTTTACTGATGACTTTTTGGTTTTCCATTTGTCTTTCGTTCAGTTGACGTGGCACCCATTTTCCTTCCATTAAAATCTTTCCCATTGCTTGTAAATGACCAGAAATTGTTTGCTGAGCAACGTTCAATCTTTCTGCAAGTTGTTTTTGAGTTTGACATGCATCTTCATCCAATAATGCTTGTAATTGTTGGTCTTCAAACTTTTTCGGTTGACCTGGATGTTCTTTGTCTTTCACACCGAAATCATCACCTTTAAAGCATTTAAACCAGAGTTCATAAGTATTTTGAGATGGAGCATGTTCACCATAAGCTTCCTGAAGTATATGATAACTTTCAGCAGCACTTTTCTTCAAAATAAAGTAATGAATTAAAACTTCCCACAAATGCTCTTTTTTTGTCACGAAATTCGATATTTTTAAGCGTAAAAATATCTATGATGTTAACGCCTTCAGAAAATTTGAGATATGAAGTTTTGAAGCTTGTTGTCAATACAACAAAATAGCATACATACCAAATCGCATATATTTCAACATATGTGCAACTCCATCTATTGAAAAAAAAATCTGCATTATTAACCGGTACACCTAGTATGTCTGTCTTCTTTGAGTTCCAATTAATATTATTAACTATATCCATAATTTATTGAGACATTACTATAATATCAATTATTAAATCAGAGCATAAAATATCTTACATTAGTTCTATGGGATAGTATTATTATTATGTCCATTTTACAGATTAGGAAACTGAGGCCCAGAGGGGTTAAGTCACTTCCCTAGAGTCACATAACAGGCAAGTGGCAGAATTAAGACTAAAGTCCAGGTCTGTCTGATTCTGATTCTGAATAACTACACTCTCCTGCTTCTTAGGTGATAAAGTAATTGGGGATCAGGAATAAAAAGGGCAAGTGAGGCAGATAGATCAGAAAAAAATGAAAGGGTTGTCGATGCTGCCTTGAAAAAGATAAAGGAAGATAAGGGGAGAAAACAGGGCTATAGAACTACTCTGGACTTGAGGGCAGAAGGCACATGGGTCAGAGGAACTGGTACCACGTGCTTTGGCAAGATGTGTACCATGAACAAAACCCACATCCCACAATCCTGGGTACTTAGGGGGCTTATGGATGGGAAATGCCTAACAGGGGGCACCCTCAGCCTTTGTTGTTGCAAGCATCTGGATTCTTTGGGGAGAATGGAGAACCCCCACTCCAGAGAGTCAAGGCCCTGGAGATAGGAGGCAACTGCCCATGACTGGGGCGTCATAGAATGGGAAAGCAACGGGCATTTGGAAGGAGGACAGACACAGAAAGTAAAACCCCTCTGAGGTGTGCATTGTCTGCAACAAAGCTAAGCAAATTCAGGGGCATATTATGGAAACTGTGGGAGAGGGGGATCACAGAAAGTCTCTCTCGAACAAGGGAATTGGAGGTGGAAATTGGCCTCTCCCAGTACAGTGCCGATTATGACTAATCTGAGTTGTGTAAAATGTTATTGATAGTGTCTTTGTTACCATCTTCATTCCGCTTCAGCTTAGTGATTACACAAACATTCAAAAGGCTTCCTTCTCCACCTCCTTGCCCCAATCCTATTTTTCCTGTAACATCTTAAATTTCTGAAAAGCCCTGTCCTACATCGGTGAGAGCCTAGTGCATAAGGTGACAGATATGTGGAATCCGTACAAGGCCGCGCCGGGACTGGACAACCAGTAAGCGTGCAATAAATGCCTGCTGTGTGATGAACACGTCCCAGGGCTGCCTGCCCTGGTTGCGACAATTCAGAGACTCACGTTGGAAGACAGAAGGAGAAGGCAGTTGGGCCCGGTTTCTGCCAAGAGGCCGCTTTGAGCAAAGGCCTGTGTCCGTGTAGGGGGTTCTGCAGCCTGGGATGGGGAACTCCCACCCCAGGGAGTCAAGGTCCTGGAGATAGGGGGCAGCTGCCCATGACCGGGGCGCCATAGAATGGCAGGGCCTGAAACGTCTGGATTTTCTCTGAGCAGCGCGAGCTGTAGGTAGAAGGAGGTGGGGGTGGAGGAGCCCACCACAGCCCCGACAATGAAAATAAAGAGCAAGCTTGCTCGTCCCAGACTCAGCGGACCCCCTGTGAGATATAAAGATGGCTCAGGGCCTGCCTGGGAACCAGTCCCTTGGTGTGGACCCCCAAACTCGGAGACAAACTGAAGAGCAGAACAATTTCCCATTCATGGAGAAAATGAGGAGGCCGAGGATCTGCTCAATGAGTCAGCTGTAGGCAAAGGGATTTATTTATAATTTGGGAGAAAGGAACTTACTATGGCCGAATGTAAAAAGTATTTTTTTTTTTTTTTGGATAAGTTAAAGAGATTAAGAAAAATCGGGCCGATGGTGACAGAGAATGGTGTGTAAACGAGAGGTGTTATCAGTGAGAATCTGGCACCAGCTCCATTTTGTTATGGTGGAAAATATCAGTATTATTTACTAAGAAGATTAGGGTTGAATTGGAAGAGAGGCTGGTTGTTGTGTGCAGATGGAGATAAGATAAGGATTTTACCTTCTCTGCAGCCAAATGCAGCCCGCTCGGCGCTGTTATCTCGGGCCTAGCAAGCAGGGGGATATTAAGATGTACGTTGTAATTACCAGTGGCAGGAGCAAATTTCATAGCGACTATTTTAAGCCCTAATAAAACGTCGGCCTTTAATTATACAGCTTTGAAATATTTTTCTCAGTTAATTGCAACGGGGGAAAATAAAATCAACCTCATATTTGAAACTGATTCTCACAGGGAAAGCCCTTGGCCTGGCGCTCCAGCTGCCTCAGAGCAACACGCTGCGGCCAGGGCTGCCTTGTTTCTGCGTTTCCAGGTCCCAGGGACACCCTCTCTCTGCCCGCCCCCCAGCCTTGTACAGGGAGACAGAATAAGAAAGGGTACAGTCTCTCCCTGCAGCATTAGATGCCCCTAAGGGGCCGCTCCTCCTTCCTGTGGGAATGAAATCTGATTTTAGGAGGTGGAGGAAGTGAGATACAGGGGAGAAGGAAGGAGAGCAGGCGGGGGGGGGGGGGGGGGGGAGAGCTTCCACTCTGCAGAGGCAGCAGCCCTCAAGCTACCTCCCACCTGTGCAACCTCTGACCCCACCCCTCCTCCCATGGGTCCCACGGAGGCTGTTGTCCACCTTGGTCCACACCTCTCCTACCTCCAGTTCAGAGCTCAGAGTTTGGCATCAACAACGCCTCCCTGTCCTTTGCCCTCCACTCATAACAATAATAATACTACCAGCAGTGGTGGGGTCACAGCTCCTGCACTCCAGGCACTGCCCTAGGCACGTTCTATCCCACGTAAACTTCCCAGCAGAAGGCGGGTACCTCCATGCCTTACGTTTCCGTTTACATTTTAGTAAATGGAAGATGGAATCCTGAGCAGGCGTTACATTTTAGTTCTGGGACTCAGGTCCGGAGAGGTCAAGAACCTGCCCGGGATTAGCCCCCCAGGGCCATCCAGGTCCATCTGACCGCAGAGCCCTGCTCTTCGTTACTAAGGGCAAGCTCACCTCTCCCTCTGCTCTCTCCTTTTCCTCGGCTCATGGACTCCTGCCCATGACTGTCCTCAGTTACCTGGACTCCCTGCTCAGAAATTCCAAGGCCCCTCACTGCCTGCAGGATGACAGTCAAATGTCCCCAAACCCTCTATCTTCTGGTTCCTGCCTTGGAATTTCAGGGCTTGGGGAGAAGACGAGCCCCTCCACCCAGAAAGGGCACTGACCTCACAGTAAAGGGAAGATTCATTAAAGCCACCTAAGGGACCCATTTGTGTGCCTTTTGCTGCCAAACAATTATTTTCAGGAGGAAGTTGCCTTCAGATAGAGCACAGGCGATCAGATGTACTGTGTTCCCATGGAACCTCTCACTGAATTCCCTGACACGCTCCTGGAGCTGGGCATAAAAGGACTTTTAATAAAGCAGAGCCTACTTCTCCATTTAATCACACCTTTTGTTGCTGTGGCCTGTGTGGCTCAGTAGTTAGAGTGTTGGCCCATGTCCCAAAAGGTCTTGAGTTTGATTCCTGGTTGCTGGTTGGGGGGCATGTGGGTGGCAACCAATCGATGTGATGGATGTATCTCTCACATTGATGTTTCTCTCTCTCACCCCCCCCCCACTTCCACTCTCTCTAAAAATCAATGGAAAAAATATCCTCGAGTGAGCATTAACAAAAAAATAATTATCTTCTCAGAATTAATGTTTAATTTCTTATGGAACCTCTCTGTGTCTCATAGCTTCAACCTTCCTGTCACTCAGTGACCTTACATATACCAGGAGCCCCTCCCTGAGAAGGTTTGGGAAGGCTCTTCCTTCAGGAAGGAAGAATTCGTTGCTCTGTCCACAGCCCTCTGAGGTGGGTGCTATTATTAACCCCATTTTACTGATCAGAAAACAGAGGCCTAGAAAAGTGAAGAAACTGACAGCAGAACTGAATCCAGGCTCATTCTAAAGCTGTGCTCTTAACCGCTGTGTGGTGCAACGTCCCATGGGGCCAGCCTGCATTACTGAAATACGCCCCCAACAAGGAGTATTTGGTTATGTAGATTTCGTGCACAGGTGTACCTGTGTGAGTATATTTGTTGCAACCCCATGTACCCTATTCTTTCTGTTCCCGGTCCTCTTGACCGCAATGACCAGGGCGTTGTGATTCCCTGGCTTTGGGAGGTCGGGGCCCACGCAGCCACAGTGCCTGAAAGCAGCGCTTTGGCCAAACAGCAGGAGCCAGCGGCACATGCTCCCGGTCACAGAGCTTGGAGATGGAATCCTGAGCAGGCGTCTGCGTGGGCGGCTGCGGCTGGCCCTGGGGTTGCAGCGTTTGTGGGTGCTGGCTGGTGTTGGGGCTCTCACTGTTCCAGAAATGATTAATACTCTGATACTATCTTGATAGCTTTAGGAGACACCCCTCCGCGAACTGGGATGCTACTGGTTGATATAAAATGATCTATTTTTTCCCAATCTATTTCATGGTGGTAGTAATTCAGACAAGGAAATGTCATTGCCTTCTACTGGAGCTTGATGCTGCTTTGAAAGAAAAAGAAAAAACCCACAGAAAACGAGGAAGAGCATTTTTTAGAGATCTTAATACATTAGTGACCGGGAGCTTAGCAAATGAAACACTTTCTAAACTTCTGATATGGAACAAATGGTTTCCCTTCCCTCCTGAACAGTGGTGAGCGCTCCTTTTCCCAAAGCCAGGCAGCCCCAGGGAAGTATGGTGAGAGGGAACGCAGCCAGGGGAAGGTCTGAAAGTATCACCGTGGTTTCCTGGTTCTTCACTCGGGAGCAGTTCTGTTTATTGGTTTCCTGCTCCAAAGGGATAAATTACATTATTTTAAGCCATAGACAAAAACTAATTTTTAGATTGTCTCATATCTGGGTTCCTCCCACTTTTGCAATGTTCTTGCGTTGCTGTGTCCGTGGCTAGAGCATACCCTGACCAAAGCAGCGCTTTAAAAGACCTGTTGCTGGATTGGGGGGATGAGGGGACATTGGGGGGATAAGGACACATTTGTAATATCTTATTCAATAAAGGGGAAAAAATTAAAAATATAAAAGACCTGCTACTGCTGTGGCCATCCTCCATGCCATGTTCGCCTTCCCTTGGCTGCACACGACAAGCTGAGGTCCTTGGTCACAGTGATATTTTAAGACATTCCCGAAGCTTCGGACTGTGCGGCAAACACAGAATGTAACAAAGTCTGAGCCGCCCATTGCCAGTGGGAATCTGTGGTCTGATATAAACTGCCTGCAAGTAGCTGGTAGCTAATAGATAGAAGGGGCTGAGACTTTGAGGGGATTTGGTGACAGGGAAACTGTGATCAGAGAACTGAGCTTAAGCATTTACTGTAAGCCCTTAGAAAACATTATTTTTATCAAAGTTATACAGGTACATAGTTTAAAAGTAAAACATGTAATTCTATAAGGCTTACTCCCACCCCCCCTTTTCACATCCCCCAAAGGCCACAATTACAAATCTTTTAGCAGCTTCTATTATTTAGTTCCATTTAGCTAAATAACATGTTTGTGCTGTCGTTTGTACGTTTTCCAATTTTAAACACTGTCCACTAACTTCCTACTAAGGAAGATGAGGTTTGGACTGTCTTATACCTCTTCTCCCTACTGCCCTGCATTCACACCTGCTCCCTCCTCACTAACACTTTCTCTACCCCCATGCTCACAACATACTATACTATAATCCTCTAACAAAAGGCTAATATGCAAATAGACTGAACAGTGGAACAACCAAACAACCGAACAACCGGTCACTATGACATGCACTGACCACCAGGGGGTGTGCGCAGAACATGGTGGGCATTGGCTGCAGCAGGATGGTGGAACAGGTGAGTGGGGGCGCCAGACCAAGGTGGAGCACCAGTTGTTGTCATCAGGGCGAGCCTCTGGTCGTTACTGAAAATTCTTTGTGCCTGCGTGCCACGGTTCCGCCCAGCACTCACACATGCTTCCAGTGCCAGCCCTGCTCACATCCACTGCCGGTGCTGGCCCCGCTCGCACCTGCCGCTCGCACCTGCTGCTGGCACCCGGCACCGGTCCCGATCGCTCGGCGCCGTCAGTGGGTGCGAGTGGTGGCTACCAGCCCCAATATCCCCGGAGGGCTTCTCCACCTCCCCCTGCTCCTGAGGGGCGATCAGTGCAGTAGCCGCTGCTTGCACCCACTGACGGCGCCAAGCGATGGAGACCAGCGCCAGTTGCCGGCAGCGGGTGCAAGCGGTGGCTCTGGCACTGTCAGTGTGTGGGAGCAGCAGCAGCAGGAGCGGAGCTGCCAGCAGAGAGGGGACGGGGGCTGCGGCAGGAGGGGCCGAGACCCACCCCTGTGCCCACCGCAGCCTCGTGGCCCACAGTTCCTTTCAAGGTGCATGAATTTGTGCACTGGGCCCCTAGTTTTTTATATGATCAGTGTTAGTGTTTACATTTTTACAATTATGAAAATAATTATTTACCATGGAGGTATATGTATTCTATGGTTATATTTCTTTTCTTTTATTACTTTCCTTGTTTTTGGTAGAGCTAATAATTCCTCTCTTTTTGTTAGTTTGCTATATACTTATCACTGATTCATCCCTAAATATTATAAATCTCCTCTTGATATGTTTAAAGTATTAGGAATTTTATCAATTTTATTTTTTCCTTAGAAACGTCCATCTCATAGCTCTCTATTCTCCTAGTTCAATCTGGTCTGAGTATCCCCTAGGTCCGTGATCGGCAAACTGCAGCTCGCGAGCCACATGCGGCTCTTCGGCCCCTTGAGTGTGGCTCTTCCTAAGCCTTAGGAGTACCCTAATTAAGTTAATAACAATGTACCTACCTATATAGTTTAAGTTTTAAAAATGTGGCTCTCAAAAGAAATTTCAATTGTTGTACTGTTGATATTTGGCTCTGTTGACTAATGAGTTTGCCGACCACTACCCTAGGTTATTGTGCAGTTATTGTCTTGGGATCTGTCTTATGATTATTCCAGTGATTCCCTCAGCTTTTCTCTTGTATCAGATTCCCTGTTTCTGGCCTCCAAGATCTTTCTCTTTCTTGGTTTACTCCTTCAGAAGCTTCATGGTTAAAAATATATGTGAGTTAAGGGGGATGAGACTTTTCTGAGCTCCTATATGAGTGAAAATGTTATTCTGAACTTAAGCTTGATTGATAGTTTGGCTAGGTATATAATTGTAGGGTAGAAATAATTTTCCTCCAGCTTTTTGATGCATTCCTCTACCTCCTGGGATTGTGTCCTGATTCTGAAAATATTAAAGCAGAAAAATAATATCAGTGATTTTCAGAGTAGTAACCTACTGGTAGAGTTTAAGAACTGGAGAAAAGTTGAAGGGCAGGATATCACCCTGTTTCAGGTATATATTGATTATGATAATAGGAATGGCAGTATTGCCTTACCTTCTTCACACTCCTTTCCTTGCTTAATGACCTTCAATGTCTCTCCCACTCCCGTGTCTATAGGATCAAGTTTAGTCTTCTTTCAACAACTATCTCAGCTCCTACCCACCTAGTGCCTTCTTAGCCTGCCTACCCTAGTCCAGTCTAGATAAGCTATCCTCCTTATTATCCCTTACTCGCTTTCCTTCTTCTCCAGCCAGGAATTCCCTTCCCTAAAAGTCTCCTTCTTAAAACAAATACTACACATTTTTCAAGGCCTATTTCAAAGCCCATCTTCTCCATGAAATCTGGTTACAATGTTGTGCCATATACTCTGGATTGGCTCACTCAACCTTCCATTCATGCTGTTTGTATTTGGAGAGATTAGAAAGATAAAAACTACATTTCTTAAATTTTCTTGCAACTTGGGTTCTGAATTTTAGTTGGGTTGTGCCTGACTAGATACATGTATACAAGAGTTGGAATTGACTTGCATTGATTTGGAATTGAATTATTCACCATAGCATCTGAGGAGAAGGTGAATGAGGCCAACAGTAAAAGAACCTCCAAGCTGATCCTTAAGGGATCAGTTTGTCCCCCTCAAGGTTGACTACTTGGGTAAACCAGCATCTGCCTCCTTCACTCATTAGTCACTCAATGCATGTTTGCTGAATAAAGAAAACATTGATGATGGCTAGAAAGCTACTAGAGATTTCAAGGACTGAGGTACTCATTAACCCTCATTCTCCCCACCTCACCCTCCCAAAAAAAAAATTTTTGTAGAAAGAAGGAAAAAGAATGGTTCAGTAAATAGACCTTGTCTTGGGGAGTTCAGAGTCATCACCTACAGTGGTAGCCAAGGGGTTGATGACAGACATAGGGGGTGGATGGTTAATTAACCTTGCAATCCCCTCTACAGAGTCCCTTGTCCAATTCGTCCTGGCTGGAGGCATTTTGTCTTGTTTCTTTTGGAAGCAACTTCCCTCATTTCATCTGGTGTCCAGTTCATTTCCCACTTACAAGTGTCACGGGAATATCACTCTATAACAACAACACTTGTGTATTCACTCAAATTGAGCTGTGTGAAGTCCCTTATTGTTCTCCAGGGAACTCATGCATATCTGACATTATGTCACTTCTGACACAAAGAAGAAAAGGGGGACTCTGTTGAGAGCGATTGACAAGACAAGGACAACATGGTCCTTGTCAGACAAGTCAATCTTATAGCTAGTCACAAGTTCTTTGGAAAATGACATAAATCTAAATATTACCTCACATTCTATCTATAAGGAGGTAACAAATATATGATCAAATATACAAATAAATGTTTCAAAATTACATACAGCAGTTAATGAAATGGCATTGTGCTCATTAAAAATCACGGGAATCAGAAGAGACAGAGAAAATCAGGAAAACAGAACCAGAAGCAATAACTAAGTTACATTAAAACATACAAACATGAATGAACATCTACTGTGCGCTATTTTCAGGTATATTATCCTACTTAACCCATATGTTAACAACTCCATTTTGCAAAGGATGAAATAGGAGTCAGAGGAGTTCAGTAACTTGTCGAGGCTGCACAGCTGGTCTAAGTTAGGATTTGAACCCAAGCCATTTAATTCCAAGTCACAGGCATGGTTTCAGTCTTTGTGTACTTAGATGGTGAGAGCCAGGGAAGGAATTGGAAGAGGCACAATGTCCATTGATGATTTTAGGACGAGCGCCAAGGGGAAAGGTAAATGGATAAAAATCGTTTATCCTGGGAAAGGGAGTTTTTATGACCTGTGGTCAACTCTGCCCTACAGAAACACAGATGGAAGTTAGAGAAGCAGACGTGCCCTTTAGCCAGGAAGAGTCATATGTATTTCTCAGGCGCCCTTCGGCCCTGGAGAGATTCTCTTCAAGCTGCAGTGAGTTAGGGAGGCTTCCAGAAACTCGGAGGTGGAGGGGGGTCATCAGTTCCTTTACTCCCAGCTCGCCCAGGGCACCTCCACTGTAATCAGTTAAGTACATTGGTTTTTCCCATTCAAAATAGTTTGGAAACCAGTATGGCAGGACACAGCTTAGAATCAATGGTCTCATCAAGATTTCTATCATTTACTCACAAATTCATTCCCTCAGTTGATGAGTATTTATTGAGTTCCAGTTAAATGCTCGGCTCTATTCTTAGCCCTATAGCTCATAAAAGAAAAGAAGGCTCTCTGCCTTAAGAACCTACCACCTTGGAGAAAAGACAAGAAACACACATCAGTTAAGGAACAACCCAGAGTAGGAATGATCAAACACAAGATATATATATATTGTGTGCACATGCACACACGCACACACGGAATAAATGGAAACAAGTCTTTCATGGGAACTGAGATAGAAATGTTTAGTAGAGACCAAGCTGGAATCATTGGTCAACCTAAAACTATCAAGGACAAAGGCAATCTTAATTTGGAGCCCCACCTCACATCATACCTAACATACTAAAATGCACTCACACCCACACTAAATACATGTGTGTGTTTTCCATATAAAACATTTTTCACAAAATACTTTTTATACTTTTAAATTTATTTGACTAAGAGTAATTGACAATGCTTTCTGGCAAGATGATGCCTACCCAGGAATTTGGAGAAGGGGCAAAATCTAATTAAGAAATTATTTTCAATATAATATTTATATGAATAGTAAATTTAACAATAACAAATGATTAATATGACATTCTAGATACTGAATCTAGCAAATATTAAATTTTACTTTTAGCTGTGTGTGGTTTTTTTTAGAACCAAGAGCCAATAAATATGTTTTACATCTGCTTGTTGAAAAGAAAACATGTAGACCCTAGGATTGTATTTAAGTAACCCTGGGTGAAAATGAACCAGATTTGGGCTAGAGAACCAAAATAAGAGGAATGCTCTAATAAGTATATATCTGATATGAAATGGAAACTTCCTCTACTCATTTTTCCTCCTCCACCGAGAATCCCACAAAATGTAAAAAGCACAAGAAGTATGAAGGGTACTAATTTCCACCAGGATTGGCCCTTCGCCTCATGTTCTTGGAACGATTAGGTGATGTGACCTCGAAGCGGGGGGATGGACTTGGTGGTCACAGGGGAACCGGAAAGATCAGGTGGCCTTAAGGAGCAAGAACACCAGAGAAGGACATGTCACTTCCAAACAGCCTACAGTTTCCAGCTAAGGGATTGGGACCCCTCTCCCCATGCTTGTCCCTCAACTCTCCACCACTTTTGGTCCCTGGAAATCGAACTAATATGCACTAAACACTATATTATAGATGTTCCTCAATAGTGCTTGCCAGCTGAAATATTTTATATTTAGAATATCTCTTTTCCACCTGGGAATTATGCCCAAAATGAATGCCTCCCCATCTCAGAAGGAAGACCAGGTGGCCACTGCACACCAGGGCTGCAAGGCAGAGTGCCTCACCGCCCCTTCCATTGAGCACAGGCAGGGACACAGAGAGGGAGAAAATGGGCGAGGCCCCGAGGCTCAAGGCTACTGAGTGGGCCAGGCTGCACTGGCTTTGCGGGCTGGCAGTGGGATCATGTCAGCTGAGATCAGAGAGAATCTAGAGGACAGTTCTACCCAAAGGGGGGTGTATTAACCCCGGGAGACACATGCAATGATCAAACACAACCACCAAGAGGTAAATAAGGAAGCCCTGGATTGTATGATAGCTACAGCCATTCGTGGAGGAGACAGACAGGGCCTCCGTGGAAATTACAGTAATTGAACCAGGCAGGGTTGGCCCCCTCTCCGGCATGCTTGAGGCTGTTTAGCACCCTGTTGAATCACTAAGCTTTTCCAAGTTTCTATCTCCTTATAGACCCCCTCTGCTCTCCCCCCTCCCAGAAATATTGGCAAACCTCTTTAGTCATCCGTGTGTCTACATTATCAAGGCCAGGGGTATATGTTCTCTGATAGATAATGGTCCTCAGTTAAGACTTAGCAAAAGCTATTTTGCTTGATGTATTAGCGCCCTATTTCAGAATAATCCTATTCCCTTGATTCTTTAGTATTTACAATTTTTTATAAGTACCGATTATATTTTCCAAGTCAAAGTGGGTAAAATTAGTGCATTGTATCCTGTTGTTGCCGCTTTCTGGAGTAGCCAGTCTTACATGTTTGAACAATACCACCCTGGTGTAATTTTAAAAGGTAAGAGCTTGATTCTTTAAAAAAACACTTAGATGGGCAGTGTGAGCTCTCTCTGAGGATCCTCACATTAAGAGTGTTTTACATATATCACACAAAAGGAAAATGCATGGGGGGGGGGGCAGGGGCTCATCTGAGCTGAGAGCCCCACCTGCTGAATTGTGGCAAATGGGCCCGAGTCTGACAGCTGCACACTGTCAGCCAGGAGACTTTTGAGGCCGTCTTCCATTAGTGGGCTTGTGGAATGGGGAGCCACTGGGGGCATATAAAACATCAGGCCCAATCATGAGCAGAAACCTCAGTGTTCCTCAGCTAACCAAGGCTATGCATTTACTAGGCAGCCCCTGTAAACTTTCTAGGGGCCCTCGTGGGCTTTGGGCCTCACTGCTGTTGATGATCTAAAATTCCCGAAGTGAAGAGTTAGTGATGCACAATGAATGGTGGCTTTAGGTGTTCTGGTAGTTGAGTAGAGGGAGAGATGAGTGAGCTGGAGTAGTCAGGGAAGGCTTCCTGGAAGAGTGGGACTTCCACAGAGCCTGGAAAGGTGACCAGGACTTAGATGGGCAGAGTTGAGGGCAGAGACAGAACTTGACCATGTGCCGGATGTGCTCTGACCATAAGCATGGCCTTTGCTTGGCTGTCAGAGACCATCCCCTTGGGAATTTCTTAGCTACCATGTCCTTGTCTGTTATGCTAGACTGACCCCTTTGCTGAATGTCCAACCATGGTCATACACTCTGCCCCCTGCTTTTTAAAAATCTTAGCATGTAAAAAAAACCAAAAAACACACCATAGAGGATAATACAATGAGTGCCCATTTCATTCCAAACAGGAAAATACTGTATTACTTCTACTCAGATCTTTTTATAATGAGATGACTTTCACAGATAATATATTCCCCTATGTCCCTCCCCAGTTCCATCCTCTCCATAGGCAGCCACTACAATGAATTTGGTTTGTATCCAGTTAATGATTTTGTTTTTGGTTTTTTTAAATATATTTTTTATTGATTTTTTACAGAGAGGAAGGGAGAGGGATAGAGAGTTAGAAACATCAATGAGAGAGAAACATCGATCGGCTGCCTCCTGCACACCCCCTACTAGGGATGTGCCCGCAGCCAAGGTACATGCCCTTGACCGGAATCAAACCTGGGACCTTTCAGTACGCAGGCCGACGCTCTATCCACTGAGCCAAACTGATTAGGGCCAGTTAATGTTTTTATACTTTTTAAGTGTATACGTTTTTGTTGGTCTATTCAAAGATTATTTCCCTTGCCGGAACCGGTTTGGCTCAGTGGATAGAGCGTCGGCCTGCGGACTGAAGGGTCCCAGGTTCGATTCCGGTCAAGGGCATGTACCTGGGTTGCGGACACATCCCTGGTAGGGGATGTGCAGGAGGCAGCTGATTGATGTTTCTCTCTCATCGATGTTTCTAACTGTCTATCTCTCTCCCTTCCTCTCTGTAAAAAATCAATAAAATATATTTTAAAAAAAAAAAAAAGATTATTTCCCTTCATTTTTTTTTTTTTTTTTTTTTTTATCAAGAAGTGGGTGCTGCAAGTATCAACTATAAAATGGGGACTGGCCAGGCCAGCGTGGCTCAGTGGTTGAGCATCGACCTATGAACCTGAAGGTCATGGCTTGATTCCAGGTCACAGCACATGCCCGGGTTTCGGGTTCCATCCCCAGTGTGGGGTGTGCAGGAGGCAGCCGATCAATAATTCTCTCTTATCATTGATATTTCTATCCCTCCCTCCCTTTCCTTTCCTCTCTGAAATCAATAAAAACACATATTGAAAAAAATAAATAAAATGGGGAGCTGGCTGAGTGGAAATAGTAGGGCAGAAATTGGGGAGTTGGGGATCCTTGTTTCAGAACAAATGATCCCATCGTTCCTTGGGACACACACCACATACCTATTAAGGCTGCAGTATTAGGGAAAAATCCAAATCTTGGTGTGTTAGCTACTTCTTACTGGTTTTGCTAAAGTCCTTTTTTGAGTTAATGTTTGTCTGTACATATTTTGGATATTAACCCCTTGTTGGAGCTGATGTTTGAAATCGTTGGTTGCCTTTTGGTGTTGGTGGTTTCTTTTGCTGGTAAGTTCCTTTTAGAAGGAGATAGCTAACGGCAGTCTTAACGCAGAGAAAAGAGGGAAACGGAGCAAGAGAAATGGCAAAGTGCCTGCCTCTCCCAAGTCCTCTCCTCGCAAGCTGATCTTCAGAGTGGTTATGTCAGTCGCATTCCCACCAGCATTATGTGAGACTTCCTATTTTCCATATCCTTTTCAACAGTCAGAATTTATTTTCTGCCAATCTTGTGTGTGTGAAATGATCTCTCATTGTGATTCTAATTAGCACTCCTTGATTATGCTGAGGCTGAACCTTTTAAAATGTGTTTTTAGGCTATTCAGGTTTCTTTTTACATGAATCACGCATTTTTCTATTTGGTTGTTTGTAATTCTTTATTCTATTGTTATGTATGATGTAAATAGCTTCTCCCGATCTATTGCTTGGTTATTAATTTTGTTTATGGTGTCTTTTGTTCCACAAAGGTTTTCATTTTGATGTCACATTTTTTTAGTCTTCTCCTTATGATTTCTGTGTGTGTGTGTGTGTGTGTGTGTGTGTGTGTGTGTCTTTTAAAAGAAAATCACTCCTGACTTTGTGGTCATAAATGTATTTTCTTATATTTTCTTCAAATGGTTTTAAAGTTTTACTTCTCTAGTTCCATCCAGCCAGATTTCGGGCGGTTCTGAATGATGGTTGTTCTGTATTTTAGCTGTAATCTCAGTGTGGTTTTGAGAGGCCATGAGTACTGGCGGTTACCTATGCTGCCATCTTGGTTCCCTTGAGTTGTTGGTTTTTCAGTTTGTTCATCTTTGTACTTGTTGTTAGGATGGTGTGAAGATTTCTAAGCTCCTTATATGGTGAACCAGAAACAAGAAACCTAAAGTTTAATTTTTTAAATATTAAGCTCTTTAATAAATCTGGAATTCAATTTTGTGCATGATATAACATAGCTATCAAATTTTATTTATTTTTATATGGTTAGGCACATAGTACAACACCAATTATTGAATAGTCCATTCATTCCCTTCTTATTTTTCAGTGCTACCTCTGCATAATATATCAAGATTCTACATTGATTTGAGTGTTTTTGAGCTTTCTGTTTTATTCCATTGTTCTTCCCATCTTCTCCTGTGCCAAGGCCACACTGTTTTAATGACCATATTCTTATAATAATAGTTCTAGGTTAATATGCTGGCAATCAATTTACTGAAAGCTATTTTTTTTCATTTTTAACAGCTTTATTGAGTTATAATGTACATACTATAAAAGTCGCCCATTGCAGGCATACAATTCAATGATTTTAGTAAATTTCTAAGTTTTGTGAAGTCACCACAATTCAGTTTAAGAACATTTTCACCACCACATAGTTCTTTATGCCTTTTTAGAATTAATCCCCACTTCTACCCACCCAAACCCAGTCCTAGGCAACAACTGATCTGTTCTTTGTCTCTATAAATTGGGCTTTTCTAGACATACCATATAAATGGAATCATTCAGTCTTGCATCTGTAAAAGTCAATTTTTAAGTCAATCCACCTAATGTCCAATTTGCTAACCTTATATTTACTAATTTATAAAAATTTTAAAGAAATAGCCTTCTTGACTATATTAAATAACATAGTCTTGAATATATTAAAATATGACATTATTCTTAAGACTATTTTCTCAAATAGATTTTATATAGAGAGCTAGAGGCCCGGTGCACAAAATTTGTGCACTTCGGGGGGGGGGGGTCGGGGGGAGTCCCTCAGCTCAGCCTGTGCCCTCTCGCAGTCCGGGAGCCCTCAGGGGATGTCCAACTGCAAGCTTAGGCCCGCTCACCAGGGGGATTGGGCCTAAGCTGGCAGTCGGACATCCTTAGCACTGCCACAGAGGCAGGAGAGGCTCCCACCACTGCTGCTACGTTCACCAGCTGTGAGCCTGGCTTCTGGCTGAGTGGCACTCCCCCTTTGGGAGAGCACTGGCCACCAGGGGCAGCTCCTGCATTGAGCATCTGCCCCCTGGTGGTCAGTGCACATCATAGCGGCCAGTCATTCCGCTGTTTGGTCAATTTGCATATTAGCCTTTTATTATATAGGATAGCTGCCTCCTGCATGCCCCCTACTGGGAATTGAACACACAATTCGGGCATGTACCCTGACCAGGAACCGTGACCTCCTGGTTCATAGGCCGATGCTCAACCGCTGGGCCACACTGGCCAGAGCCCTGTGTTTGCCTTTCTTTAATCCTCCATTCCCTCCTCCCTGCAGAGGGAACCATTAGCTTGACTTTTGTGATATTCATTTCCTTGTTTTTCTCTATAACTTTGCCTCCTCTGAATGCATCTCTAAAAATAAGTTCTAGCTTTGCCTGTTTTAAAACTTTATATTCATGAAATCATATTGTATATATTCTTTTATGTCTTGCTTTTATTTATTTATTTTGCTCAATATTATATTTTAAAGATTCATCCATGCTGTTGAATGAAATGCACTTGGCTTTTTCTACTGACAGTAGTATGCTATGTACGCTAATGGTATAGCATACAACCTACATGCTGTAGAAATCTTGGAGATTGTTCCATGGCACTGCCTGTAGGAACAATGATCTAATCAGCAGGCAGGGTCAGAGAGAAGTCCAGGGAGAAACGAGATCAGGTGAGTAGAGTGATGGATGCAAATTTCAGAGAATCACATGGATTCCTCTTATTTTTAATCTATATATATAAAAGCCTAAGTGACCATTATGACCGGTCAACCAAATGACCAGTCAACGGTTGCTATGATATGCACTGACCACCAGGGGACAGACGCTCAACACAGGAGCTGCTCCCTGGTGGTCAGTGCGCTCCCACAGTCAACCTCCTGCGCTGCTGGCCAACCTCCCAGCCCCGAACAACCTGGATCAGGACTGGGCGAGACAGGCCTTGATCAGCTCCAATCACCGGCCTGGCCAAGGGACCCCACCCATGCACGAATCTGTGCACCGGGCCTCTAGTTGATATATAATTGACATACAATATTCTATTTCAGGTATACATCATAGTGATTATGAAATGATCCCCACAGTAAGTCTAGTCACCATCTGTCACCATACAAACTTATTACAATATTATTGACTATACTCCCTATACTATACATGACATCCCTGTAACTGGAAGTTTGCACCTCTTAATCCCCTTCACCTATTTCATCTATCCCAGGCCCCTTCTCCACATCCTCACCAACACTTAACAAGTGTTTATTTTGTTTTTTTTGATAATAGCCACCAACAGGTGTGAAGTGATATACCTCATTGTGGTTTTGATTTGCATTTCCCAGATGTTGAGCATTAGTGTGATTAAGCATCTTTTCATGTGCCTGTTGGCCATCTGTATGTCTTCACTGAGGAAATATCAATTCAGGTCCTCTGCTCATTTTTTAATCAGGCTGTTTGTTTTTTTGATATTAAGTTGTATAAGTTCTTTATAAATTTTGGATAGTAATCCCCATTTAAATGTATGGTTTGCAATTATATTTTCTCATTCAGTAGGTTGCCTTTTCCTTTTGTTGATGGTTTTCTTCCCTGAGCGATGCATCCCTCATAAGGGCCAAGGCTGACTGTGGAAAGTTACAGCTCTGAGGCAATAGCTGTTACTCTGTCACTAGCACCTCTTCTGCCACTTGCCCCCTTTCCACTCCAGAGGTGGCCTGGGAAGCTGCTCGGCTCATGGAGACAGGGACGATGAAGAGGAGAGGGAGCATTTACTTGCCTTTCCTCAGAGTTCAGTGTATGTTTGGAATGTGCTTTGTTAATAGCATAACAACCTATTTATATTTATCACCACTTCTCCTACATTACAGAGTCCTCTTCCCTCCCCCCCCGGTCATCACAGAAACATTACAGTAATACTCTTTTCTCGGTTAACCTTTCCTTCCAGGATAGTTTATTTTCGAGAGGAAACATTTGATAAAGCTCAGAGTAATTTTAAATACATGATTTGCCATGTTAACACTTGTCACTTATCATATGCACTTCAGTCCGACCCCCCTGCCATTCTGTTAACCTTTGGAGGCACCGCTAAAGCAAGCCATTTGCAGTGGTCCTGTGAAAACTCTGCATTTAAATTGCTTTTCCTCCCTTCCCCAAATTTTCCATAACTATAAATAAATTTAATTACCATTTCCGAGAAATGTAAGCAAATCTTCTATTACATTTTTTAATCTTTTATCTCCTTCTTGTCCCTCCACCAAATATACAGTTTATCAGGCAGCCTCCCTGCTTCGGGGGCTCTCGTCCCCTCAGCTCTGCTGCCACTAACACAAGCCTGGGTCTTGTTCCCTTCTGTCCAACTGGGTTTCCTGAGCGTTTGAGTCCAGCCTCGCACCCCAGGGCTGAGCCTGCAGACACGAGTATTTCTGTAAAGGAGATGATGGGGATTTGGCACCTAGGTCTGCTCAAATGCCTTTTGGGGCCTCCCTCCACTGGCAGTGAAACGGGGCTCATCCAAGGTGGTGTCCTCATCACACCACAAGGGCAAACTCCCTTCTGTCCCCACGAGGTTGGGTCCAAACAACATCTTGAAAAGGCACACGAATAACCATTTCCCTTGAAGGTTTTATTCTTTCCAAAGCACTTTCTAATGCACTACTTAATTTGTTCTTTTTAAAGAATTAAGTAATAATGTAATCAACTATAGTTGAAATATAATAATGTTATCAATTATATGTTTCATTGGTTCTTGACAAGATCTTCATAAAGTAAGGACAAGCATTTTTCTTACCCCCTTCATGCAAATGGGGATATTAAGACACATTCATAGTGTGTGTGCACACGCCCTCCCCATGCCCCCCCCACATCCAACCCCTACCTCTATCTGCAGAGCTACCTCTTTGACTCCGACCCTCTACTCTTTGAGGCGATCTTCTTATTCTCTCATCCTTCCTTAGTCACATCAAAAGCTCCTCTATAGGGAAAGCTATGGGGTTGAGAGCAGGGACTGCTAGACTCCTTCCCCAGAACTGCTGGGGGCAAAACAAGTTCATAGGGTCTTAGTCCTGGTCTTCAGACCTTTCTGTGCCTGCTGGTCCCAGTCCCACCCGCAGTCTAACCCTAGATCCTCGTCACATCTCCTCTCTTCAGGTTCCCGGTCAATCAAGGGTCCAGTCTTCCTTTATTTTCTCATCCCGGCCATCCAGGGGCATATTCCCTCCCTCCTTGAGCCTAGGGCCCTGGGAGGGGTCATTGGGCTCCCTGACTGCCCACTCATGGTCTTCAGGCCCTAGCATGAGCTGCCTGGGAATCTTTAGGTCCTGGGACCCTGGAGTTGGTCCTTCTAGAATCGAGCAGGGGACAGGAGGGAGCAGGACACAGTGCTCAGATGGGAGCAGGAGGAACCAAGCAAGAGAGAGACTGAGAAGGACTGGAGAGGACCCGAGCCTTCATTGCAGGCAGAGCAGGGGAAGCCTTCCTGATCTGTCTCCTCGTGGCTGGCTGCGTGTAGGACAAACCCATGCGTGGCATTCAGGGAAAGCTCTCAAACCCACTGTCTACTCATAGCTAAGAATCACTATAAGAGGACAATAGTAATGATGATAATAATTACTAAGTGCCTCATATATAATAGCATATAGTCCTCTAACAACCCTGTGCAGGAGGAAACATTACTAGCCACATTTTACAGCTGGGGAAATTGAAGCACAGAGAGGTAAGCAAGTTTTCTAAGGTCACACAGCCAGTAAGCGGAAGAGTGAGGATTTAAAATCAGGGATTTGAGCTCTTGAGTCCATACTCTTCACCATTACACTTAAGAATCAGTGGTGGCAAGACCCAATGTCAGCCTTGGCTTGGTGGGTTTATAATGTGGGATGCCTTCCGTTGCAAATATCAGAGCAGAATTCCATCACCTGCCCATGCCTACAGGGGCCATAACGACCATCTTGGACCAACCAGGGTCTGCCCTTTGGAGCTGGGGCAGAGCCGGCTTCCCCAGAAACAGAAGGCCACACGGAGTAGATGGAACCTGAAGAATACGGGCTCTGCTAAGCAGGTTGGCAGGGGGTGGGGAAGAGGATGCTGAAAAGATGCTCAACCGCGTCTGCTCCGACTTTGTAAAATAACACTTAATAAGATCATTTATTAGTCATGCTCACCATGATGTCTCATGAATACTGGTTAGATTAAACTGTTTTAATTTTTTTAAAAAAAAATATTGCAATACTATCTCTTCTGTAACTCATTTGGTTCAATCACCGTCTCATAACAGCTGAAAAACATAAAAGTAGCTGGGGTTACACTGCAGTTTTGATAATATTCTACTAAACCTCTTCTTCATTGGAGAAACTCTAGGGCAATGAAAGAAGGGAGGAGATACATGGAAGAGGTAAACCCAGATTCCGTGGAGTAAGTGGCTGCCTCACCCTCACCCCTGCTATACACACACGCACGGGCACACAGTGGACTATAGTGGGTGAGTGTCTTGGTTACGGAGCCAGAGACTGGGTCCAAACCCCGGCTGGGACAAAAGATAAACTGCTTGACTTGGGCAAGTAGCTCAATCTTTCCGAACCTCAGCGTTTTTATTGTAAGAGGGATGAAAGCGGTGTCCAACCAGAAGACACGTGAGGAGTTGCTTTGAGGAACTGAGATAATCCTAGAATCTTCCCCTTCCCTCATCAGCTGCCAAGCCCCTCTCTAACACCTGGAAGTTCTTCCCTTCCTCTCCATCACCCCCTAGCCCTGGCCCCGGCCCTGCTGTGCCAGCTCCCTAACTGGCTTCAGGTCTCTAATCTTCAGCCTCTCCAATTCATTTGCCCTGTGACTCTAAGAGGAACCTTTCAGAAACACATCTGATGATGCCGACCCTCTGATGACAGGATGAAGCCAAGCTGTGGGGTAGGGCACCAGGCCCAGCGGCTGGGTCTGCCTGGCTTCCTGGCCATGCACCTCCGACCTGCCCCCAGCCCCAGCTGTGCCTGCCCTTCCTGGGTGTGCCCGGCGCCCTTGTTTATACCTCCCTTCACCAGGGATGCTGGGAATGCTGTCTCTCTTGTCTGACAGACAAATACGTCCTCCTTGTTCATGAAGTTTGGAGTCAATTGGGTTTGAATCCGAGTCTCAGCTCTACCGCTAACCAGCTGGAGACCAGGAGCAAGTGGCTTTCCCCTTCTGCGTCTCGAATTCTCACTGGGACCAACGCTGCTTCCAGGGTTCTGAGATTAGACCTCAGGCATGGAGAGTGCCCAGGACAGCGCCTCGCTCCTGGTAAAGGCTTTCATAACAAAGCTGTCATTGCAATCAGTTGATATGTCCCTTCTCAGATCTGCCCCAGCTCAACTATCCCTTCCTCTAGGAATAGTTCCCAAGACCCTGGGTTAGAAAAATCCCTTCTTCATTTCGACATAGAACCCTTTATACGCCTACTCCAGCGTCCATGTTAGTTGAAATGAGTCAAATGCTAATTTGTATTCAAGGTTTCCCCCCATCCTCACCCCCACAGACTATAACTCCCAGAGGGCAGGAACTAGTTCATTTATTTTTGAATCCTTGGTCCCTGGTCCAGGGGGTTTCACAGGGCAGGCGCTTCCCCAAATGTGTGTCTCAGACCAGCTAGCAGCCATCAACAGCTTTCATGGCACATTTGTCCTGTGCCCAGCCCCATGCCAGGCGCTGGCACGGACTTCTCCAGGGAGATGCCAGAATCAGGGCTGGAATTGGGGGGTAAAAGCCTTTTAGGTCTAACAGCCCTGACCTCCATCCGTCTGTGTCCCCCGAATAATCTAGTTGGGCCCCCAACATGCCTGTGTGACCCCATTGTCCTCCCTTCTCACTAACACCCAAGCCTGGAGGTGAACTCACACACACACACACACACACACACACACACACACACTGCTTTTCCCTCTCTCCATTTCTCTGGTGAACAGAAAGTGGCATTCCAGGGCCATTGTGTGTCTGAGATATCTCATTTTCAGACGAGGCCAGTACTTGGGCACATGGCTACGCCTACAGAAAGGTCTCCAGGAGGGAGGGGCGGGAGGACCCGGCCACAGGGAGCAGGCATCCGAGTTGGATGGGCTCCTGAGCATAGTCTTCAGGTCCATAACTTTTTCCTCCCCCTGAGTCTGTGGACAAGGCTGGACTGCCAGTCTGGTTTGCCGCCACTCCTCCCCCCAAGCCCACGCCATTTTTATATTGCTCTGAGGTTAATAGCCATGTCGTGTGGGGTCATAGAAGACATCTGTGTCTCAGATAATATGCTTACGGTGATTACCACACATAATTGACTGACCTTCCCTCATTCTCTCTCTGCTGCAGGCCGAGGCTGATAGGATGAAGCCAGCCACAAGAGTTTATTTTCCATCACACACCATTGTGCTGCTGAGCAAATATTTTAGCCAGCTTTGAATGAACCACCTTTTCAAGCTCAAGGTTTTCAGAGTTAAAATAGGAAGCCATGACCAACCTAATAATATTCGGATTTTAAATCAGCGTTGGGCCACCCTCCTCAGCACACTGTGTGGGTCTCCCGGAAAACCAGGTGCAGGGCCTGGATGTCTCAGGATCCTCTCCCCTTTCACTTCATCCTTCCTCACGTTGCCTTGTGGGGAGTGGGGAATTGAGACGCCCCTCGTGGCAGTGCCTGGGTCCTCAGAGAAAAATTAGCCTTTGGGTGCCCAGCTAACACTGGTCCCAAAGGGTAGCCAGAGTTTAAAAGTCTTTTGAAGTCAGCTCATCCCATCCATTCACTGCCACATGTGCTCGGCCCAGCCGCCAGCTCCTGCATCCACCCGCCACCAGGGCCACCTGTGATGGTCTTAACACAGCACAGGCAAGTGGTCCCCTCCTATGCACAGACAGCTGAGACTCCTGATCCCAGAGAGAACGGAAAAGTAGGAGACTGAAATGAAAAATTTCCCCGAAGCTAACTCCAAACTGTTACATTAAGATTTTAAAACTTTTTAATAATGTTTTACCTTAGCTCTGTTCCATCTATCTAGCAATTAATCCATCAGCCTTCACATAATACACACCTACAGGAAACACGATTACACGTCATCTCTGGGCTGGATTCCACTGTGAATTACTAATGTGTTAACGCTTGGGAACTCCAGGCTCCCTCGATTTTCAGCATCCCCTCCACACCTCATCCCTCTCCCAAAATGTTCTTTGTCATGAAGGACGGGGTCGGGGCTCCAATGGGATTTGGACGTAGCCCCAGAGATCCACCTGGGATCTAACTGCCAATGGCGCCACCTCCCCCAGATCGAAAATCTCAGTGTTTGCACCCCACAACTCACGTCAACTCCCAGACCTCTGCAGTGCTGCGCCTCAGGAGGATTAACTGAAAAGCAAGTGTCAACAAGAAAGTTTCCTGCCGCCGTTTATCACGAGTGCTGCTTCAGAGTCATTTTAATTTGTGCAATAACCTAAATTGGGTTCTCGTTGCCACTTAGAGAAATCCACCTGGAATTATCAATTCACCAACATTTCACACAAGTCATCTGTATCTTCTGTTGGCAGAGGAGGGACGGAGGAGGAAGGCGGGGTGAGGGGGAGAGAGAGAGATTGCAACCGCTTCACAGAAAAATTATACATATTCCAAACATATGGGTGATCTTTAGAAAATCTCAGCATCACTTCATAATTATGGACTACAAGTTTTAATTAACTAAAGCTCTGCAAAGCATAATGCCTTATTAAAATGCAATTAATCCTTTGATTAAAAAACAAAAAGCACAAGTATTTACAACAAAAACACAAGTAGAATAATTACAAATATCATGTACCCATTTCTTTTATTTGGGTGTCACTTATGATGTTGCCTGCTCCCTCCATTAATTCAAACACACACATTATCTCGCATCCACAGCAGCGTGAGTGACAGTGGCCACCAAACACACAGCACTATATCCTATTGATTTCGGCAAATCCTGAACAATGCCATTTGCATGCTTGTTTCTGTAATAATAAAGATATGCCATTCAGAATTAAAGCCCGGCCAGGCTAGTGGCAACTAATTGTGTTGTATGTAATGAGTGCAATTTCAATTTGATATCACCCTCAGCTTTTCTTGCCGCACTCGCTAAGTACTTTCAAGTCTTTGTGGGGAAATAATTGATTTTTTTGTGCTGTGGGCACAAGAAAATTATGATGATCTTTTGAATAATGCCAAAGAAAAGACCATGAATGATTTAAATTGGTATATGAAGAAGGCTTCGCTGTGGACTCTGGCTTGACTGACATCCCGCTAATGCAGTACCTAGATTAGCAGTTTTTAAGGAGGCAGCGAATAGGCAACTAGGAACACGGGAAAGGGCTGCTACTGGGGCTGGGAGGTGGTGGGGTGTCGGTAGTGAGGGCTGTGGTTCCATTTTATTTGTTATCCAGGGAGGACCACCAATTTGGGGGCTTAAGGCATGACACGATGACTTAATTGCCTGGCCCTCACTGCAGAGGGTATGTTTCCACCGATAAATGACACTTTGGAAATGAGCAGATAGGAGCGGGCTGAAGCAGGATTGCTAGCACGCCCCGCAGTTCAACCGGGTGGACCCCCATGCGGCGGGCAGATGCCAGTATCCGGAACATGAAAGTTTGTTAGCATCTTCTCCTGACATTCAACTCCAGGAGGAAATTGGGAGTAGGGTGGTAAGGGAGCGACTTTATTTATTCCTTAATCTTCCCATTAGGAACCACTGTTCGATCCCATGGTGCGCCTGCCTTGGGTCGCGCAGAAGAGCTTAAAGTGTCCTTTTAACCCGGGATGATAACCGGGAAGGAAATCTAAACCGAAGGCAGGTTTTTCTTTGTGCCCATGAAACCTCGGATTTGCAAACCCAGTGGTCCTCCTCCCCCGGCTCCCACCTCCCCATCCTCCAGCCCAGCCTTCGGGCCCCAGTGTGGCCGCCTGGGCTGAAGCAGCGAGGGCATAAGCACCTTAGAAGGATGGATCCCCGAGTCAAAACACAATTCCACCTTAAAATGCATCCACCTTCCAAATCTCATTCTTCAGAGGAGGGAGTGTTGTTAATTTAGTTGGTCATAACTAAATAGTTTCTAATCTGGAGCAGGAGGCTGCTGGGAATATTGGACAGTTTAAAGGTTAATCACCATCGCCTGGTTACACAAGTGAGGCAGAACTAATTCCTCCAAAGGCAAATGGCTTGCAGTTTTATCAGCAGCGCAGATTAGAAGTGTTAATATACAGAACAGAATGGACGCTTAAGGGCCGGTTTTCCCCTTATCGGCAAACTTTGCAACAGAACTCAGCTCCTGCACAACCTCTGCACTTCTATAATAAGGCCCCTTATTTTGCCTCTCGCGCAGAACTATCAAACAATCCTGCCCAAACCACTGCCACCAGAATCAGGGTATTACAGACCACGGCTAATTGGAAGATCACTATAATGAAGGAAAAGATAAAATACTTTGGCTGTTGGCCTAAAACGTGGATCAACACAACATAGGAAGCTATCTTGCTATGTCACATTCTGAGAGATTTACATAAACAATAAACTCAATCCAAATGCACTCCCCCCCACCCCCAATACATCTTTGTTTACAGTAAATGCAACCTAAAGCCAGACTAGGGAGCCGGGAGAGGTGCTTTACATGGGCAATATGATTAGGCCAGCAGTTTTGCAACTGTGCAGGAGAGCAGGGGCCGAATGTATTTCCTCTCCTGCAATCAGCAGGGAGAAAATGGCTTTTAATGTTCTCCACGCTTCCTATATCATAGATATTTAAATATTTGGACCACTCAATATGCTAAAACGCTTGTACCAGCCGCACAAATTGACTTCCAGATTTCTGCTAGAGCTGCAGGTGCCCTTCCGGGGGAGGAGAAGGGGGGGCGCGCATCGAAGGGCTGGCAGAGGCTGGTACCCAAGCGACTCGGTGGGTTTCCTTTGGAGATGGGGGAGGAGGATGGAGGCAGGTGTAAGAGGCTAGTATTTTAAGAAAGCAGAATTAGAGACAACCATCCTAATGGAGCAGGGATGGGAATGTTTCCTTGATGGGAAATCTCTTACTATAACAAGGCCAAATATTACAAACATACAAGGAAGAGACTTTGGTGGGGGGCGGGGAAGTTGGTGATGCAATAAAAGCAGATCCATCCAGGTGTTGTATCCTAGAGTCAGGTATCAGGCAGCCTGGATGAACCCATCTCCCAAGCACTGTGCAGTGGGTTTTCACCTCTGGCTGCTGCTGGTTCTCTGGACCCCCAAACACATGTATTTCTTGAGCCCTGGGGCAGATAAAAAGGGGGAGTCCTAGATACAGGGCCTGTCTGTCGTTCTCTTATTCAATCTCTCACTCTTTTGTTATGCAAACTCCGACAAGAAGGAACCATGTCTTTTGTCAGAACGGCCCACAGCACCTGGAAGAGCATTCCCATTAGCTATGTTGTAGTTCATGACTAACGGGCTCAGGATCCATGCATTGAATGCTGCAAAGGGTACAGGCTGTTTACAAGGAACTAGCAAGCTTACAGGGGAAGGCCAAGACTAGCACCTCAGAGGTGACTCACTCTGGGAGATAAATGGCCAGATAATAAAAAGAGAAAATGTGAGGTGGATGTTCGGCTGTCAACTACCCAGCCAAGGCAAGGAGTGCTTTGGGAACTGAAGAGGGTGAGGCCTGCATAGCGTCAAAGTGATCAGGGGCCTTGAATTGGGCATTCACATATGTAGACATTTGTTTACTCAACAAACACTTATCCTGCTCCTACTGTGTTCTAGCAATGTTCTAGATACTGGGCATGCGCAGCTGAGCAGAGCAAGGCCCCTCTGTGAGTGGCCAGGCGTGCTCCTCCACTGGAAGCTAACGGTTACCTGTGCTCACCCGTCTGCAATGATGAATGCGTCCAGGCCTCACCCGGTGCTCACTCCTCTCTCCTGCTCGCTCAGCCGCTCAGCCTGCAAAAGGACCAAGTTTGATCAGAGCAGGCAAACTTGCAGAGGGTCAGAGAAAGTCCCCACTTGCTATAAGCCCTGGGGAGACTCTTAGGACTGGGCTTCCTCCGTTTCTATGATTCTTCTATCAGATATTTATTAAATGACTGGTAGGAGCCAGGCACTGTGCAAGGCATTATGGCTACAAAGATTAATAAGTAATAACACTCTCCTCCCCCAGAGATCTCTCATCGTTTTGGGGAGGAGCACCGTGAACAATGACACCACCAGGATGAAGGATTCTACGTGCGAGACTATGATGTGCCTTGTGGAGAAACTAAGCTTTGTTCAGGCAGGAGTTAGAGTGCTGCTGGCCCTGAGTGCACTGTTAACGACTCACCAATATATATTAAATGGGGTATCTATAAACAGAAATACACATAACACAAGGTTCTGTATGGGCCCATTAATGAAAACTAATTGCAACCAGAGGCAAGCAAGAACCTAACCCATATTGCCCCTGGAAGGAATGGTTCAGTATGTGCTAACTCAGTGCTCAGACTTTATAGAACACAGCCACTGCAGACAACAGGAATCAACCATGAAGACCACGGTAAGGGGTTTGTGGAGTCAGAGGCCCGAGGCATTCTGGGGTCCTCCTAAGATTGCAGGACATGGTCTGGCAAAAGCTGTGTGGGGCTTTTAGAAACACAAAGATGTTCCTGTTTGTCTTTTGAGGTGTTTCTTTGAAAGATGTCCTTTTCTTCTTCAAAGAAGAATGCCCAAGATGTTGGCCCATCTTGGCCCCTGTTCTGGTTATGGGATCCACTTGGGTGAGTCTCTCTGTCCAGTGTTTCCAGAATTAGAACCTTCCAGTTCTCTCTTCTCCCTTCCTGCCCCCTCCCCTTTTTTTTGCCTCTCAGCCCAGGGACCCAGCTCTCTGCCAGTTCTCTTTGCAGATGCCAATTGCTCATCTGCCCAGACTTCCATGTATAACCTGCCCCTGATTTCGTCCCTGCACTGGCTTGCTCTCCCTCAAGTGCCTGCTCCACTCAGTGGAGCATGTCCAATGGCAGGCTCCAGGCCTCTCCAACTGTCCCACCCCGCCACCATGCCGAGGGTCGTGGTCTGAATCAGAGCTCACAGGCTGCAGGAAGCCCTGGCCATGTGGCTCAGTTAGTTGAGCATCATCCCATGCACTGAAAGGTTGCCAGTGTTTCTCTCTCACATTGGTGTTTCTCTTTCCCCTTCTCCCTTCCTCTCTCTCTAACATCAATAAAAACGCATTTAAAGAAAAGGCTGTAAGAAACGGAAACTTAACCTAAAGAAATGGATGATTGCTAAAAGGGTATGGAAGCCTCTTGTAGAAACAAAGCAAATTCAGGCCTCTTGGGACCTGAAGCTGATAACGAGGAAGCCACAGGGAACCAGAAAGATTCCTGCCTTCTCTGTGTTTCCTTCTGTCTCTGCACCTGTCTTTCTCACTTTCCATCCTCCTTCCCTCCTGTCCCATTTCTTCTCACCCTTCGTTTCTCTTTCCTGCTCTGCTTTATTCTCTTTGCAAACCATCTTGCTCTGCTTCCCTCCAATTCTGGCTTCCATGTAGCTTGGGTTTGCCTAGCATGAATTCCAACTCCCATTCTACATGGCTGCAATCTCAAATACCCATTCCAGAACGCTCCTTAGTTTGCATCTGCAAGGGAGAATCCAATGGGCTGAGTTCACTGGCTTATAGGAGCTTCTCCTAAGTCAGGTGCCCACCCCGGGTCCAATCAGCTGCAGCTGGGGGACAAGGAGGGTAACGTAAACCATGGCCATCTAAGCCTGCTCCACAGAGGGCCTGCGGGCAGAACTTGGTTCCCAGAAAAGAGGACACAACCCCAAAATATGTCATCTCTAGTCACTTCATAACTCGGCCATATCCTGAAATATGAAGAGACTCTATGGTTGATGTTAGGGATCCTTATTTAATCTTCCATGTTGCCTCATTGTCTAATGGAGAGAGTGGGAAAGTCATTCATGAACTTTAACTTTGGAGTTTAGGATTGTCTCCTGGTATCAACAGTTTAGCCTTCCAGCCCAAACTCTCCTCTCCTGTCTGACCTCCCCACTGTCCTTCATCGGCATTTCAGGAGGAGGGACAAAATCAGCAACCAAGGACCACCGTCTCCATCGCAGAGGCCTGGAGTGGACTGAGGGCTCCCAGGGACTGCTGTCACAGCGCCTGTTTCACCGACGGGTCAGTCTACGGAGGGGGCTGGGGGGACGAGCCTGTGCTGATGTGCGGGCAGGAGGAGACTTTCAGGAGGTCTCTCTGAGTCGAGGCAGACAGATCTCAGAACAGCAGAGGTTAGGGACAGTCTGGGCCCAAGGAGGGGACGAATGAGGTCATGTCTCATTAGTCTTTTCTTTCCATCCTGAATGGCATTGCTGGTTAGAGACCATTCCTCCCCCAAGTTTCTGCCTTTGTCCGTAAGGAGGACAGAACTTCTCTCAGCTTTCTCCCCCACTAGTGGGTGTTGGGGGAACACCCATGCTCGCCTGTATAGGTTCTCTCTTCACAAGAAGAGGGCAGGCCCTGAGGGCGTACGTCACTGTACATAAAAGGTTCACGAACACGTTGCTCATGTCCTCTCACCCCCCTCCCCCCGCCCCCACCGATATATTTGTATTGATTTCAGAGAGAGGAAGGGAGAGGGGAAAGGGGGGAGAGAGAGAAACATCCATGATGAGAGAGAATCACTGATTGGTCACCTCCTGTATTCCCCCACCAGGAATTGAGCCTGCAACCCAGGCATGTGCCCTGACCGGGAATCGAACCCTGACCTCCTGGTTCATAGGTCGACGCTCAACCACTGAGCCACGCCAGCCGGGCACTCCTGTCCTCTTTTACTTCCTGCCTGGCATCAGCATGGCTGGGGGTCTGGGTAGCCCGGCCAGGGTATTAGCTGGGCATCGGAGGTACTGACACATTTACTGTCTTGGATTGCGCTCTTACTGTCTACAAGCGCGCTTCCAGTTGGCCTTTCCTAGCACGCCTCCTTTGGTTCTGGGAGAGGATAGGCAGAGATTTGGAGAAAGGGGTAGCAGTGGCCGCATTGACTGAAGCCTGAGCCCTGTTCTCCAGCCCTGCTTGGTCGGAGCCCTGCTTTTGGGGGATCTGGTATTTTCCCCAGAGACTCTTAAAGCTGTATTTTGTTTCACAATCGGCTACTGATCCCTGAGCTGCTGCTCAATCCATCAGAATCTCGAAGAGGGTCAGAGAGAGAAAGACAAATACTATATATGTGGAGCGTGGATCTTAAAAGTTTTCAGAAGAAAAATGACTGGTAGGAGCCAGGCACTGAAAAAATGTAACTATGTGAGATGATGGATGTTAACTAAACTTACTGTGGTTTCACAATATATACCTATATCAAATCATTATGTTCTACAACCAAAACTAGTGGAATACTATTCATCACTTACTAGTATATCTCAATAAAAATGGGAGGGGGGTGGAGAATCCTGCAGAGGGAGGAAGTATTTACTCCAACATGCTTAGGAGACCCGGAATCTGAATGTGCAATGTATATGGAAGGTAACTATTAATTTGCTTCACTGGGATCCTACATGCTACCTAAATTATCACAAGGAAAAAGGTGGGATGCCTTAGAGACTTGTGTCTTCATTATTCCTTGATGGAGGAATAAAAAAGTTAAATGACAGACATAGGGATAAAAATGTTTTGTGTTTGTATTCAAAATTTTTTTAACGCTTGTCTGCTTCATCAGAATTTCTCTGCTGTAACATCAGACAAATTTAGGTTATGCAGTTTTTTCTCACACGCCTCTACCTGTTACCTGTGCGGCATGAAGCGAACCAGAGAGGGCTTACCCTGAAAGCAGTGGGCAAGTGACTTCAGGGCCCCTGCCCTGTAGGCTTTTTCCCCTTCTAGGGGAAAGAGCAGGGGGCTCTGAGGCCCTGAATACACCCTGAGGGCTTTCTAGAATTGGACCAGACCTCCCTGAACTGCCTGTGCTGTGCTAGGAGGTTGTGTGTCCCAGTGATCTCTCAGGAAAGTGAAGTCAGCTGCCTGCTTGGCTGCACTGGACAGTGAGACACAGCCGAGCTAGAACCTCACTGGTAGCAGACCCATCCGTGGCTCACCTGCAGCCACACACCCACTTTTCCCCACTTTGGCCTTTAAAAAATGTGTACAAGTATACACATATCACACATGTTTGGGAGGAGGTGGCTCTCCCCTGGCTCTCCCCTGGACCCATTATATAAAATTTAGGAAATTCAGCCCTAACCAGTTTGGCTCAGTGGATAGAGCGTCAGCCTACGGACTGAAAGGTCCCAGGTTTGATTCCGGTCAAGGGCATGTTACCTTGGTTGCAGGCACATCCCCAGTGGGGGGTGTGCAGGAGGCAGCTGATCAATGTTTCTAACTCTCTATCCCTCTCCCTTCCTCTCTGTAAAAAAATCAATAAAATATATTTTTTTAAAAATTTAGGAAATTCAAATAAGCAAAAAAGGAAAACCATCTGAACTGGCATGTTGGATAGCCACTGTTAACATTTTGATGTCTATTCTTTCGGACTGTTTTCATGCACATGTGTGATGTTTATTTACAAAAAAATATGAATCAGATTACACAATGCAGCTTGTAACCTGCCATTTAAAATCGAAGAAGAGATTGTGACTATATGTTCATGGTGGCACATATGGGTCTACAGCATGGCTTTGAATGGCTGCACGGCCAAAGCATGTTGTACCCTCATCTATTAACCAACCCACCAGTGGGTGACAGAGTTTCTCCAGTGCCCTCTGGTGCTGTTACAAACAGCAGTGCAACAAGCAAATCCTTGTACATTCACCTTTGAACATGATTTTTTTTTTCCTGTCCATACATTCCTGGAAATGCAATTGTCAGGATTAAGCATATCTATCTATATCTATATCTATATCTATCTATCTATCTATCTATCTATCATCTATCTATCTATCTATCTATATTAGAGGCCTGATGCACGAATTCGTGCACCAGTGGGATCCCTCGGCCTGGCCTGAGGGATTGGGCCGAAACCAGCTCTCCGTCATCCCCCAATGGGTCCCGGATTGCTAGAGGGCATAGGCCGAGGGACCCCACCTGTGCACAATTTGGGCCGGGGAGGGTCTTGGGAGGTTGGCCAGCCGGGGAGGGACCGCAGGAGCGCTCCAGGGCGTGTCCGGCCCTTCTCGCTCAGTCCCAATCAGCTGGACTCCAGCAGCAAGCTAACCTACCAGTCGGAGCATCTGTCCCCTGGTGGTCGGTGCATGTCATAACGAGCAGTTGAGCGGCCTTAGTATATCATTTGCATATTACGCTTTGATTGGTTGAATGGACAACTAGACAACCAGACACTTAGCATATTAGGCTTTTATTTCAGTAAAATAAAATAAAACGAGGTAGGATATATATACTTGCTTATGACCTTACTGTATAGTCCCAAATTACTGCCCCCAAAGGTTACCAATTTACACTGCTACAGTAGTGATGAGAAGGCCCATTTCCCCAGACCCATGACAAGGTTAGGTGTCATCTCTGCTCCAAACATACATCTGTGTGTATATAATACATACAGAACAGCAATCAAAGAGTCCCACATGCATGGGAGGGGTGGGTGTGGATAGGGGCATGGGCCTCACCCCTCGCAAGTCAAGGCTCTCCCCTGACCCAAGTCTCCTTTGTAAAAGCAGATGACTGGCACACTACCAAGCTCTTCGGCCACATGGGCCTGGGACTGTGGGCCTCCTCAGACGTGGCCTGGCCCTGCTCCAAGAGTTTGGGCTCCTAGCAATGACCACAGGCCATGGCTCCTGGCTCCCACCAGGGTTGCACCTCATCTCCCTCCTCTGGCCCACATCCTGGCGCCCTCTGGGGTAAGTCTGAACCAGCTGGACTGCCGCAGGAAGCATTTGGAAAGAGAATTACTAATGCACAAATCTTTGCAGCTTCCCCAGAGAGCTGCACTTGCACACACACCCTTGTGGTTCCCTCCCTGGGTCCCAGCTGGCTTTCCACAACAGGGCTTATTGGAAGTTTGGAGCTTCCCTGTCAGGAAGTTTAGAGAAAAAAACCTGTTAAATCACCCAGCAAGCCACAGAGCTAATCAGAAACCACAGAACCTGGAGAAGGCGGAACGAGGTAGAAAAGCAAATGGCCCCCACTGTTCCGTTGATCTGTTTCTCCCTTTATGCTGCTCTTTCTTATCTAGCGCCACAAAACACAGTCTCTCTCCAGCTTGCGAGGAGGACAGCTTTCCCGCCAATCTGCATATTATGGTCCGGGCAGACTTGAGTCTCCAAGGGGAAGGCGGAAGGCGGGTGGTTTATGGGACTGGATCTTCAATCAGCTTCATCCCAGCCTCGGAGGCTCTCCCTCCACTCGGTTTGCTTCCGAATTCATTAATCCCCCACCTCCCCGCATTTGCCTGATCCGATTACCCTCACATGTAAAGTGTGAGCCTGCTCCTTTACGTACCACTGACTCCTGGTTTGATAATAGGCGCCCCTGGACCTTGTACAGGCGATGTGAATGGGCCGATATTGGGTCCTTCTGTCCCCCCGGGGGTCCCGCCTGATTCTCGGGGGCGCGAGGATGAAGCAGCAGAAAGAGAAATGACAATGAAGGAGAGGCTGATAGTCTCACCAGGATAAGGAAGCTTCTCGTTTTCTGGTGCTTTTTTCATTACAGGGATGTTTTCCTGGCTCTTCCAGCTGCGTCTTCGGCAGATGCTGCACCGTCAGCGGCAGCTCAGGGCCTCCAGGCTTCAGTAGGAAGCGCAGGAGAAGGTCAGGAGGGAGCTGCCTCGTCCGCACAGTGTGGACACCTCATTTAGGACACGAGGACCACGAGCCCCACCAGGGCACTGGCTGGCACTTAGCACACTCCAGAGCCAGAAAGCGCTGGAAGATTATTCTTGTCCACCTGCCTCATTTCTTTGTCTCTTCATTTCTTTTTCTGTTCTTTCCTCCCTTCCTTCCTTTTTTCAGTTCCAGCGGCATTCAGGGAAGTGAGCCTGGATGGAAAAAATACTGCTGTGGAAAGAATACTGGCCTCGGATGCAGAACCCACTGAGCTAGCTGGGTCAGAAGAGAGGTGGAAAAGCTGCCCAAGGCATGTGGCTTCCTGCACCCAGAGGTGAGGGGCCCCACCTCAGGCTGGGGTCCCAGTCCTGAGAGTCACAGCACCGATTTGAGTGGCAGGAGAGCTGTGGGGAGGCCCCAGTGAGGCTCTGCCGATCCAGCAGACCCCAGAGTTCTTGCCCTGGAGACAGTGGCCCGGCCCAAGCAGGGACCTCCCCTCTAGTGCCCTTGCCCCTCCCCTGGACTTTATCTCCCATGGCCCAGCTCAGGCAGGCCCATCTCCTCTCTCTGTCCAGTTCATCCCCACTCAGCTCTGCCGGGGAGACCATAGTAGGCCCTTACCCCTGCGTCCTCCAGAAGGGTTACTGCGGCCTACGTAGCCGTCATGGACAACCCTGGGGGCCCTCCAACACATGGCCTCGCTGGGGACCCCCAGAAGGGGCCCTGCTGCTCCTTCACTTGCAGGCTGAATGCCCCATCCTCTGAGGGGGTGATGCACAGCTTCTCACACCTTCTCGCAGGCGTCAGCTCCTTCCCATCAGGGCCTTGGACTTTTTCTTCTTTGTGTCACTAGCAGTTAGTAGAGTGCCTGGCACATGGTAGGGCTTTTAATTCATGAAAACGCTACGACACAGACCAGGGTTAGGGAAAGAGGAAAGAGGGAAGATGCTACAAAAGTCAACAGAAGCTTCTGGAATCTTAGAAGGGTCCTGGTCGATGCCCCTCCTTCACCCCACAATACACACCCCAGCCTCCCCCAAACCATCTGAGCCAGGAAAGTGTCTCTAGGCCCAGACAAGCATACTGTGTGGGCTGGTGCTGCCAGGAGAGGCGGACAGCGAGCTGCTCAGTGTCGCATCAATTCAAGCATCTCAAGCCCTGGTGGTCCGGCCGCAAAGGAACTGAGGTTTGTCTGGAGGACAGACGGCAGGAGGAAGGGCAGAGGGGAAGAAATGCCACCTCCACCCCCATAATAGCAACCAGTCAAGTTTAGGACTAGCACAGCACACTGCCGGATGGATCTTCCTCACCACAATTAAGCAAAGCAAGTGCATTAATATTGTCTTCACTTACGGACGCGAAAGCCGAAGTTCTAAGTGGTGGGTGGGTTCTGACTGCAGAAGCACTGCTCTGGAGTGTGGCTATGCAGGGAGCACACATGCCCGAGAGGCCTGAACCGGCCATTGCTTCTCTTCGCTAATTACTGCCCCAAGGAAGGGGAAGAGAGGGACTCTTCTGGAAGCACATGAACCGATTGGACAAGGTCAGGTCTGCACGGAGCTCATTTCCCAAGCAGCGCGCCCGGGCCACACCAGGAAGCCTGGGCAGTGCGGGCAGACCTTCTCGAATTCTTGGTTGGCAGGGTGGCTATCTGGTGACACCTGCCTTAAACAGTTTTTAGGCGAGACCGCTGGGTACACCACCTGGAGCCGCCCCAGGTGCCTGTATCACTGTGTTTGCACGTCAGAGCCATTTCTAAATGCTCAATGAGGAAAAGCCTGGCAAAGTGCCCCCTGGCATTCCACCACCTCCCCCCCCCACACACACACACACACCTCCAGTGCTGGTGGGACATGCCGGTGGCAAGAGAGGTGGATGCCCAGTCTCCTCAGCTTCCAGTAGGGAACACCAGGCAGGCTCCCACTTCCCAAGGAGAAGACTGGAGACCCTCCCAGGGCCTGCAGGCAGCACAATCCCCGCCCCGCCCCCTCCCTGTAGGTGTCACAGACTGCAAAGGGCAGGAACACTTCCCATGTCCTTGCTTTAAAGACAGACGGCCCCTTTCCTCTTCCAGGGGCTGAAAAACCATCCCTGGGCCAGGCCAGGTGGGCAGAGCTGGGGGCCTGCCCGGCAGCAGTGGGGCTCCCCACAAAGCTGCTTCCTGAACTGGGTCCTACTGTGGTGCCATTTACAAGAACCAGTCATTGGCCGGTGGCAAGGCTGTCAGGAGGCTGATCATTGCACCCCACAGCGCCAGGACCAAGGCTGCCCCCCCCCACCAACCCCGACCCCCACCACCGGAGTCATTCTCAGGAGGACAAGTTTAGGTGAAGAGCCATACAAATGCAGATTTGTAACACACACACACACACACACACACACACACACACACATACACACACATACACACACACACACGGCACTCGAATGCTTGGCTCCATCCCCCACTCCCCTTCAGACACTTGGGGGCCAGCAATGTTTCTGGGGTCCTCAGTACTGGGTTCTGGGCTCCCCAAAGCCTGGATGTGTTTTCACTCGGGACACTCATGGCCCCGTGAATGACAGCACTGCCCTGGCTTCTTTCTTCGTATTGGTCTTTAGGGAGCGGAGCAGAGAGATAAATAAGAGGCTCCCTGGAGCAAGAAAACAGGACGTGGAGGTATCCTTCCAAATCTCTTCCTATTTCTTTTTCTCGCCCTCTTTAGCTTGAGGAACGTTTAATATTCTGAAAAGCACATGAAATAACACTCTACCTGATTCCTGCCATACAAAATTGACAACTGGTCATATTTTGTCATATTTGCCTCAAGTCAATAAAACATAAAGTTGAAATGCCCACGGTCCCCCTCTTAGACTATTCTCTACTCCCAAACCTAGCAGTTACCACTCTCTTAAACTTACTTCAGATCTTTCTTTTTAAAATTTTAGTAAATATTTATATGTACTTACAGAAATTTGGGGGAGGACTTATTTTGCATGAATCTTATAAATGGTTCACACAGTATGCATTACTCTGTAGTTGTACTTGTTAAATTTAACTGTATGCTTTGGTGATCTTTCTCACTTTCTATGTATGTTCTCTGTTGTACTTTGCAGCTCCTTATTAGTCATCATATATCCGTTTGGGAACAGGCAGAGTTCAAATAAGGAAGAAGTTAAAGAATCAATGATCTGGAATAGTAGTTATTATCCTATGTAAGAGCCGGTCATCTGCTAGCCCTCTTCATGGAAGCCTCAAACAAAGGGACACAGGCCACCGTTGCAGCAGGAGAGACTTGAGCTAGATACGGGAAGTCTCCCCAGTTGCATAACCAGCATTTGAGGGAAGACATCGTCTCTGAGATGGCTTTGCTGCTATTCTACACGGAGGTGAAGAAATGGATGAAATGAAGTGACCTATTACAATTTTTTATTGATTTTTCAGAGAGAGTGGAAAGGAGGAGGGAGAGAGACAGAGACAGAGAGAGAGAGAGAGAGAGAGAGAGAGAGAGAGAGAGAGAGATAAGCATTTATGTAAAAGAGACACATTGATTGGTTGCCTCCTACTTGGGGGAGGGGGCATGGGGGGGGGGGAAGGGCGGGATCAAACCTGCAACCCAAGTACTTGCCCTTGACCTGGAATCAAACCCTCGACTTTTTGGTGTGCATGCCAATGCTCTAACCACCAAGCCATGTGGGCCAGGGCGGCCCATTAAATTTTTAATGAACTAACAGGTCCTGGCAGGGAAATGGTCAGCCAGCTATGGAGCTAAATGCTAAGGAAGATAAAAGAGGTCTAGAAAGGGCCCCTGCCTTCCAGGCTCTGTAACCTTCTGGGGAAGCTCAGTCAGGCTGCATGCTAGGTCCTGCGGGAGCCGGTGGGGCAGTGTGAGGAGAGGTTCAGAGCAGGGAGCCCAGCTGCCTGGGTTGAAGGCCCCACTCTGCACTGCTAGCTCCATGAGTTTACGTAACTTCCCTTTGCCTACATTCCCTCACCTGTAAAGTGGGAATACTGGGACTGTCTGAGAATTAAGTGAGCTGATATTTGTAAAACCATGAAACCATTACCTGACACTTAGCAAGTGCTATACAGTTGACCCTTGAGCAAGATGGGTTTGAACTACATGGTTCCACTTGCACCTGGATTTTTCCCACTAAATACTCTATGATTTTCTTAGTAACATCTTCTTTTCTCTAGATTCTTTTATTGTAAGAATACAGCATAGAATCCATACAACATACAAAACATGTGTTGTTTCTATTGGTAAAGCTTCCAGTCAACGGTAGCAATTAGCAGTCAAGTTTTGGAGGAGTCAAAAGTTATATGGATTTTTTAAATTGATTGGAGAGACAGACAAACATCGATTTGGTGTTCCACATACTTGTGCCTTCATTGGTTGATTCTTGTGTGTGCCCTGTCCAAGGATTGAACTTGAAACCTTGGCATATGGGAACTTCGCTCTAACCAACTGAGCTACCCTGCCAGGGCAATACGTGGATTTTTGACTCCGCAGAGGATCAGTGCCCCGACCCCTATTTTTCAAGAGTCAACTGTATATGTATTTGTTAAATAAAAGTAAGTATGTTTAAAAGGTGGGGATCAGCCTGGCCAGCATGGCTCAGTGGTTGAGTGTTGACCTATGAACCAGGATGTCATGGTTCTATTCCCGGTCAGGGCACATGCTTGGGTTGCAGGCTCCATCCCCGGGGGGCGGGGGCACTGTGCAAGCCAATGTTTCTCTCTCATCATTGATGTTTCTATCTCTCTCTCCTTCTCCCTTCCTCTCTGAAATCAATAAAAATATATTTTGAAAAATGAAATAAATAAAAGGTGGGGATCGTCAGCTAGAGTGGCCCAGAGGCAGCGTTGGGCTGGAGATGATTAGAAATGGCTTCACAGGGAAGGGATCCGAGAGGGCAGGACCAGGGGCCCAAGCAATTCAGTTCTCTTAACCGGGGAGACCTTCTTCACCAAACCTTGTCTAAGAAACTGTGTGGGGCACAAAAGAAGTCAGGCAAGACTCTGGGTACATGAAGAGCATGGGGGGATCTCTGATGGATGGAGGTGGGGGAAGGGCTTGATGTCAGGACAAGAGCGCTTTATCCTGTAAGAAGTATGGAGCCCATGTAGGTTCCATGCGGCAGCGGCATGTTGCCAGGAAATGGATTAGTCAGGAGAGATGCTTCGCGAACACACACCTCCCACCTCTCAGCAGTGAAAACAACAAGTGACTTCTTGCTCACAATACACATGTCCTCTGCCAGGCGGCCGAGCCTTTGCCCATCTCGGCTTCATTCTGGGGCATAGAATGAGGAAACAGCCTTTATCTAGAACTGCGGGGTTGCTCGAAAGGGGGGGAGGGGGGAAGCACATGCCAAATGACTTGCTGGAAAATGATTCATGGCTAAAGCAAGTCATAAAGTCAAAGTCAAGCTTGTGGTCCAAGGGGTCTTCCCAGGAAGGGGCACAAATGTCTATGAACAGTAATATCACCTCCTCCGGGGAGTTTGAGGACCCTTCCTCAGAGCATCACGTAGGTGTCTGCTGTGACGTTCCCTCCATCCCAGTCACACTGGCATCACGCGTTCTTATAAATTTACCTTTCGCCCATGATGCTTAAGAATTTGCCTTGAAATCACTGTGGACCCCCCACCTCAGGATGCCCCAGTAGCTAATTAAAAGGAAGGGGTTCCTCTAAGAAGCATCCTTGCTTCCCGCCCCCACCCCTCCGCCACCCCACCCCACAGCCTGAGAAATGAATATAATGTTTCTGCTCTCCAGTTACTCCGGCATCTTGGTTGAGGTGAGTGAGCCTGTGTGTTCTCCAGTTTGCCTGGATTTATAATTTTGTAGCCTGCTGCGATTTCTGGCCTATTGATTAATGGGTCTCTCGCTCCACCACAAGCGACCTTAATCTTTTCTTAATTGCTTTAATGGCTACTCGGCTTCCCTCTTGTGCCTTCCCCACAATGTTTTTGTTGCAAAGCTTTTGTGTCTTCATTCCCAACCTAGGACTTTGCAAGCCAGTGAAAGGTGAATTCTCTCTTTGTTTACCCCCTTGCCCTTGTTTTTCTCTTTTGTTCTATTTCTTCTTCAGCTGTTTTCACATTTCTTAATCAGAAAGTGGGACACTGTCTGAGGTAATTAGGCACAAACAGAAAGATAAACAAAAACTTTTTTGTTTTATATTCCACATACGAGTGAAACTATATGGCATTTTTCCTTTTCTGTCTGAGTACCCCTATTATCTAAAGCAACCTACAGATTCAGTGTAATCCCAGTAAAAATCCCAATGGCATTTTTCACAGAAATAGAAAAATATCCTCAAATTTGTATGTAACCACAATAGACCTCGAATAGCCAAAGCAATTCTAAGAGAAAGCGCAAAGCCGGAAGTACCACACTCCCTGATTTCAAACTATATGAAAAAGCTATAGTAAAACAGTATGGTATTGGCAGAAAAACAGGCACACAGATCCATGGAACAGAACTGATAGCCCAGAAATAAACCCACACGTATATGGGCAACTAATTTGTGACAGAGGAGCCAAGAACATACAATGGAGAAAGGAATGACTCTTCAATAAATGATCTTGGGAAAACTGTCATCACATGCAAAAGACTGAACCTAGACAAAAATTTACTCAAAATGGAATGTAACACCTGAAACCATAAAATACATAAAAGAAAACATAGGCACTAAGCTTTTGGACATGGGTCTCAGCGGTGTTTTTGTGAGTTTGACTCCAAAGACAAGGGAAACAAAAGCAAAGAAATAAGTGAATGGGACGACATCAAACTAGAAAGCTATTGCACAGCAAAAGAAACATGAACAACAACAAAAAAGCAATCAATCAAATCAGAGAAGCTATTTGCAAAAGATACTTCCAATAAGAGGCTAATATCCAAAATATGAAAAGAACTCACACAATTCAACAACAACAAGTAGCCTGACTACAAAACGGGCAGGATCGGAGCGAGCCATTTTTATTTCTTCATCTCCTAAAGCAGGGGTCAGCAATGTTTTTCTGTCAAAGACCACATAGTTAATGTTTAAGGTCGTATGGCCTCGGGCAATGATTTAACTCTACCACTGTAGAGACAGCAGCCACTGACAGTATGAGTGTGTCTGTGCTCCGGTTAAAAAAAAAAAAAATTATCTCATATAATTTCTTAAATTAAGAGTTTAGTTTTTTAGAGGTCCTCCGCAAAATTGAGGGGTAGGTACCAGATTTCCCATATACCCCTGATAGATCCTCCTTTCCCCCCAACTGGTGGGCGGAGTATGATGTAACCTGCAGCCCAGAAATACCTGAGTGACTAACCATGTACTTTATATGGACTATACATTGAACCACCAATCAGCACTTGCCAAATACCCTAAGCTCTTGTTCCTATATGGACCATACATTAAGCCACCAATCAGCGCGCGCCGAGTACACTAAGCCCCCATTCCTTCCCATTCCGCCCCCAAAAGGCATGCTCACCTCTGCACGTGCTGCTGTCCTCCCATTGTGAGAAAGCCCGGCAGCTCTCTTTCCCCTAATAAAGCCTGTAATCCTGGTTTTTGGCTCCCGACTGGTCTCACACATGCATAGCCTCCCCCATTATCAACACCTTCCACCAGAGCAGTACATTTGTTACAACTGAGGAACCTATACAATCATAATCACCCCAAAACCTGTAGTGTACATTAGGGTTCACTCTTGGCGTTATATACTCTCTGGTTTGGGACAAATGTTTCCCCTTATTATAGCATCATACAGGGTATATTCAGTAATGAAGAACCATAATTATGCAATATGTTGGACATATTTACACTAAAAAATCCTTTGCAGTTCAACTGGGGTCCCCTGTTTAACCTGGCGCCCCTGTGTGCCAGGCAGCTCGGCTCCAGCTCAAGGAGAGACGAACCACAGCATCTGGAAAAGGCACAGCGTTGCATCTTTTTTCACTTACTAATACGCGAATTTGAAACAAAAACATCCCATGTGGCAACCGCCTCTTTTCTGAGCACCCGCCTCTCAACCTTCTGAGCTATTAAGCCTCTGGTTTGGCGGGAATGAGGTGAGGTAGGGAGTTGTAGGAAAAGCTGCCCATCGAGCTCTGAACAAGTTGGAAGGGGCATGGAATTTCCCTTCGGAGTGCCCCACCTCTCATTTCTCCATCCTTCTTCCTTCTCCCAGCGTCCTTTCTCTAACCCAGGCTCCCTAAAGCTCGTGCTGCCCTGGTTCCACCAAAACTCGTTTGAGAAACGAGTCCATGCTGAGGTCAGGGGACCTGCCAGGCCACCCCTCCCTCCTGACCATGCAATGGACAGGAAGAACCGAGGAGAAGCTTAGACCAAAGCCATGGAATGGAAAGGGTGGGATGGCAGGCCATGTGGCAAGTGCTGCAGTGATGTTTGGGAACGGAGGGACCCTTTGGTTACTCCCCAAAATACATGTATCAGCTATGTGACCACCTAGGCTGCCTGAATGAATCCTAACTGAACAAAGCACATGCTTTCGCACTCAACATGAAAGTTCCGCCCGAATCAGACCTCTCTGGGGCTTGTCCTGCTCCAGGCTGCTTCCTCCTGCCCTGGGGAGTAACTCTTAGGGGCTGAAAAGCTTTCTTTTCCTTTTCCCTTTTCTTTTCTTTTTTTTTTTTTTTAATAATAGTTTATTGATTTTTTAGAGAGAGAGAAACATTGATGTAAGAAACATCAATCAGCTGCCTCCTGCACACCCCCTACTGGGGATCAAGCCAGCAACCCAGGCATGTGTCCTGACTGGGAATTGAACCTGCAAACCTTTGGGTGCATAGGAAGTCCAAGCAACTCAGCCATACCCACCAGGGCTGGAAGGTTTTCTGTATGCAAGCGTCACCAGCACTGAACTCCTCAGAGAGTCTCTAGCCCCACTTCCCCTCACTCTTTCTGTGTCCTGCCCTTGAATGCCTCCCGCCCAGAGAGCAGACGGTTCTGAGCAATGCTCAGAGGCCAGCTCACAGAGGAGCTGAGCTCCCAGAAGCTCCCAAACAGACTCTTCACACGCATACCTGTCCTTGGCTCATTGTTGCTCCCTCCTAGAAAGAGTCTCAGGCCTCCCACCCTGACCCGCCCACGTCTAAACAACCTCTGAGTGCTGTTTCCATGACAACCAGAGGCATCGCTGTAGCTTCACACCTATACCACCAATCCTCAGTGCCCTCCCCAACATTTCACCCCCATGCCCAGGATTCTTGTCAAGACCCTCTTCTAGTCACACTGAGTACAGGCAGGCTCTGCCTAAGAGACCTACGTGAGCTTCTAAGAATTCAACACCCGTGTTTACTCAAAGACATCAATGGAGGGCCTTCTCTTTGAATAGGATTTGTTAACAATTTATGGTAAGTTACAAATGCAACAAACAGGGTGTGGGCAATTACAAAAACTGGGGATATATCCGAGGCTCCAATAGGAGCGTCAGAGACACAAGGAGAGAACTTGCCTAAAGGCCTGTACGTGGAGACACGATTATTCTTCAAGGAGGAGTGAATGGGGAGGCAGATCTCCAAATGTTTCATATGTGGATTACGCCAATTATTGGATTATTCAGAGGCCAAAATGCTGGCTCCCAAATCGTCATCATGCAAATAGCAAGAAACAAGGAGACCCGGAAGAGAGGCTGGGCCGTGGGCAACGAGCTGTGGAGGCCACAGAGAAGGGCCCACCCACTCCCTCCGCTCAGCCTCCTCACCCAGCTGACTGCTCTCAGGGGGCTTCTGAGGGTCCACCCCCTACCTTATGCATAGCACACCTCACCCCTCCCTGTCCATGCCAGACCCGTTCTTTCTGCCCTTTGTGTCACCAACAAAACAGCATTCCCAGCCAATCCACCCATTGTACCAATATGGAATGAATATAACTTCCCACAGAATGAAGAGAATGGAGAAGCAGGAATTATAAAACCCTATCATCACCAAGCAATCACATTTTGTTGATCAGGTCAGAGAGTCCTGTCTGGGAGGGGACCCTGAGATTCAGAAAGGGGACAGGTGTGATACCTTTTGGATTCAGGGTTCTGGAAGGGTGGGTGGGACCTGGTGCATTCTCTGAGCTTCCTGGGGGTTCAGATGTCTCTGGATGGGTTCTCTGTGCCCCTCCTGATGGGGCCAGGGCTGCAGGGCTTAGCAGTCCCACCAACCCTGACCTGCCTTCTCCCCTCCACAACCCCCTCTCTTACACCCTTTCTTGTTGGGGTGGCCAGAGGGCAACTCCCATGTCAAATCTTCTATATAATCCCACAAATGGCTTTTTTTCAGACGATGAAATAATCAATTTGAACCACGCTTTGATTGTAAAACCACCAGAATGGGCCAGAAGACACGGCAAAGTAATTTTGCTTCATGATGATGCACCATCACACACTTCAAAACCAGTTACAGACACGTTAAAAGATCTTGCCTGGGAAGTATTACCTCACCCGCTGTATTCACCAGACCTTGCTCCTTCAGATGACCACTTGTTCCGATCGATGGCACACGCACTTTCTGAGCAGCACTTCAAAATGTTCGAAGACGTGGAAAATTGGGTCTCTGAATGGTCTGCCTCAAAACAAGAAAAGTTCTACTGGGAAGGTATCCACAAATTACCACATTTTTAACTGGTAACCACATTATTAACCAGTACCGGTTAAGAATGCGGATTGACCATTTACCGGTTTAAAATGCGGATACTGGTTAAGAATGCGGATTTTGTAATCAAAGAAAACACGATAATTTCAAGAGAAACATCAAAAGTGCTTTATTCACAGTAATGTCCATCGCTAGCTACACATTTCCCCCATCTTTCAGGTAATTTGTGGATACCGTCCCAGTAGAACTTTTCTTGTTTTGAGGCAGATCATTCAGAGACCCAATTTTCCACGTCTTCGAACATTTTGAAGTGCTGCTCAGAAAGTGCGTGTGCCATCGATCGGAACAAGTGGTCATCTGAAGGAGCAAGGTCTGGTGAATATGGCGGGTGAGGTAATACTTCCCAGGCAAGATCTTTTAACGTGTCTGTAACTGGTTTGAAGTGTGTGATGGTGCGTCATCATGAAGCAAAATTACTTTGCCGTGTCTTCTGGCCCATTCTGGTGGTTTTACAATCAAAGCATGGTTCAAATTGATTATTTGTTGTCAGTAGCGATCAGTATTAACAGTTTCACCTGGTTTTAGAAGCTCATAATATCACACCTTCCTGATCCCACCAAACGCAGAGCATTGTCTTCTTTCCGAAGCGATTTGGCCTTGCAGTCGATGTTGATGGTTGACCTGGATCAACCCATGATATTGTGCATTTGGGATTCTCAAAATAAATCCACTTTTCATCGCCAGTCACAATTTGATGCAAAAAAGACTTTCTTTGGTGCCGTTGAAGCAACATTTTACTGATGACTTTTTGGTTTTCCATTTGTCTCTCGTTCAGTTGAGGTGGCACCCATTTTCCTTCCTTTAAAATCTTTCCCATTGCTTGTAAACAATCAGAAATTGTTTGCTGAGCAACGTTTCATCGTTCTGCAAGTTGTTTCATCCAATAATGCTTGTAGTCGTTGGCCTTCAAACTTTTTCAGTTGACCTGGACGTTCTTTGTCTTTCAGATCGAAATCATCACTTTTAAAGCGTTTAAACCAGCGTTCACAAGCATCTTGTTCACCATAAGCTTCCCAAAGTATTCAGCAGCACTTTTCTTCAAAATAAAGTAATGAATTAAAACTTTCCACAAATGCTCTTTTTTGGGGGGGCACGAAATTTGACATTTTTAAGCATAAAAATATCTATGATGTTAGCCACATCTTCAGAAAATTTGACATATGAAGTTTTGAAGCTTGTTGTCAATACAACAAAATAGCATACATATCAAATCGCATATATATCAACAAATGTGTAACCCCATCTATTGAAAAAAATCCACATTATTAACCGGCACACCTAGAAAGTAATGGCATCCTGGCAAAATTAAATTAGGTGAGTTAGAAAAGTAGCAGGACGTGTTATAATTCAGTAGTTAGGAGGATAACCCCATGAGTAAACACCAAATGAAAGATTCTCATTTCTTCTCTTGTTACTTTCCGGATGCCCACCTCCAGCCAGGTTTGGTCTCACCCTGAGCCCCAGCACCAGTCCCAGCCCCGCCCTAGACCCAGACCCAGCCCCACCCCAGCACCAGTCCCAGCCCCGCCTCAGCCCCAGCAGACAGCCCCACCCCAGCACCAGTCCCAGCCCCACCCCAGCACCAGTCCCAGCCCCACCTCAGCCCCAGCAGGCAGCCCCGGGCCAAAGAGGCAGTGAGTGTGCTCTCCACCTGGCTCCTGCCCTCCTTCATTCCAGGACATCTGAGGTTCATCCCGTGAGGGGAACTGATCCCAAGGCTCTCACTTAGGTGAACCTGGAAGGACCCTCCAGGAGATTAGAGAGCATCTCCTGCCAGCGCCACAATTAAAAACAGGCTTATGGGGAAACTGAGTCACGTTCCTAATTAAGTCTTGGGTGGGAAGTTCTGGATTATAGAATAGTCAAGCCCAGAAGAACCTCCAGAAATATGAGTGTAATAACATCCACACATCAGGATGGCTGGCCTGTTAGTGAGCAAGGGGACCCCTATGTGTCAGCCTTTGGGGAATGTCCCCAATGATCATTCCCATCCCTGGAGTAGATGGCTTGGGTGCCAAGATTAGTTGAAGTGAATGGACACTTGAAATGTTTTGACACTAGAGGAGAGTTATTTGAAGAGAAGAAATTGTAAATTTCAGAAAGTGCAGTTTCAAATGAGAATGAAATTGCTACAGGTGTATGATTACTTTCCATTACTTTTAAAATATTAAAAGATAGCAATTCAGCTCAGGAAAACCAGTTTCCTGCTCTCTCCTCAGCATTTCTGAGGATTTTGGTAAGTAATGAGACTTACCTAGGGACTAGGATTGCTTATTTAGCAAATAAAAATATAGCACATCCGGTTAAATTTAAATTTCAGATAAACAATGAATAATTTTTAGTATAACCATCTTTTGTGCTGAAGAAAAGTGAGGAGGAGCAACTTCCTAAGGTTCATACATTACAAAGTTCCTTCAGCACCTACTCTGTGTACGGAGCACCTACTCTGTGCCTAATTATGTTCGGTGCTGGGGTAACAGACCTAATGCCTAACCTCAGGGAAGCTGCAATCCCGCTGGGGAAGCAGAGGAGCAAAGTGTCCATCAGAACAGAATGTGGAACGCATCACGGGCAGGAAAATCCAGGGCCAGGGAGATCAGAGCAAGAATAACATTTCAGAAGAGCGAAGGAACAGAGGTCATCACCAATACAGGGACACCAGCTCTGCCTGTGTGTCTGAGGCAGAACAGGGAGGTACCATGAAGCCCCCTTGGCCATAGCTCTCTTGTGGCACCTCCCTCTGCATCAAAAACCCATTTCTTCATTTATCCATTCTACTGGCATTTATTGAGGGTGTCTCATGTATCAGACGCTACATGGTATGGAAGTGACAAAGATAATCATGGCCCAGCCCCTGTCTTTGAGGTTGATGGTCTTAAAAGGAGATCAAGACATGTTCATAATCATGGTGACCTGGAGGTCATTCTAGTGGTGGGGATGAAACAATGAGGGAACACGTGATGGGGTGTCACACAGCATCTGAAAGCCAAAGGGCACCAGAGCCGCACAATTTTGTTTTGAGGCCAAGTCCCCACCAATGTGTTGAGTGATGCCGATCAAGTCCTTGCACCTCTCTGAGCTTCATTTTCACCCGAATAAAGGTGATATTAGTAACAGTATTTGTCTCACAGGCTTGCTCTGAGAAGCTAATGGAACAACCAGCACTTGGTAAACCATAAAGTGTCATATAAATGTGCCCTAAAAATCATTATTGCTCGGCAAGTCCTCAAAAAACTAAACATGAAATAACCATATAATCCAGCAATTCCATTTTTAGCTATAACCCCAAAGAACCGAAGCAGGACTCAGACATCAGTACACCAATGCTCACAGCAGCACTATTCACGATGGTCAAAAGGTGGAAACAAGACAAATGTACCACAACATTGCAAATGTACTTAATGCCACTGAACTGTATACTTAAAAATGGCTAAAATGGTATGTTTTATATTATGTATTTTACCATGATTTTTTTTAAAAAAAGATTATTATTTAGAGAAGGCTAGAAAGGTCAGGGAAGAAATCAGGGAGGAGGTATTCCCTGAGTAGAATTTGGCTGGAGGAGATGGGGGAAACCTTTAAACAGGAGGAGACAGTAAGTGCAGGAAGAGCAGGGCTCCCAGGGCCAACATCTCCCATCCGGAAGCACAGGCATGAGGCTGAGATGCTTCACCACCTGCTATAGAGCTGCCCTGTCTTATTAGGCAAGGAAGAAAGCACTGAGAATTCATAGAGTGGTGCTGGGGCTAAAGCTTGAGTAGGAAGTGAGTGAACCATGTCCATCATGGAGCCACCATCCCAGGAAGCACTGGGCTGGAAAGGAGAACACATATAACTTGGGATAGTGCATTCAGAAGACCAGGAACTGAAAGAGATAGAGAAGCAGCTCATGGGTGGCTGGGGAGAAGGATTCAAAAGCTGACCAATGGTTGGACAGGAAAAGCCAGAAGCTGACCAATGGTTGGGGAGGAGGATCCAGAAGCTGATCAATGGCTTGGGGGGAGGAGCCAGAGCTGCATCAACACAGGTAGGGAGGGTGGTTAGAGCCAAGGTGACTTGACTGGAGATGGACCTTATGAAGGAGATGTCTCTTAAGCCCTGGAAGAGTCAATAGGAAGATTGGTTGGGCAAGAAACCCAGGCAGGATGAATCTAAGATGGCAGCCACACCAATCAGAGACCTTGCAGTTATTCCAAGTCCTATCCAAGGACCCCGAGTGCAGACCCTGGAATCTGCTCTTGTACCTCAACAGAGACTGCTCTGTACCCATAATCCTTTGGGCACAGGTAATATCAGTTCCTAAGGCCAAAGCTTCAGGCTACCTCTCCCCACTCTACTCTCCTCCCCCAACCCTACCTCTGCTAGAGAAATCTGGTTTTCCTCTGATTCAGGGTCAATTTCAGCAAAATTATAAATTCAGTCAGGATATATTTCCTTCTTTCCAAGTTGTAGCACTCAAGCCTCCGACCCTCATTCTCAGAAAAGGCCATGGTATCATTCTACACCTTTGTGTTAATTCAAACTTTAGTATTCCTTTTCCCAAAATCAAGGGCATTTTAATAAAATCGTTAAAAGACTTTGAACATCAGGGAGCAGGCCAGGGAGAATTTTAGAGACTTCCCAACAGCACCCCCCCACCAATGACTCCTTCTTCAACTCTGATGAAGGGGTCACCTCTCCTTCCCTCTTGCAGATTGTCACCTCTTCCTTAAGTTGGCATGAGGCATTGGCCAACCGGTGGGTTTTCATTTAATAATAAACGATCTTAAGAGCAAATAGAGAATTCTCTATAAATCGAAATCACGTAAGATGACAGTGGATTAACATTTTAATTAAATATGGCATTCCTAATCATTTTTGTCATTGCAGAAATACCCAACATTTTGACACATTTCAGGCATAAACTGATGGTTCCAGTCCAATGGCAAATTGAAATAATTTCTCAAGGATGTTTGTAAGCTTTCCATGGCAGCAAGAGAGGGGATTCAACAGTCAACGCTATTCTAGAAATTTCCACTCAAAACCCTATTACTGAAGCCTCCCTCCTACCATAAAGAGCTCTCAATATTATCTCCCTCCCCCATCACACACCCTGTGATGAATTCATTGGATGCATTATGATTTGCAAAACTCACACCAAAAGGTACTTGTTTCCCGCGTTCTCTGGTTGAAATGCCTGGCGAGCAGGACTGACATGTGTATTTGTCTCAGCAATTACTGACTTATTGAGCACCGAGGATGTGACTTAGCATCATGCTACTGCTGATCCTCACAGGGGGCCTGCAGGCACCTACTATTAGACAGAGGAGGGAAGCCAGATTCAGAGAAGGAAAGTAACTTCCCAAAAGGGACACAGCCAGAAAGTGGCAAAACCAGGACTGGAACCCAGAGCCATTCAGCTCCAAACGCTGTGCTCCTTTTGACTGTCGTCTTCCTTCCTCAAATGAAACTATGCACAGCCTTTGCTGAAAGGGAACTCAATGAATATTTGATTGGCTCTATGTTTCCCACGTTCTAGGTCAGTGACGGCGAACCTTCTGAGCTCGGCGTGTCAGCATTTTGAAAAACCCTAACTTAACTCTGGTGCCGTGTCACATATAGAAATTTTTTGATATTTGCAACCATAGTAAAACAAAGACTTATATTTTTGATATTTATTTTATATATTTAAATGCCATTTAACAAAGAAAAATCAACCAAAAAAATGAGTTCGCGTGTCATCTCTGACATGCGTGTCATAGGTTCGCCATCACTGCTCTAGGTCAAAGGCTTTCCAAAGCTGTATAACTTAACTTTATTGAACCAAGTCCTTTGTCATGTTTCCTCTGTGCCAACACTCTCACCTCCAAACCACCACTACCATCATCACCATCATCTTCAACATCAAAATACAGGTTTAATTTGAAGAAGAAATATTTTTGAAGAAAGAGATATATCTTTTAACAGGTGGATTACACTTTTTTTTTTTTTTACATTAATGTGAATCTTTAAAATCTGGTTTAGGCTACATGCAATCTTGGTTTCATCGCCTTTATTACTGCCCATGTAGTGTGCCGGACCATTGGCCTTAGAGTCACCATTTACCTTCAAGTCCCCTGAGGAACACGCAGTTTTTCCAACCAAGTTAAGCAATTTCTATCCCCCGAGGGCCTCCTCCCCATCCTTTCACTGCCACATAAGCTCAAGTTTGTTGCAAAGCTACACGGAGAATTTCACATGGAAACAACAGGCCCATCAAAGCAACATGCTAAACGAAGTATTTCAAGTTTTGAAAACTTTGAAACTGAGAGAAAATTAAATCACTAAAATAATAGGCGAGTAGTCTCAACCCTTGATAGTCTAATTATACTGGTTAATGTTGAGAAGTGTTCAGCAATACCATGGTGGTTTAGGATGATAATACTCTGTATAGTTTATTCATACAATCAATAAGTATTCCCTAATGTTATCAATGCCTGTAGCACATGTTTTTACCAATCCTAGGTGTGTGGTTTTTTTTAAAAAAAAAATGTCTTGAGGGTCTGACAGTCCCTTTTCATCTTTATAACCCCTCAACAGAGCTTAGCCTAGCACCACTCTTGAAACAGTTTTCTCAATAAATGTTTGTTGAATGAATATCAGTATTTCATAACTATTCTACAAAAACTTGATGATTCAAAAGCTGGGAGAAATTATAACTGAAAAATAAATTACAGACACAACCTTGTGAACACACTAAATGACACTGAATTGTACACTTGAACGTGGTTAATTTTATTCTATGTAAATTTTGCCTTAATAATAAACAACAACAACAAAACCAACAAAACTGCAGAGACTGGGGAATAGCAACCGAACAGCTTTCATTAAAATTCAACACAATATATTTTCACATCAAATATAAAAACAACATTCTTTATGAGTAGGAAGTTTTAAAACCATTGTTATTTAATAGATGCAATTCAAAAGTTCCAACAGAATTCCCAGAGATTGTGATGCAAAGCCTGAAATATCTAAAGCACTCCTGGCTTCGTGGGAAGTACTTACAGGGTTTTCAGAATCCTCCCTGGCGGCCCCTGTTTGCGGCCCTCCTGGCCCGTCACATTGTAAAGGGAAGGATGGCCCTCCGGCTTCCCCATCCCAGAAATTCTCCAAGTACATCGGGGAAACGTAATACCATCCCCGCACGCCCATCCTTTCAGCCACTTTAATCACAGTTCCAAAGTCAGGGTGAGTGTCCTAAGAACCTCTGGCTTACAAATAATTTCTAAAATGACTCTTCACTCCTTAGATGAATGTGATGGCTGGCTTTTCTTATTTTTTTTTTCTTTTAAGCAGGAAAGAAAAAAGCCTCTTATTTAAAAGGTTAATCTCACTTCATAGGGTTGAAAATAGAAATGTATTCCCCCTACTTTAGAAAGCAGTTATTTTCTCTTCTGATTATTGACACGATCTTTCTTTTCCGTTCAAGGGCCGTTATGGAGACAGGTGCTGAGGACACCGTACAAGGCGTTCAAGCTATAGTTTTATTTGTAAAAGGCCAACGCTTATATACTTGCTCTCACCAAGTTAGCACATTTTGAGTGAGCCATAGCCTGGAGTCTTGTCTGTACCAAATTTTCCTTTCTGCTTCCTGATAAATCACAGCGTGGCTGCCCCAGCCTCCCGCCCTCATCTGTTTGGCTTGCTGGGTAGGTCTTGAAAAGAAAATGCAAATCCTCATCTCTTCACTAACCCACCAGAAAACAACTCAGATGCTCCTACTTTCTCGTCCGGTTGATCAGACCGGTCTCTGATAACTTTTGAAAGAAGTCTATTCAACATTCTCAAGGACAAAGGACACTTTATAGAAATAAATAAAAAGAAATCCTGACACGGGCACAAGAGGAGAAAAACACCGAGAAGTTTGGTAAACGTTGCTTGCTTCTGAGTTACTTCCAATTCTGCCCAAACTGATAAACACGTTACACTGCCAGGGTTTTATTCAAAAGCTTCTCTGATACAATCTGTGAAAATAACTAGAAGACTCTCAGTTTCACTCTGCATTATAGATGCCTGGCAGGCTAAGGGAAATCAACAAGCTGGTGTAACCTTTCTTTTAAAAGAAAATAACAATGAGAATAAATATGGCAACATGATAGAATCTGAAGGAATCAAACTTCTTTATTCTTAACTCCCAGAATATCTTCTCACTATGTGATTCTGTATGGACATATGTATACATATTTAAATATACATACATACATACATATATGAATACATGTATATTTTATAAAACCTCTCTAAATGGTCTTGTTTTTATATGGCAACACTAACAAAATCCTAGGGACTTCTCAGAATGCCTCCCCATGATCAGGTGGCTTTAAAAAGAATTCTATTTACCCAAGTCATGATGACACTGTATTTTCCTCAGAGGGGGGCTGGAGGAAGGGCAGGAGGGGAAAGAAAGGAAAGCTGGTAAGTTTTTTTTATAGTCAGTGACCCTATCATGCAAATAAACAAGGCTTCTCTTTCAGGATATCTGTTCTCCAGCTCTAACTGCAGTTTTCAGCTCCTCACCAGAAATAGAACGATTGACCCAGCCAAGAGCAAGGACGGTTCTCCTGCCCAAGATGCAGGGAAATAAGGGCAGCTCCTGTGGAAATGCTTTTCTCGAACTCGGCACCAGACACGCTCTCAGCCACTTGCCCACACTCTTGGCGCCTCCCCGTCCCCCTTCTCCCGTGGAACACACCGCATGGATGGACCCCTGCTCACCAGAATCCCACCCCATGCCTTATAGTTTTTTCCCTTCAGAAAGTTCTCAGTATTTATAGGTCTCCAAATTCGGGAGGGGGCAGGAAGGAGTGTTCCTAACAAAGAGAAACAGTTTAGGGACGACAAAGCCAAGAGGGTGTAATCTGTGTGTGTAGGATTAGGTGGGGCTGGGGGGCACTTTGGGGTTTGGTTTGGTTTTATTTTGTTTTTTCAGAAGAAGGAATACAAAGCTAGGCGGTCCAGATTTCCAAAATAGTCAGTTGTGGTTGTTTATGTTTTGGGGGGGGGGGGAGGGGAGGTGGGTAAGTAACGCTGGGGAAGGAAAGCGTTTGATAAACTCCCTGTTTGAAAACTCAAGCACCAGACTCTACCGAGAGAGTACAACGCCTTCCTTAGAGAGGGCATCCAAGGGGCTGGTCTGCACAGACATCTCCTGGCCGTGTCCCCAAAGACCCTGACACACCCAGGTAGCAGACCACTGTCCCCTCTGCCCAGCCAGGGAGAGCTGGCTTGTCAGGTAGGCAAGGGCACCAAGGGGAACTTAGACATGGAGGGGCAATGAAGGGAGAGGAGGGCCCACAGGACTGGGGACTTCTGTGCCTTCTCTCCACCTGGTTCCCGCAGGGAGGCAGGGAGGCCTGGCCCTCCTAAGGGGGCGCCTGTTGACAAATGAAACAGTGAAAGCCGAGGTCAGCCACAGGCAAACAATAAACATATTTGTGTTGCGTGTCTGTTAAGCCTGTTTAAATGGGTCGACCCTCCCTGTTAAAAGGGCTTCCCACCTCAGCCCCCATCGCCCCACCTGTATCAACAACCATGCCTCCGCACCATTATCTTACCTTAATGAACTTAATCTTTAATTTCCCAGCTTGGCCCAGGTACTCAGCCCCCTAACAAAGGAAGTGGGACTGTTTGCGTCCCCCCGTGAGCCGCCAACCTCTACCAGCTAGGGAAACTTTAGCCACGACAAGGATTTTTGCCCCTTGTGGGACTGACAAAAGCAATAAATATTTTTCTTTTTATTCCATCATTAGACCCTCCTAAGAATGCCTCCCCATTGTCCACTGTAATTCCCAGAGCTCTCTGGGCAGGGGCGTTATTGTGGAAAATGAATCCTGAAGTGTTAACAACCCTGCCAAAGCGGCTACACTTCTTTTTCCCCCACCCGGAGGGCGTAACCGTTAGGAATGTGTCGCCTCACCATAGCCGGCTCGCTCGGCGAAAAGAGCACTTGTGTTTTTTAACACTGGTCTTTGAGAAGGATGCTCAAGTTAAAGCATTGTGGCCACTGTAAATAGATGCACTCAGCAGAATAGAGCTTCTTCATTCCTAATTAGGGAAGTAACTCTAGAAAGACAGAATGTCACTTGCTGGGCTGTGCGTATTGTTGAGTTTGGGCTGGCCTCCACAATGTGAGGTAATTGGAGTTGTACCTTTTAGAAAGCTGCTAATTTCACATAGGAAGTGCTAACAAGACCTTTCTGGGCCATGTTTTCCTTCTTCCTTTCTGAGGAAGTTACAGACCTTCAGGAGTGGGAATGGCTGAGCCCTGGCCGGGCGGAGGAAGCAGCCGTAATGAACCACTTCAGCCCGCAGTTAGAAAAAGGAGGCCCCCTTTTGGAGCCCTGAGAATACTAAGCCCCACAAAAGGTTCTGTTTAAGCTTGTTATCCAGGACATTCTTACAGGCTGCACAGCTTTCCCTGCAATGACCCTCTCCAAACAAGTGCATCAAGTTTGAGCAAATAGAAACACGCAACTTTCAAGGCACGGAGTTATAGTTTTCTTTACAAAGCCATTTATATAATGTAAGCTGCAATTAGCATGGGACAGAGCGAGGAGATTTAGGCTGGGAAGTTCTTTTTAACAAAAGATAGAAATTGGTGGAATAAGTAACAGTTAAATGTCGGCTTCAGATAACTCGTTGAAAAGACCTTTTAAGTCATTTACTAACAAAAAAATAAAAAATAAAATGATTTTTGCCTCAGACCTTGTTCTAGCCAAAGTGTGGTCTTTTAAATCACTGAACTGATTAATCTTACTAATTTTAAATTATCCAGCAAGAATGGATTGGAGGGAGGGAAAAAAAAAAAGAGTCCATATACCACCAAATGAAAAGCACTACAGCTTTTAAGCCTGACAATTTCATCAAAATGTCCATAGGAATTACATAAAAAATTCAAACCGTAATGAAATAAATTGCTACTTGCATTATGAAAAGTCTGCAAAAGCTTTTTATAGACTTGAAATGCAGAAGTTATATAAACTGCACAGTAAAAAGAATTAGAAATTGACCTTTACAGATCAAGGGCTAAAATTAACAGTCTTCAGGGGAAAAAAAAAAAATTCCCAGTTCACAATGGCTTTTAATGCCATTTTCCCCCCTACACTCATTTATCTAATGACCATGGCAAGGTTAGGATAAACAATGAACAGTATGTTTTCACATTTTCCACCTTTTGTGTCCTCCATATGAATTTCTAAAAACACTTAAGAGAATAGATACATAAACCTGTGACCTTCAAATGAGCTTTTTGATACTCTCAACATTTTGAATAAAAAGATCAGAAAATGGAACCACTTTTACACAGTAATGAATTCCATTCTGTTGGGTAAACAAAGCTAAATTTTAAAACAGAGACCTGACATTTGTATGGCTCGAGAAGCTATTCTGTTCTTCTGGGGGTGGGCAGAGGGAGGGAGGGGCCATTGTCAGCACTTTACGGTGGGCTACATAATGGCCAAATCTACAATTCACACAAAAAAGGGGACAAATCCATTTGGCCGTGTTCAACAGAGAGCCACCGTTTCCAAGACAAGGACAACACAAATGCCCAATTTTTTTTTTTTTTATGACAATTTCCCTCCACCCCGTGAACAATGGATCCATCTCATAGAAAAAGGGGGTTTGGCGGGGAGGCCCCTGCCGCCATTGTGGAGCTAACGCTTACTGACGGGAGCGGCCAGGGCCTCCAAAAGTTACTCCAATTTCCGTCCAGCTTTTGTGCATCCGTTGTTCTGGCTGAAAGGCTCAGTTAGGTATTGTTGCAAAAAAAGTCTGCATCCACATTTGTTCCCCTCTAATTCATACCCCGCATTGTGGAGTTGGGCTATTCAGGGGGCTGATTGGACAACAGCCCTGACAATGGCCCAGCGATTAGTCTCCCAGCATGGGCTGGGGTGGTGGGTATAAACCTAGGGATGGGGCAGGAATTCGCTGGGGCATTCAGCTTCCTCTGGGGCCTTCCTGAGAGGCCGAGCCTCCTTGGCGGCAGGTAATGCATTCCTTCAGAGCCGGGAAACCGAATCCTGGTAATTAGCGTGTCCGGGGACCCGGCAGGCCGCCCCCTCCCCGCAAGGCGGCCCTCGGGGGCCCTGGCGCTTTCTAAGGAGCTCAGCCGCCCGAACGCTCCAGCCTGGGCGAGTGGAAAACTTTCTCGGGCCGCTCGGTGGGCCTGGAAACCAGCTCGCTGGGGAGGCCCAGATCGGCGCTGCTTAACCCTTGGCACCCCGGCCGCCCGCGCGGGGGAAGCGCCTCCCTCCCGCAGCCCTGCGCCCCCGGACCTGGGGCGGCCGCGGGGCGCACGGCACCCACCCCCGCGGCTGAGCAAGTCGCCAAGCACCACCGCTAGAAGCCAGCCTGGGGTTTTCCGTGTCAGGAACTCGAATTACTTTACCTTTATTTTCCTGTTGCTTGCGTTTTGTATCATTTTATGACAACGGGCTGCATGCTATAATTTAGATCTTTAATGCCCAACTAATTCTCTACGATTAATTTGTCCACATGACTATTGGCGATGCCACCCGCCAAAGCAGGCCGACTTGAAATATGTGAGACATTCCTGTGGTTTGTTTTGTTGTTGTTGTTTTTTAAATAAAAGTTTACATAGGAAATGACGAAGATGCACGGAGGGTTTTTCCGTGGACTGGCTATACTCTGATGAAAACTTCCATGTCAACGGGATTCCCGCTTCACCCAATGAATTGCAGGCCTCCGTGGGGAGCGAGACACACGCACAGTCACTTCTTTGGAGAGACTGACTTAGGCGGTGCGGAGCCCTCAAAACCCCCAACACTTTGGCCAAAAGGGTTCCCCCCAAACCGGGCTGGGCCCGCATGCGCGCACTCGGGGTGGTGGGGGTGGGGGGAGAGGAGGGGAGGCCTGGCACAGGTGCTCCAGGAGGTGGGAGGGAAAGAAAGCGGGTGTCCAGGTGGCCACGGGTGGGGAACTTCAAAAAGGCAAGTGCGGTGCCTGTGAACAATGCGTTTCTGAGATGCCCTGATTTGGGGACCCACGCAAACTTCCCCCTGAACCCCAGCTTCCCTCTGTGGCTCGCAGTTTGAAAAAACCGGCCTTTCCCTCCACAACCCAGGAGGACAGGCGCTCTGCAGCCGCCAGCCGTCTGCACCACAGAAATTAAGAAAGAAGAAGCAACACCCCAAACCTTATTAAACATTCACATAGAAAACTGAAGATATTCTGGGCAAAAGAAGCGTTTTAAACAAAGGCTGTCTGCTTCCGTTTCCCCGTTAAGCGGGGACCAGGCGGCTGCAGGAGGAAAGAGAGTGACAGTGGATTCCATAAATTAACTGAAAATCCCTCTTCTCGGAGCCCAAGTTATCTCTCCGTTGCCTGCAGCTCTGATTTAGAATGGAGCCCGCTTGTTTACCGGTTTAATTAACGCTCCTGTTGGAGCAGGAAGGAGGGGAGGGGAGATGAGTGACTCGGTGATAAACAGGTGTCGCTGGGCCTGTAGCCGAGCTCAGGGCCGCAGTGGCAGCCTCATCAGGCCTGACGGGCCTGACCCCGCTGGCGAGGAAGGTAGATGGCCCCGTGGAAAGCGCAGTAGGTGAGCATTATTTTAACTGCGAGCCTGTGATTGGAATGGCGGACAATCAGTAGTTGGGGTTTTTCCTCCTCTCCGGAGTGCATTCTGATTCTTTCCAGTTGCTGAGCTGGGAAGAAACAGACCTTGATGATGCCGGCCTTTTCCCTCCTCTTCCTCCTCCTCGGCCCTCAGCCTTCACCTCAAAATGTAAGGCAAGAGCCACTTTCAGGAGTGAGCCTGGCTCCCGCAGCTCAGCTCGCTGGGGACATGCTTTCGGCTCTGAAAAATCCCAGGCTTTCTCTCTTTATTTACTTATTTCGGCTTTTCGTTCCAAGAGCCTAAGATCTGGATTGGCCTGTCCGCGGCCGACGTGTTTCTGTGACCTTACAGATAACAGGGAAGCTTGGATGGGAAATGAAATTCAAGCGCCAGCTAATTTTAAAAACATAACTGAAAACTCACTCCGTGGGGGGATGGCAGTTTTCTGTCAGCACCGGCTGCACGTGTTTTTAAATTAATAACTAGCCCTGGTATTCGCTAAATGATGGCAAGTACCAGGATGGGGGGGGGGGGTTAGTAATTACTCACAGTAGGTGCCTAAGGTGAGACTGTAGGTTTCATGACTTAGAGTCACCTGTCTGCGCTGCCTGCTGCCTTTCTTCAGCCAGCATTCCGGAGAAGAGAGCAAAAACAGAAGCTGGGTCTGTCAGCCATGCTGGACTTTTGGAGAAAAGAGCCTTAAGAAAAGCAAAAAACACAACAACTACAGTTATTAAATAAATAAATATATACATATATATATATATATATATATATATATATATATATATATATATATTTAGTGACCTGGTGCACGAATTTGTGCACATTGAAATGAAATTAATTAGAAGGTGGCTGGCGGGGCAAGACTGGGCGAGATGGGCTGGACACACCCTGGAGCCAACCTCCCAGGCCAGCTGCACCTGGGGTGGTGCCGTGGCTCGAAAGGCTTCTGTGGAGTGAGTGGGGGTCCCTCCAGCAGGTGGGGGGCCTCTCGGCCTGGCCTGTGGGGATCGGGCCGAAACTGGCTGTCCAACATCCCCTGATGGGTCCTGGAGTATGAGAAGGGCACTCTGCAAAGTTGCTGTCGTACAGGGTGTAGAACGCAAAGGCAAGTGCGCAGTAAACCAGATTCGGGCCGAAAGTGCCCCAGCAACAACATAACCCACGGCCGAAGGTGAAATCTTGCCGCCCTGGGAGGATTGGGCTCCCTCCTCTCTGGTTTCAGGGTGCATCCCCCGAGAACTGCTGCTGCCAAGTCACTGCAGCTCAGCAGCTCCTGCATTGAGCGTCTGCCCCCTGGTGGTCAGTGCACATCATAGCAACTGGTCAGATGGAGGGAGGGACACTTAGCATATTAGCCTTTTATATATAGACTAGAGGCCCAGCACACACGAAATCGTTCTAAGCCTAGCCTGGCCTCCATTGCATGGCCTCTGCCACCCTGCGACGCTATGTGAAACTCCCTGCCCCGGGACGCTCCGTGAGGCTCCCCCCGCCCCTCGACTGCTCCGTGAAACTCCCCTGCCCCACGACTGCTTTGTGAAACTTGCTGCCGCCTGGGTGACTGCTCCACTAAGCTCATGGCCACCCACGAAGCAGCCCACCACCGCCGCTCAACAGTCCCCAGTCCCGCCCCACTGCAAGCCCCCTTCATGGTGAGTGGCTCAGGGGCTGGGGGAGGGGGGGGGACGGAGAGGTGCTCCATGCACTTCATGGTGACCGGTCGCCCATTCGGTTGTGACACCACCTAGCTCTTTATATATATCTTAGGATATTTCAGAGAGGAAGGGAGAGGGAGAGAGAGATAGAAACATCAATGATGAGAGAGATCATTGATTGGCTGCCTCCTGCATGCCCCACACTGGGAATCGAGCCCACAATCTGGGCATGTGCCCTGACCAGGAATCGAACTGTGATCTCCTGGTTCATAGGTTGACATTCAACCACTGAGCCACGCCAGCCAGGCCAAACTACCATTTATTAAATGCCTACTTGGTGCCCTTGTGTGATACTGCAAATTCTGACAGCTTCCCTGCAAGGTAGCTATGCTCAACCCCAGTTCTGAGAGAGGTTTAGAGAATTTCAAGTGCTTTTCCCATGGTCACAAAGCTAGGCAAGTGCCAGAGTGGAGAAGAGAACCGGGGCCCCAGGGCCCTCACCTTTCTCACTCTCTGTGAGGTTGCAGTGGTCCTAGATACCCACATTCACGTGGAGATGGGGACTGCATTCTAGATAAAGATGGGTTACAGGAAAGATCTTTTTGCCACCTGTAAAATTCCACATCAAGTTCATGTTCAGGTCTATGGGGGACCCAACACATGTATAAGCACAAAGTACTTTTCAGAACAGGAGAGATTTCTTTCTGGAAATATTTCTATACTAGGAATAAAGGCCTTTCAGTATCATTGCTGGTTCCACTACCCACTAATGTGTGACCTTGAACAAGTCACCTACTACTGTCTGAGTGAAGGCTCCTCTTCTCTGATTGGGTACATTAAGTATCCTACCTGCCTCACATTGGGGGTGGAGCCAAAATAAGCTGACGTGAGCTCAAATGCATTGGTCACTGTGAAGAGCTGTTCCAATGTACAGTTTTATGGCCAGTTTCCCAGAGTTATGAAGTCCATATTAAGACTATATGTGCATATGTTTTTGAAAGAAGTGAATTACTGTACAAGTGAGGGGAATTTTTCTTATTAAATATGAGAGTCATTACTTCCTAATTTCTAAACATGAAAATCCTGGTCATATTAACACTGGTGCTAAAAGTGTATCCTAAAATTATAGAATTTTGATGAAAGAAACCATTGGTAATAATAATAATATTATATTAATGATGGCTAATGTCACTCACTATATGCTAGACAATGCTCTGAGTATTTCATGTATACCAGTTCATCCTCACCATACCTCTAGGAGATAGGTCCTGTTATTATCATACCCATTCTACAGATGATGAAACTGAGACACAAAGTAATTTTGTTACATACTTTACAAATAGCAGAACTATCACTGGAGCACAGGCAACTAGGCACTGAAGTCCACACACTTAATCACTGTGTTATATTGTTACTCATGAAAGAGTATCTATGTTATCCCTACCACATTTTTAAGATGGCTAAAGTGAACCTCAGCGAGGTTCAATTATTTGCCCATCATCATCATACATCTGTTTCATGGCAGAGCTGAAAGTAGAATTGGGGTCTTCTTATGCTCAGTGGTGGTTCTATTATAACATAATTGCTACCATTTCACCAGGCCTTCAGCTTTCTCTGGAGAGACAGACTGCCTGGGTTTAAATATTGGCTCTACCACCCCAGTAACCTCTCAGTCTAATGAAGTAATGCTTAAAGGTATTGAGCATAGTTCCTGGCATATAATACACGCTCAATAAACCCTTCAGAAATTTAAAATGCAGAACACAGGAAGAGAAGATGAACAACGAGGAGGCCCTGACGTGGAGGTGGCCGGCCCTACTTAGTGAGTTGGCCTAAGCTAAGTTGAAGGACGAGATAGGCATGGCTGGGAGAGGGGGAGAGCCCATCGTTGGGGAGGACGCTGAGGCCAGTCCCTCAGACAGTAGTGAGTCTGAGGAGTCGGGACATTGAAATAACTGGCCAGTCAGAGGCGAGGTATTGACGGAGGAAGACAGAGGAATAGGAAAGGGAACAGGAATAGGAAGTGCTGAGAGAAACCAGGTTGGGGAAGGCCAGAGTAAGGAATCTGGCTGCCTCCGCATTCAGTCTGTCATGGGTGGGTCCTCTTCATGGTGGTGTCCTGGCAACGGTTGTTTCAGCCCCACAGGGTGAAGAAAGGACGGGGTAACACGGGGCTGAATGCTGAGCGGGAACCACAAAATGCCTGGCTGACAAGAAGCCGCCCATGGGAGAGCAACACCTGGAGAAGGGTATGCTTGTGGGGTGGGGACAGCAACCTAGCTGAGGAAGAAGAGAGTCCGGCATCATAGGGAAGGGAGGGGCTGAGGGGAAAGCTATGACCCCTGCAGTGATGAGGCAGCTGCTTGTCAGGTGTGGCTGCTCTTGAGCAGGAGGGGGGGCAGACACTGCTACATGGACGACGGGGGCAGGCCTAGGGAGTGCTCAGGCCTCATGGGGAAGATGCTCTGGTCCCACGCACAGGTGCCCTGTTCTGCTGGCTCTTCCCCCAGAGGGAAAGACAAGAATTGCAAGGAATATCAGGGGCCCTGTCCTGTGACTTGGTCTTCAGGGATGGACAGTGCCAGGGGCGTGGTGGTATTGCCCGCTATGGTTTCTACCTAGTTTAGAGAGTTCAAGGGTCTTGAGATTTGGGGAGACACAGCCATCTGATTTTGGGAAAATATCTGAAGAACACGAAGTGGGGAAAATGTCTCTCTCTCTCTCTCTCTCTCTCTCTTCCTCTCTCTCTCTCTCTCTCTCTCTCTCTCTCTCTCTCTCTCTCTCTCTCTCTCTCTCTCTCTCTCTCCCTGCCACCCCTGAAGGTGTGACAAATAGCAGATGCTCAACAGCTATGTGTTGAAGAAATGAGCAAAGGGGGTGCTAGAAGTACTTATTGAGCATTCAAACAGGTACAAGATTTGCAAGCTGCAGTAAGTGGCTTTACCTCTGCCCCTAGAGTCATGAGAGAAGGAAAGATCCTCTCTCCAAGTCAAGGCCTCTGTGGACCTTTGGCCTTTTCTGTTACCTCATCAGTAAAATGTCCCAACTGCCCCACTGAGGTACTGTAGGGTTCAAACGAATTACTTGGTACAAACATAAACCAGACAGGTCAAGTAAGTCTAAGGTACAGTATTGGTATCTTCTCTGTGGAAAGAGCAAGGAAAATTAAGTGAGGAATTTTTATTACTGAAAATTTCAAACATGTGCTAAAGTAGAAGAATATAATGAGCTCCCATGTTCCTGTCTTCCACCTTCAACCATTGTCAATCCATAGCCAATATTGTTTCACCCCTCCTCATCCTGGATCATACAGAAGCAAATCCCACATATCATGTCATTTCAGCTGTAAATATTTCAGAATATACTTCTATAATATAAAGGTTCTTTTAAAATATAACCACAATTCCATTATCAAATTAAAAAATTGATAGTAGTTTCTTAATATCATCAAATACTGAGCCAATGCTCAAATTTCCTCATTTATCTTATAAATGGTATTTTACAGATGGTTTTGCAAATCAAGATCCAAATGAGGTCACTACCTTGCGTTTAGTTAATCAGGGAAGGAACTTTTCCCAAGGGCTTAGCTTTGTCCTATCAGTCTGTGAAGGTTGGGCAGGAGAGCTTTGGCCGGGGTTAGCCAAGAACCGACCAGAGTAGTGGTTCTAAATGTTTTTGACCACTGATTCATCACTTTGAAAGAGGACTTGCACAATTACCAGCAGATCAAGTTGCTGTTATAAGGTTTGGGGTCCCACAAGAAAGAAATGTTTCTTGGGGTGCATGTGGAAATTTGTGGGGACAGACACCTGCTCCTTTGCTAAGGTGCAGTTTAAAGCAGATACTTTAAAAGCAGGCACTGGGACTAGGACCAGATGGCAGATAATAAATTCTCAATAAACCCTCCTACCAAATATTCAAAGAAGATTTAATAACCTTCATTCTCAAACTCTTCCAAAGAATTGAAGGAGAGGCAATACTTCCTAAATCATTTTGTGAGGCCAACATTACCCTGATAAACTGGCAAGGTTAACACACACGTGCACACACACATGCACACCAATAAAAACTATAGACCAATATCTCTGATGAATACAGATGCAAAAATCCTAAACAAAATACCAGCAACTCAAAGACAACAATACACCACAATTCAATGGGGTTCATTCCAGGCACACAAGAGCGATTCGACCTATGCAAATCCATCAATGAGAATGTTGAAGATAAACTCTATGTACTCTTGACTGAAAATCCTTAGGTTGTCCTCCACTTGACTGATAGTTTACATATGATTCTAAACTGAAAATCATTTTCCCTCAGAATCTTGAAGACATTATCCTCTCGCACTAGTGTTGCTGAGGAGAAGTCTGATGCCATTCTTACTGCTATTCATTTGTATGTGACCAGATCTATCTGGTTGGAGCCTTTTACAACTTACTCCTTATGCTGAGTTTTGAAATTTGGTCAGGATGCGTCTAGTTGTTAATCTTTTTCAGTCATTGTGCTAGAAACTCAGTGGCCCTTCTGATGTTAGAACTAGTCTTTCTTCAGCCCTGGAAAACTTTCTTCTGTGGTTTCTTTGATAATCCTCTCATTTCTGTGTGTGTGTGTGTGTGTGTGTGTGTGTGTGTGTGTGTGTGTGTGTGTTTTAATTTCTAGGATTCTTATTAGATAGTGGATTATTCCCATATGTCTTTTCTCTCTTTCATATTTTCTCTCTGCTCAATACTTTGTGAAATTTCATCAACTTTTTAGTTCTTTTACTGGATATCTTATTTCAGCAGTTTCATTTTTAATTTCTGAGAGCTCATTCCTGTTCTCAAACCCCCATTTTTAGAATGTAGTATCTTCCCAACCCTTCCTGAGAACCCTTAAAAAATTTAAAGCAATCTTCTGGTTTCTGAATTATTCCCCCCGGAGTGAGATATTTTTTTGCTTTTTTAAATATATTTCTTTCATTCTGCTGGTTCTCCTCATTCCCCACATATGCCACCTGGGTTACCAGGTGGTGTGGATTTACTGTGCAGTTATGTACATGTCTTGTCTGAAGAGCTTCCCTGAACCTTTGAGGTTTTCTGGGTGAACTGGCTCCCATGTCGGGCTGCCCCTCACAGAACATTCTGTGTGTGACTTCCTTCAGCTGGTTCCTCTAATACAGTGGTTCTCAATCTTCCTAATGCCGGGACCCTTTAATACAGTTCCTCATGTTGTGGTGACCCCCAATTTCATTGTTACAAATTGAACATAATTAAAGCATAGTGATTAATCACAAAAACAATATGTAATTATATATGTGTTTTCTGATGGTCTTAGGCGACCCCTGTGAAAGGGTCATTCAACCCCCAGGTTGAGAACCGCTGCTCTAATACCTGCTCCCTTACACTTGACATCCTCCAGAAATTTGTTTACATCTCTTATTTGGTAGTGGCCTCCCCCATCCCCTGCTTAATATTATGGATCTATGTCTTTTTGGAATTCTAAAACTTTAGCATGATTTTTGGAAGGATGGGAGGCAAATATGTATCCTGGGTTCACCATCTTAAACTCTAAGGAGATTCAGAAAATTTTATTGTTTCAACTTTATTTCTTTACAATTTTAATTGCTCCATCGTTGAGTACCTTGGTTCCATGAGCCAGGAGGTCCACCCGAGGCAAAGGGTTTCCCCAGGAAAGTGTTGTTCCATGAGCCCTCACTCTTACTATGGTATACATAAATTAGGTCTGTTTTCCCCAAATATGTTCCTGTGCAGGTCTGAGGTCCCCAGGAGATAGAGGGAGGGAGGGCCCAAGGGAGGGCCATTCCTTGGACGCACCATGCCCCCCCTCACCACAGAGCCTGAGAGGCTCTGCAACACCAAGCGGGCTCCCCTTGTCTTTCATCTGCTCCCATCCCCAGCCTGGCAGAGCCCTTACATGCCCTTCAGTCTCAGATCCAGCAACCATTTCCTCAGAAAGCTTTCCCTGTTCCCCTGCCTCAAAGGTCCCTATCATATGGGCTCATGGAACAACTTTTCTCCCCTTTACAAAACTCTTCTTTTTTAAAATATTTTTTTATTGATTTCAGAGAGGAAGGGAAAGGGAGAGATAGAAACATCAATGATGAGAGAGAATCATTGATTGGCTGCCTCCTGCACACCCCACACTGGGGATCGAGCCCATAAGCCGGGCATGTGCCCTGACCAGGAATTGAACTGTGATCTCCAGGTTCATAGGTCGACACTCAACCACTAGGCCATGCTAGCTGGGCACACAACTATCCTTAATTTGTAATATCTGTGCAGCAAGATCACGTCTGTGTTCTGTTCACGTGGATGTCTTGGCCCCTGAGCACAGTGCTGGCACAAAGCAGGTTCAATAAATATCTCGAGTGAATGAATGACCGTGAAGATGGCCACAAAATAAACATTCCTTCAGCTAAGAGATAACCCGGGTGAGCCCAAAGTGCAATTCCACACCTACACCCCCCTTACAGGTCTGAGAACCTCCTGGGCGCGCCATCCAGGCCCTCGTGGGCATCGCCGAAGGCCTGAATCGCGGGCTGCCCTGGCTTCGGGAGCCTCAGCTCTGCCCTGGGGGAGCCCAGCAGTAAGGTGGGCAGATGCCGGCACCGCCCACAGGGCTCGAGGCTCGTCTGGCCTCCTGACGACCCAAGCCTTCTGCAGGGACTTTGTCTGGAACCACTTTGTGAATCATCTCTGGACAGGCGCCCTGAAACCTGGGAGGAGGGAAAACCACCGACTTACTGCAGGGTCCAGGAGGACGGTTCTGAGCTGAAGCTGCAGACCCAGGGGGCGGCCCAGAGGCTGCCCAGGACCAATGGCGACATCCCTGGCGGGGAACAATGGAGCCCGGTACACCTCAGCTACCTTTGCTGCTCGGGCTGCCCAGGGCGAGGCTCTTATTAAACTTCGGATTACCATGTGTAAAGCACAGTCTGCATTTTGTTTGCTCTGCCACGCAACTGCCTTTCCAAACACTCTGTCAGGGCTGTAGCTAATCTACTGGCCAAGGGCTTAACCGGCAGGTGGCCAGGAGGCCCCACCAAATTCCTCCCGACCCTTTGTTACCTGGCCTGGCAGGGAGAGGCGCCTTGTTTGGGAAATGTTGCTCCTCCCCCCGGACATTTTCTGTATTAGGAGTCTTTTGTCGCCGTGCATCTGAAGCCGGGGATTATGATGGGGAGGCTGTCACCCCGATTGTCTCCTCGGAGGATAAGGGGAAAGTTTGTGGGTTGGCCTAATGAAACCTTTATTCGGGGGGACAATGCTATTCCCATTAAATTAAAGCCCCGGCTTTAACAATGCCTCCGAACAAACCGCATTTGAATATTTAATTTGGGATGGGAGGCACTGAGTCAACACCCCTCTCCCTTCAGCCCCTTTTTGGGAGACTGCAGCAAACCTGAGGGAGGTTCCTGAGTTGTTGACATCAGGTTAGCAGCTGTTGCTGCCAACATCAAAGGTGCAAAAAAATCTAAATCTTTAATATTCAATTGACATCAAAGAATGTTGCTTAATCCCAACATTAAAAAAAAATCCATCAAGTGAATGCTGATCAGATAAGCGAACCAACTAAAATCTGTTGTGAGCCTTGCAAGCAACATCGAGCTTTGGGGTGAGACAAATCCCTACCCAAGGTGATTCACAACCCAAGACCCAGCCCAAAGGCCCCCTGACAATACAGTGCAGTGCCTCAAACCCCGCCCAGGTTCCTTCCTCATTGTTCCTTCTGGAAGAATCTCTACAAGAAAGGAATGTCTAAATGCGCTTGATTAAAAAAAAATGGCTGTAGTGACATCAAGTGCACTGCAAGGGGTTGGAATTTTCCGTATCTTCCTCCTCTACCTGTCACCAGGCAGCGAAGCGACAGGCACCCGAGAGATACGATTGTGTGTGGGCTCCTCTGCAGTGAGTCAGAGCCACCCAAGAATAATTCCTCCACAGATCATAGGCACAGTTTTCATGTCCCTACACGCAGCACATCAGCTGATTCTCGGTCTCCTTTTCACCTCTTACTTCCTAGGGGAGCCCCATCTTTTGTTCTGACCTCCCCCATATGATACTCAATCCTATTATGTTTATGTGCTGGCTCTATTTCCTCATCTCTTCTGCTTTCCTTCATTTGCATAGTCTTTACGGAGAGGAGAGATGAAGCAGCTTGATCACACTGTAAGGGTGTGAACCGCACACCCACACACTTGATTTCTCTGTCAGAAACATAGTTTCTGCTTTGCGGATGAAGATGGGAAGCGAACACAGAGAAGGAATGTCTCCGGCATTGCTGGCCTGGTGGCCCTGGAGCCTAACCTCAGCCCAGGTGAGCCAGCCACAGGGACCCCATTGGGAGCAGCAGCTGGGGCCACTGTGCTTGACGTCACCTGAGAAATTCTAAACAAGTTACCGATGTCCATTCCAGAAGTTAGCAATCAAGTTCCAAGCAAAGGAATCACTTAAGGCGATTGTAGAGACTGGCCACCAGGACCACCCAACCCATCAGTTACCATTTGGGGGCCTGGGAAGCCAGAGCCTAAGTTCAAACAAAGTTCCTTTTCAAGCAGGCTGTGTAAGAGTGTGAGTGTGTGTGTGTGTGTGTGTGTGTGTGTGTGTGTGTGTGTCTCGGGTGCAGGGAGGGTTGGTGGGCCGGGAATGCAGGCCTGGCACACAACTTTGATGGGTGGCTGACCCCTCCCCAATCTATCTGTGGTTTGGACCCAGATGTGCCTGCATCTGGTGGAGTGGATTGCCTGGCATCTGTCCAGGTCATGCCCATGACAGCCACAGAGCTAAGGGCCTTCTGCTCAGCCATGGCTCGATTTCTCCATTTAGAAGTTCACTCTGATGCTGAGAGAATGGGCTTTGACACCTCTGTGAGTCTAACAACCAAGCACTGGCCACCCTTCTTTCCCTCTGCATTCAAATGAACCTATAAGCCTTATTTCTAGGTGGGCCTCTCCTCTGGGCAAGGGCATCAGAGGCAGAGTGGCCAGGGTGCGTCCGTGCACATCATTTTCTCAGCAAAAATGGTGCCAGGCCAGAGGTGGTGGGGAAGCCAGCACTCCTCTCCTTGGGCAGGTCATTTCACCTCTCAGCCTCCATCTCCTCATCTGCAACAAGCAGGTACTAACAGCCATATGTCGGAGGCCTTAACACAATGCCTGGCACATGGTAAGTGCTCAGGAAATGTGAGATGCTATTTCCCTTTGGGTCCTTCTAATCCTTGATTGGGGTTTCTGCCCTTTAAATAGTCCCATGACTGTAGGAAATGTAATCTCTGAGAACAACTTTTAGAGGTGCTCGTTGTGGGGGAGAGGGGAGAGGCGGTGACTGTGGCAATTCCTAAATTCAACCTAGAAAAGAGGGGACCAGAGAGATTCCTGGGCTGGCTCTTGTCCAGGCCTCCTTCCTCCAGATTTCCTGTCCATTATCCACTACATGGCAGATGCCAGGACACCTGAGAATGGAGGCACTGGCCCTTGGGCTCTCAGGGCCCATCAGAAGGGCTATGCTTGTCTCAGATAAAGTCCTGCACCTGCACACGCACCACAGTCAGACCTGGGACCTGGGAGCAGAGTTCCAGTGCAGGTATGTCTTCCCTCCAGGTCCTTGGGAAGGTGGCATCACGTCAGCAGTCCCAGTGGCCCCTATGATGCTCCCCTTCTGCCCCTTCTGGGCCCGATGTTCCTTCCTTACTGTGTCCCCCCTCACCTGGCACCTCCTGCCCGAAGGACCTAACAGTCTCTCACAGGGCCTCCTACTTCCTCTCTGGCATCGCGCCCCGCCCCCCCATACCATCCCCCCTGCTCCCGCCCACTCTCTCAGCATCAGAGTAAATTTCTAAATAGAGAAATCGAGACCACATCTCTCCTCTTCTTAGATCCTCCAGTAGCTTCCCATTGAAATAAAGCCCTTTCCCCTCTATGGCCTACAAGGTCCTGCACAGAGAGAGCAGTAGTTTGCCTAAAATCATCGGTTTGCTATTGGTGGAGCCCAGGCTAGAATTTATTGTTCTGTGTCCATTGTACTTTCTCCTGCAGCCCATTTTTTCTCATGTTCTTTCCCAGGAGCCTGAGAGTGAGTTGCCTTTGTAAATAGGCTGAATTTCTGAAGGGTGAGTGAGGCCTGTGGGACCTGCATCCTATTTTTGTGTTTTCAAAATGTTAGTGACTGTGTAACTCAAGATGTTTTTAGCACATTATCTCAAAAGCTTCGGTGCATTTATGGATGCAGAAAAGTACCTAAGAGAGAAAAGAGCAAGGATTGTATCAGTTACCTACTGCTGTGTAACAAACTGCCCCCAAACTTAGTTGCCTAAACCACCGTTTACTATCTCATGATTCTGTGAGTAGGTATTTTGGGCTGGACTAGGCTGGCTCACTCATGCGGCTGCAGTCAGCAGCTAGGTCAGCCCCGGGCTGCTTGGTCCTGGATGTCTTCACTCACATGGTTGGAATAATGGGGGTGAATGGGCCACATGTCTTGAGTGTCTGGAAAGATTGGCCAGTCTCCAAAAGCATCAAAAGAGAGCAAACCCCAATGTCCAAGTAGTTTTCAAACCTCTGCTTGCATTCATGTTTACTAATGTCTCCTTGGCCAACGTAAGCCAAGTTCAGAGTCAAAGGGTGAAGAAATAGACTCCATCTCTTAATGGGAGGAGCTGCAAAATATAGTTACCATCCCCCCCCCCCAATCTTCCATAATGGTAGAGTCAGAAAATATGCATATTCACATTGAGAAGATTGTAATCATCCTAGGGTTTATCTAGTCTGCTGGGAGTGAGGGGGAGGAGGCTGTAGGGAGGGGCTTAGAAGTAGCTCCTAGTTGAGGAAAAAACAGACAGCCCTCGGGAATACAAGCTGGGGACCCTGAGCCTCTCACCCAGCCCAGGTTGTCTTGCAGGGCCGGAAGCGGGCTGACCAGGAGGACCCAGTGAAGCGGGCTGACCAGGAGGACCCAGTGGAGAGGAAAGACCTCGAACAGCTCAGGAGCTCTTAGCAGCTTCATTCTTTTCTCTCCTGGCATCATGAGATGCTGCTTATATAAGAAAAAGGAGAGAGAGAAAGTGCCTTCCACTCAAAACATAGGCCAGTCAGGTCTGTGGCCCTTGTTCCTAAAAATGAAGCCTGTGTAGGAAAACGAAGGCTGATGCACCTGGAGGTGAAAGCAGAGGTCAGGAGGGCAAAGCTTTTAAATGTGCGGTCTCCTGCCTGGGAGCTGCATGGTGGCATGCCCCCAGCTCAAGGGGAGCTGGCCATCAGAAGGCAGACTGCGAACGCAGGCAATGACTTTCTGATCCTGTCTGACAGACACACGCCGACGGTCCACATTTCCTCACTGCCAGACTGCAAACCATCAAAAAACGGAATTGCATTTACAAAGTGGAGGCCTCCTTCCACTCCTTCCAGACCCTCACACAGCAAACCAGTATTTCAGATCCCTCCGCCAAACGTTGCCCTGGGCCTGGGTGGTGAAGAGGCAGAGGGGGAAACGCGGCTCCCGGGCCATTTTCTTGGAGCTGCAGACAAATTAAAAACCTCCTTACCAGCCATTCATTCCCAGGAGGCCTCTTCCTTCCTCCGCGGGGGGCTGCAGTGCGGGAAGGAGGTCGGATTCTGGGAGGCTGGGCCTCCCGGGCCCTCAAGGAGGGGGAGCCAGCCTGCGAGAAAGGCGCCAGAGAGGCCCTAACCCCGAAGAAGAGACTGGCAGGCAGGGAGTGGGGGCAAAGTGCAGCCCAGGTCACTGGGGAAAAAGAAATCTCAAAATAAGGGAGTGGGGGAAAGTTCCACTTCCAGCCTAATGATGAAAGAAGCCTGGGGAGAGAGGGGGCGGGGGCGCCCGAAGGAGGGAGAGCAGGAAGTGAGACGCTGCAAAGAGCAGAAAGTTTCGGAACCGCTCGGGCTATTGACGGAGCACGGGCCCGGGAGGGGCCGCCTCGGCACGCAGAGGCCGGCGAACCACTGATTTTGAGGGCCTGGAGGTGCATTTGCTTGGGGCTCCCAAAGAGGAAGGGCAAAATGCCCTCTGAAGGGTGGGACGAATTGATTTCCCAAAGATGATCAGCATCACTCCTCCAAATGCCCTCTCCAGCCCCCCTCCATCTCCTGGAGGCAGCAGGTGACCTGGGCCCCGGCCCCCGGAGGCGCCTTTGTTCGGGGGCATTCTGCAGCCCGCCCCGCCCCCACCCCTTGCACCTGGGCGGCGGCCTCCACATGCACTTGCCCACCCTCACCCCTGGCTGGCCCGCGGGGCGGGCTGGGCGGATGCCTTTGTATGTGAAAAGCCGCGAGTCCTCCAGCTCGTTTTCCCTTCTGGCTGGACACACTCGCTAATGGTTGTCCTGTTCACTCTGACAGACACGGAAACCCACTCCCGGGAAAAGGACAGTTAGCCGGCAACACTTCATCCGGGAGACAAGTTTGTGACCGAGGCCGCCGAGCGGGATACCCTCACCGTGGATGGCGAGAGCCCGGCCCTTGGGGAGCGTCCCGCTGAGTTCTAATCCGACCCCTCGGAGGTTTGCTAATTTAATTGTGTAATGGTCCACACCTGAGACATGCCCTTAACGATCTTCAGGACATGACTTAGCTTAAAAGAAAGAGTATTAGGAGAATTAAAATAAGAGCATTAAGACAGGGACTTAGACATTGAAAGCTCTTACCATCTCTCACACATCTGAGTCAAGCAGAAGGGAGCTGGAGGAGGGGGGTCGACCTCCAGTTAGAAAAAAACAACAAGAAGTAATTAAAGTTCTTGCCAAGTGATTCTGAAATACCTATTTAGCCCTTGTAAGTTCAATACCTTGGGTTTTTTAACGAGCGATTTCCCCAAACATCTATTATTCACGTCAGTAGGACAGACAGTAAAGCACTGTAAGATTTATAGACACTAAAAGACTTCCCATGTTAAAGGTTAATGAAAGTGTAATTTGAATCATGAAATCTTTATGTGTCGGCTCAGTTTACACCGAGGGCTCATTAAGGATGCGGTGGGGACCGCGGGCGGCCGGTGACGTCACAGCGGGTATTTAAATGGGCGGGGCCAGTCTGCCAGGGGATGGAATTCTTTAAAAATATAAAAGGCTCCCTCCTTCCTTCAGTCTCTCCAGCAGTCACAACTTCACCGACAGCCTTGGTTCCACCCCGAGGATTTCAGTGAGAGAACACGTTGGAGGGAATCAGGAAGCAGAGAAAAGGTCACAAATAAGCGCTTCAGGAACAATGAAAGCTTTTCTCTATGCAGCAGTGGGAGAGTTGCTAGAAAAACTGGAAAGGTATTAATCAGAAGTGGCTATAAATCCTCTGGAGTTTTGCTCTTATAAAACTCCTCAGAGAAAGTCCTGAAGGAAATGCAGGTCAAAGCCCAAAAAAGCTCTTGATCAGAGATTGCTGGAGGAAAAGCTTCCCAGACGCCGTTTAATAGGCAGCAATCACCCCAGGAGTGGGGAAGCCAAGTACGCTTGAAACATGGTTGCAATTCCTAATAGGTCTTGTCACACTTAAGGCACTGCAAGCTCCATCCAACGAACAGCTGAAGCTAGCTGGCGATTCATAAAGCCAACAGTTTAAAGTTTATTATGATGAAAGCACTTAATGACAGCCATCGCTAGGGGCCCATCATTTATAAAGCTGTGCTGAGTATTAGACATGTAGCATGACCACCAATTTTATGTCACAATTGCTACCATAAAATGACCTTTGGTGATTTTTGCTGCATGTGGTGGACAGCTCTTCCTTCACATTAGTGCTCTGTGGCTTTCTTTGCAGACTATTATGCTGTCTAAAGCTTATTTGGCACTGTCGTGAGCCTCAACCCTTGTTATTACCCCGAAGGCCTGTCTTAAAAAAAAAAATGTCATGCTCTATTACGCCACTCCAATAATTTACAGTTCTTACCAGCCTTGGTTAGTGTAATATTTTAATGCAAATATGCTTTACCATTACATTTTATGTAAAACGAAAAAAGTTCCCATGCTTCTGGCTAGTGCAATATCCATTTGAGGAGTTCACTGAAATCAGCCTCTTATTCCCTGGTCTGGTCTCATTGAATGGGCACTCTTTTCCCTGGTCAGTCGGTTAAAACACCTCCGGAAAAAAAAAAGGGGGGTGGGAAGGGGGTGGGAGGACTAATTAAACTTCCCTAGAGAATGAAAGATTTTTTTTAAAAGATCCCATGTGTGATAAACCCACCTAAGACAGAAACACCGATTCCTATTTCACTACCTCCAGTCCCCATGCAAATTTACATGATTTAATTAGGATGCCATTTTCCAACCTGCTTTGTGTAGTTAGAAAGTGTTTGAATACCCGGCCACTTTACTGCTCCGATGCAAACCGCTGCTGAGAAAGTGGTCTGTCCATGCTACACCACCTTTAAATTGTGTATATAATTTTATAAATGATATAAAATCTGCTTCTAGTCCCTGAAAAAGAAAGAAAGAAAGAAAGAAAGAAAGAAACACAAGCATGGCACACTGCAATTTTGGAAGGATTTAAAATATGTGATTTCTGCTGGTACCTACTGTACTGGGTTTTATATAAAGCTTTTTTCAATAAGGTAAATTGTTACATGACAAACTCATCTTCCACCATTATCATCCGCTGTTTGTGTTTAACAACAGGAGTCCCGCTCTAACAAAACTGTTGTAATGGCTGCACAAATTACTCAGCTGAAAGCTTTCACCAAACAAAACAGTATTAATCAGCAGTTCTTACGAAGGTGCTAATTAAAAACAATTTTCTTCCTCAGTTTGCAATACTAAAGCCATCTTCACTTGCACAGTTTCCAATGTACGGCTACTGTATTTGCTCACACTTCAGGCCCTCTATTAACTATTGAATCTCCTATTAGCCATTTTATTACGTTTCTGTTCACAAGCTTGTTGACATTTTAAAAGTCACAGTATGATCTGTTTTATCTATTAAAAAAATGTATTAATTGAAAAGTCAGGGGGACAAAAAAGACAAAATGTAGACTCCAAATGCACAGACTTCCAGGGCAGGGAACGTGGTGAGCATGTAGCCGTAGCCTGGGCAGTGCGCTCTCGGGCTAAAATGAAATCTGAGAATTAAAATGGCATTTCAGACTTAATAAACACCATCAGGCTCCTTCCTAATTTGGAAATAGTCCTCTCAGGAAAAGATATTTGCCCTCTGTCGAAATTCAGTTTTGAAGGAGACCTAGTCTTACTTTCAAATCAATCTTTCCTCTATGTGATGCAATCAGCAGAAGACACTTCCTAGAGTCTGAACTCAGAGTTTAATCTGGGGTGGAGCCTGGGACCTGGAGCCCAGATCTATGGTCTAAACAGTTCCGTCTTCCCTGTCAGTGTGTGTGTACTTATTTATGTCTGCATATGCTTGGGTCTCCACGTGGCTAACCTGCTCGCCACCCTCCTCAGTCCTGCTGGGCAATGCCACCAAATTGTTTGGCATAGATTGGAAACGAGTCAAATGTTGACTAAGTGCAAAGACAAACTCCATGGAAGCTGGGTTGAGGGAAGAGAACAGTCTATTTCTATTTAAAAACAAACACACGAATAAAAAACCCAAAAGTCTAACCCTGAGGGGAAGGCATGCCCCATTTTGATAGTGGAGAGAAGAAAAAAAAAATCAAAAAAACAAAACAAAACAAAACACCACCACAACCACCTCCTGCCTGTGGTATTACAACCAGGTTCAAAAGCAGTTAACTAGTTTAGGACAGACGCCTGGCCGCTGCCATGGGGCTCCAGAGGGCCACTAATCCTTCCATTCACTCGGTTAACTGCTGGGTCCCCCAGACTGATTCAACAGGTATGCAGTGGTAAATTCAGCCCCTACTGAAGCCAAAGGGAAAATCAGCAAGGGGCGGGCAGCTCTTCTCTGAAACACCCGAGGAACCAGCCAGAAAAGCTTTTATGCCCCAGACAAGTTTTCTGCTGAATACTGAGCACCTCAATTACCCTTCCCTAATGGAACTTACATTTTCACGCTCAGTCAAAAAGCCAACAAAATACACAATTTATACAAAATAGCATCAACCTCTTAGGTAGTCTTTTCTAGCACTTTTATCCCAATTCACAGCGTATGTCCGGCTATAAAATAAAATAAAATATATTTCTTATAACCAACTTATAGGTGGCTGTTCATATCACCGCATTAGAACTGACCATGGGCGGTATTAGAAACATTCTCACATCCAACCAGATCTACTCAGCATGACAAAGGGAAAGGAGGAGTTTTAGTAGAAGATACAGGTACAGGGGGAAGGGGAGTATCATGATTATTCTTAAGATTTCCTAAGTGACGGGCTTCCTTTTGAAACACACACATGCATAATTACATAGTAGACAGTTGTGGAATGGGGCACTTCAATGCATAGTACACAACCCAATACCAATGCATAGAAATAATTCTTAATTATGAAGCTCAAAGAAATATACATGGATCAAGTTTCCAAAGCAGCTATATTTTCCCCTTCTCAATATGGGGATCTCATTAAAATGTAAGAAACTAAAAAACAAACAAACAAACAAACAAACAAACAAACACTGTTAAATTATTCAATAAGATACAGCATTTGTTACTCAGAAACGTCCAGAGAACTTGGCTGGAGACATTTCTGGGTGAGGAACTCATAAAGACGAGACCCATGCAATCCTCAACATTTTACAGGAGATTCTCTAGGCTTTAATCACACAATAAGCACATTTGTTTACTAGGTATCTCTTGGTAGGAACAGCTCACTTCTTACACTGTCTCAAGCTTAGGTAACTGCACACCCTATTCTTAAATATGAAAAAGATAAAAATACAAATAAATTGCGGGTTTACTTTTTAAAATACAATTTCTCTTAGAGAAATAAACACTGGATTTCTACACCCACAACACACGAATGCAAATTGAATTCTTGCCAATTCATGTATTTTCATGAGGAAAAATGGAAATAGTCTCATGATTCTGCTGTCCTGTATTTGAAAAGGAAAACAGAAAGAATAGACCATCTTAGGTGCTACTGCTGGGATGGGTTTTCTTTGTCTGGCAGATTTGGTTGCAGGTTTTTACAGAAGAAATAATTCCTGCTGTATTTCCGCCAGGACAGATGGAACTACCCGTGTTGCCTTTTAAAACATTCCCAATTCTAATTTTTAAACAAGAAAATATGAAGCCAGTGTGCTACCTATACAGTCGCCAAAGGAGAGCTGCCACTAGCTGAACTACTCAGCTAAATGGCTGGTTTGCATTGCCCTGGTCTTTATCTAGCACTGAGAATAGACTGCTGTTTTATCCAAAGAGGAATAAATTGCTGTTATTGTGATGTTAGCCCATCACTTGGCATTGCAATTCAAGTTTTTGTGAGAAAGAAATGTACGATCTAACTGCGACTTGACCTATGCCTTCCGAGATCCATCTAGGTGCTCTAATGGAGCAGAAAAAGTGGTGAATACAAGGACATGCAAACTGATGGTGAAAAATTTGTTTGATGATAAAAGGGAGCAGAGAAGACATTTGAGAGTCGCTGTTTTTATGACAGCTAAGTTTGTTTAACATGCAAAAGGGTTCCCCCCTCCCACAGTGTCCCTTTAATTGCACCACACTAACTACATGCTTATAAACATAGGAGGATGTAACCTGCTAATGACATGACTACTAAAGTGGGAGCAGATGATTCCTTACAGATAAACATCTGCATTTCCACAAAAGGCATTACAGCATCTCGTGGATGCACTGGGCAGGAATATGCCTGGGTTCCCTGCCGAAAAGGCATTCTCCCTTAATCCCAGGTGGCACCTATTAAATGTTTACTATACATGCGAGTCACAGCATATAACAATATATACTTACTTTAAATAAGATAATTGTGTGATTGAGTTTTTAAAACTCCCCCTGGTTGCAGTTTAGTTTATCAACCATTTATTCAAAATTTCTCTGGAAAGGACCTATTTTGAAAGAAGCCTGGAGAACAGCAGCCGTTAGATGTGAGCCCTGATAAAGGCTCACTTTTCATTCATAGTCAGAGCCTAAATGTGCTCTTCTTGTACCTAAACAGATAATAAGCACTCAGCACACTCCTCCTCCTTGACACAACACATTGAGACTAATCACACATAATTGGAGAGGAGGAGCAGAGGGCTGGCCACGCTATTGTGTCCAGAGGACAAACGGTCAGTTTATAAGGCTTTGGGCTGATGGAGTCATTTCTTATACATCTATAGGGGGAAAAACCGTCCTGTTTAAAAGGGGGGAAAGAATGAGCCAGGGAGATAGAAAAAGAGATGGCAGCTTTAACACCAATTAATTTGAGGGAGATCAGAAAGATATGCTTTATTTTTATTAACCAGGATAGAATCGTCATGTTTGCGGTTTTATACATTAAAAACTACCGCCACCCAAATGGAACAAAGACCAAGGTTTTGTTTTTTTTGTTGTTGTTGTTGTTGTTTTTTTTTTTTTTTCAAAAATGGGGGTGGCAATCACCAAAGGAAATTCTGTCTCAATTAGAGGCAAAAATATTTAGGGTGCTTACAAATCCAATTCAGATAGCAGACAGGCTGTTTATAGATATTTAAAGACAAACAAAGGTTTAGTGCAGGAAGAGCAACAAGCGGACTGAAAAAAGAGAGGACGGGGATGGCTGGGGAATAATGTGGGTGAGGACAGGTGGGCTCCACAATCACACGTGGAATGTTGCCAAGGTGGAGGGGGGCCCACAGCTTGGGGGCTGGACAGGAAGCCGACGGCTTGCTGCATATTACACACATTACAGATTTCTGGTTCGGGAAAATATTCCCTGTGTACTTGATGTTTTCTTCATCTGTTGAGCAGCTTAGTCTTCTATCCACTTTTGGTTAAAATAAGCAGAAGTGGGTAATGAAGGTTTTCTTCATACATATCCTGGTTTTCCTTTTTCAACTGAAAACAGTAATAGAAAAAAAGAAAGGTAAGGAGACTCAGATTAGGAATTTTTACCAGTCGATTTAAATGTTGAGTATAACGAAGACTTCTTACCTAAATATATTGTTCTGGAAAAAAAAAAAAAGCAACTCAGTGGCACTGACATATCAACATGACGCATCAAGATGAGAATCTTTTTGTTTTGTTTTCATAAACAGTCACCCTGCATTTGTGACCCCCAGGAACTGTGAGGCACTTCGGTGAAGGCAGACCTGGCCAGCCATTGGCATAGAAGCTTCCGGGAATCCAGCGGGCAGGCCTCTCAGACCCCTGTCTGGAGACCGTGGCAACACCTGGGCACCAGGGAAAGGCTTGTGGGGCCCAGGACATTTCAAAGACTCTCCAGGTCCTTCCTAGGGGTTTTAATATTAATGATAAGTAACTCAACAATTCTTTTCTCCGGGGGAAAAGCGTATTCCAACAATCAGAGCAGCAGGCTTCGATACCGCTCAGGTGAACTCCCGAGGGCCTTCCCAGGGCCGGCAGATGTGCAAATCCCATCAGCATTCTCCAATCTGAAGTACACTTCTCCTCATTGGCTAGAGTAATTCTGATAGTCATATTTATATGTATTCTAGCAAATAATAAATTGCTATTTATAAAGACAAAAGCAATATTTTTGAGTCAAATTTTAATTCATTTTTTAATTTATAAGAATCAGAAATAAATACTTTTTTTCACTATACATGGAACCAATTCCTTTATTATTTCAAATCAGACAAACCTCCCCCTCCCCCTTGAAGCTAAATGAATGGCTCCAACACGACACTTTCCGGGATTAGTAAATCTGGGGCATAGCTTGAATCTTCTCAAAGCGCATATTCCTTCCATATCATATTCCCACACTGTGGCACGCCCGCCCTGCTCAGGACAGGAGCAAGGAGCCTGCTCTTCCTTTTCTACTGGGGAAAGTAAAGGCACCTAGTCTTTCCTTCCAAACCCATTGCCCTAAGATCTGATGGTGGTCCAATCACTCACATGACTTCATTCTGTTTTCTTACACGGAGTTTGTTCTATTTACAGATGAGTAATTATCTGTTTAGAAAGAGCCTCGTGGATTTCGGTTGCCACCAAAATAATGACAGTGTTATTCTTAAACACACATCCCTCAATATCACTAATTAAAAACAACAACACACACACACACAAAGAAATGGCTTCCCAAACTTCCCAAACCACGCCCACCAATAGGGGCCGATCAACTGTAAATACCTTTGATGTCAGTTGCCGTAGTGATAGGAGGAGCACACTGAGATACTTCACAGAGGGAAGAGGGGCCGAGCTAGCTAAATTCTTCCTCAGGGACTGGGGATCAGGGAAAGGTGATTACTCAGCGTGAGTCAGCTGACCTACTCACTCACAATGCACTAATATACAGACTCAGATGAGCTCTTTATAAAGTCCCTGAGGTAATATGTGGGGTAAATAATTCTTCTGTAAATATGGGTTAGAAATCACTTTTAGTTGGATTCTGTGCTGACCTCCGGAGGCTGAAGCCGAGGCTTCCTTGCTGGGAGGGACCGGGGCCCACCCCGTGTTGAAGGTGAGCCCTTCCCGAGATGGGGACGAGAGGACAACCCTACACCCCAACCCCAGATCATTTCCGAATCCAGAACACACACAAAGCTGGTAGGCAATGTTTGCTTCGCTGGGGGAATGTTATGTGGTTTAAGAATAATTCCATTTTCCCAGGCTGTCCTTCTTATAATGTTAAGAAATACAAAAGCACCTTGAAAAAAAATGAACAGAAGGGAAATTATGAATAAAACAATTTTTCAATTTCATAGGTTAAAACAGGGTCTTTGAAGACTGAACCAAGTTCTATAGCTGCTATTAGTCACATTATGCTTTACTTCCTAATTGGATGCCGCACGCTCAGCCTCGCCGGGGCGTGAACAGCAGCAGCGGGAGAGGAGTTCAGACTGTTTACCCTTTACAGTACCCACAATTATCAACAGCCCACCACACAGATGACAAGCACCAGCCACTTGTGATGTGGCATTTTGAATAGAAAAGCAGAAGTGCAATATGGCCGTGCTTTTCACACAATGTACTGACTTCACAGCCCAGCCGAGCCTCTCTTCATGGCTAAGTACAGAAATACAGAAAATAAACACACGGGTGGTTTTGTGAAAGTTGAGAGAGGGGGGAAAAATACCTGTGGCGTGTAAAATTATATTCCAAAGTAAATTTGCATGAATGAGTGCAGTTTTAGCAACTAATTTCAAGCCAGGGGCGATCTGAGCCAGGTCTCTACCTTGCTAAACCATTTGCTATCTTCATATCCTTCCAGGTTCCCAGCCACACCAGCGGGCAGTGCATTTCATTCCCAGCCCCGGGGAGACCCAGAGGTTGGGTAGGGGGAAGGAGGTGTTTTATTTTTCTTTCCGTTGCCTGGACGAACAGAAAGGCAGTATTTTAAACACACACACACACACACACACACACACACACACACACACACACACACACACCACACCTTTAGCTGCCTGGTCCCCGGGCATGCTGGCTGCATGGTGTGGGCACCATTTAGCAAAAACACTGGCAGAAAAGTGCAGAATGGCACCGTTTTGATTACAGGCTTGCTTTTGAACGGAAATAAAATTTCACAGTTAACAATGAGAGGTGAAAAGTTTAAGAGGCAAAGCTGTTCCTCCTGATCACTGACTGGTAATCAGCTTCATGGGTGGTTGCCTAAATCTGTAGGTTTTTTTTTTTTTTTTTGTACCTTGCACTACTGCCAAGATTGTAACTAATTTTTCCCCCTGTTGTAAGAGGAGGGGTGGAAACCTCGGCACAGAAGGCAGCTGTGTATGAGTGACGTGAGGCACTAATGCAGAGGGCAGAATTAAAATTCATGAATCTCTTCACAACCATTTGTGTAACAAGATTAAGACGGGACAGCGGAAAAGAGCGGCATTATCAGGCGTCTTACAGTCCTCCAGCTGGTTACGCTCTATTCCAGCACAGTAGGGCTAAGAGGATAACACGCGGCCCCGAGGAAAACGGCCGCTCCTGCATTTGGGAGCGAGCTCGTCCCTGGGACCGTGGGGGTTTGGCCGGAGATGGAGAGGAAGAAAGCTGATTGCCGCTCAAGATGGAAAACTTTTAAGCCCTGGCTATTAGCACGCGGCGAACAAAAGCGGCCAGGGTGGAGGTTCCCGGCGGCCGCCGGCCGCTGCGCGTCCCCGAGCCCCGGGCAGGCGGGCGGCGGGCGGGCAGGGACCCGAGGGCACAGGGGTGCTGGCTTTGGAGCCGCCCCCTCGCCTGGGTGAAGGGCACCCGGGCTGGGCGAGGGGCTGGGACGCTCCCCAATTGTCCCCCCCCCCGGCCCCCCCGCCCCCCCCCCCCACTGGCCTCTGGGAGAGATCCCGTCCGGGCACCCTCCCCTTGCCCAGGAGACCTCCACGTGCGAGCTGGGGTTGGGTCAGCACAGGGTAGGCGCCGCTGGGGCTGGAGAGCCCAGCATCCCAGCTCTGGTGCCGAGGGACGAGGCATGCTCTTGCTAGCAGCTCACCACCAATCCAGCGCAATTGAGCTCATCAACAATCAACATGATGGGGTCTGTAGCTTTTACCTAGGACGCCCCAGGTCCTCAGAGGATCCCCTTAGGGTGCTACTTCCTGAGAACAAGCCGCAACGTTCACTGCTCACCACCACCAAGAGGGGAGGAGGACTGTTTCTTAGCCCAGTGTCCACAAGTTGGGGAATTTAACTTTTAAGCGATTATGGAGAGATAAAAATGAGGCCACTTGTGACGTTTTATTTTTGTGGGACCAATCCGCCCATGGTTATTTATGGAGCACTAACGGTGGGCGTGTATCAATGGAAAGGTAAGAGCATGCTTAGTGATTTAGGGAGCGATGCTTTGCAGGATAGTGGGCAAGGCTGGAAAAAGAGGACGTTGCTGTCTACTAGCTGCTGACAATCGAAAGTTCTAGACAAAGGAAAGGCGGCCACCAAGGACTCAAATACCTCCCGTGTTCCAACACACTCCAGGTCTCGCAGGGAGGTGAAGAGGGTAGAGGAGAGGGAAGGTAGCAGGCCCGGTGCCGACTTCTCTGCTGGTGGAGAAACCCAAGCCTTTGCTCTCCTGAGCTGTGGCTGATGTTCTAAAAGCATTTGTTGTTCTGGGGGGAAAGTGAATGACAATGACACTGAGGCAGCCATCATCCAATCCCCCTATCTCTAGCCCTAAGCGGGACAGAAGGCAGATTGTACTGCTTTGGGTAGAGGAGAGCCCCCCTGCCCCGCCCCCTATCCCACCACCACCCCCAGGTAAAGCCTCCAGGGCCATTCTTTTTGTTTCGGGGAGGGGTTGAAAGAGGAAAACATGTTCTGTAGAGGCAGGTAAGATCTGAGTACCATGCCATTCTGCTTTCACTTTCTGATTGTAAGCAAAAGGCCCAATTCCAACAGTGAGGGGACATGGTTTAACCCCTCCAGTTCACAAAGCATCATTTCTATTCCAGGGGCTGAATGGAGCCCTTAGAGACTCAAAGAGGTGAACCCATTCCCAGAAAGTGAGGATTTCCTTTCTTTTGCTGGGAAGATCAGGTCCACTTTGTATATAATTTTTCAAAACTCAGTAACTTCTGCATTAAATCATAGTCCCGGGTAATAAAGAGTGCTATTGGTCTTTTTATAGGAGAAAATTAAGGTCAGGCCTTTATTTTCCTGCAGTCACAACTTGCAAAATTATGACAAGTCAAAGTCTCTTGCCAAGGTCAGACTAGTTCAGAGAAGGGAGATTTCTGTAAGGCACAAAATTACATAAGTAATACATGTTATGCTAGTAACAGTGACGTGTATTAGCAAACGTGAGAGTCCTAAAGTTTTCAGGACACTTGCCTCTCAGTGTCCTATATTGCTGTATACCCATAAATAATAAAAAGGCTGATAACATTGCTTTATGTAAGCAAGCTTAGAAATCACTCTCAGATAAGTGCTTTTGACCTAAATCTTGTAGCGCCTCGCTCTGACATCTAACCCCACAACTGTGAAATTCTGTAGGAGATTTAACAGTCTCAAACTGCCAACTGACCCAGCCATAAAGCAAGCAGAGATAAAGATTTACAGTCCAACATGATACAATTAGACAGTCACCTTCTATTTATTTCCGTACAGCTAAACATTTAACCTACTTAAAAGCCCGAAGCTTTTTCATTAAAATATAAATGCTTGTTTATCATTCGTTCTATGCCACCTCCAGGCATCCTATAAATTAGCCTATTATAAATGAAAAGATAACTTTGTTTCCGAGAAAGGAGTAAACAAGAATGGTTTCTGTAAAATCCTTCTAGACATGCAAAGATAAAAGATGGCTTTACCACACAAAATAATCAGATACACAGAGCTGTTCAGAAGCAGCACACCTAAGTACTTTAATCAAATATTTAGGTTACCTGCCAAAAAGACCATGATCTCTTCAAAATGCAATGCGGATTAAAGTGTTATCTAACACAAGCAGAAAACTAACCTTGGAGTGGAAGTTTGAAATGTGTTCATCATAATTTTCATGTCTTTGGAGAGAGAAGCCAGCTTTTTCAGCTAGATTGCAAAACTGGTTTAAAGTAGTCCCTCGGCGTGGGGCAAATACCATTGCTTTCCCCTGGAACATTAAAAAAGAAATGTACACATTTTAAAACTGGCAGGCAACCAAACATCGCAGACATCGGTCAAAGCACTTAACATACTGATCTCAGGTAGAAAACTCAATTGTTCTGGAGACATCCACACAGGATGGGCATTCACAGTGAGAACTATTCCACAGACAGCTATGCATCAAATAAGAAAAATATATATTTCTTAGTCAAAGGGCCAGTGGCTTTTCAAATAACGCACATAATAAACAAAATGTGACTCCAAGTCGGTGTTCTGTACCACATGCACCTCTTTTGGTTCTAGCAGTTGAAACAAAAGCACTAGATTCTCAAGTAAGTGGTCCAGGGCAGTGCCACCCACCTTGCACTCGCTGGCAGCTGCCAACACACCCGCAACACAGCTCCAGGGCATGTGGCAACAGACGCCTGTAAATGTGAGTTTATTGTGCCCTGAAATCTCAGTACCAAGAAAGCCGCCGCAGAGACAAGGAACCACAATCCCCAGTGGGGAATTTTCACGTTTCAGTCCTGCCACCGGCCTTATCTGGGACCACGCTGTCAGCTACAAGGATCTTGGTTTCCAACTTCATTGAATCCTTCAAAATGGCCTTCATTATAGCAAAGCAGCTCCTCACAGTACTCAAATGATTGCTTTTCAAAGAAAGTGGTATAAAGAGGACAAACAGCTTTTCTAAATAAAATGCACAACCTTATGAGACTGTTGCAGTGGGGAGCCCGGGAGGACCTGTATACAACATACACCGGATTTTCAGAAACCCACCAGACATGAACCTCCACGTGGGTCATGTGCTCGCTACTGGGTGCATGTGGATTTTTCCTCCCCCTCTCAGATGTGCACAGAATGGCTAAGCTTCAGGATCTCCTTTTCTTTTTATTTGGTTAAAAGTTGGCTGTGTGCTTCTGTTAATTTCAAGGTTACACTTCACCTTGATGTAATGCCACTTCAGGTTTTGAGAGAATCATAAACATATCCTACTTTCTTATGAAAGGTGGTTTACCATTCCCACCTGCCAACTATTTACTGAGCACGCAGTAGGTGTCAGACTCTGGGAGAGGGGCTCTCTATTCATTGTCTCCCCGAAATCTTCAAACCACCAAAACGTGAGGATTCTCAGCTCCATTTTACAGGATGCTCAGAAAGGTTGACTAATTGGCCAGGATGACACAACTGGTAAATGAATGGAAATGTATCTGACTCCAATGCCACTTCTCTCTCCCGGACACTGCATTGCCTCCTCATCAGTACCAGTGATGGCAGTAATAAAAATAGCTACCACTGTGCTGGGTGCTTCAACCTCCCCTTCAACCCCTACAACCATGTAGGGAAGACATTGCGTTTCACAGACGATTCAACATGCAATGAAGGGGTTGAAGAATACAAGGAAGGACTGTGTGGCAGAAAGGGTTTTTGGACGTAAAGGGGGTCTCCACCATTAAAGAGCTGTGTCACCTCAGGAAAGTCAGAAAACTAATCTCAGAGCGGTTGAGCCTGAGGACCTTGGAGATGTTAGTCTAATCTCATCGAAGTCATCCTAGCTGACCCACTGAGTTTTCTCATCCAGCAAATGGGAAGAACCAAGGCTGCCCCCCACCCCCAGCAAGTGGTGAGAATCAGATGACGTGATGAATATGGAAACAGTTTGAAGAACAAGGTTAAACAGATGTAAGACTAGAAACATCTACAGCCCTAATAGTGCTATAAAAATTCCATCAATTCTCTCTCCTTGTCATTCTCTTTCCCTCATTTACCTGCAAGAAAAACCCCCCTACACTGTCCCGGACAGCAAGCATGTTTTCATACTGTGTTTACATAGGCATGTACACACTCAGGCACATAATTATAGCAGCACCAATCATGCCAATACACTTAAGGTTCTGTCAGCTTTTCTCATATTAATTGCTATTTTCAGGTGGTTTTCAAACTTAGCAGTAAAAATGCATTTGGATGTGAAAGTAGATATAATACAGGGTCTCAGCAGGAGAGCAAAAATCTCTATTTAAAAAAAAAAGTGAATACTAGTAGGTCATTTTAGTCATTTCTAAGAGCTGGTTGCCATTCTGGATTTTTGAATAATGGAAGTTTTTTATTTTATTTTAAATTCACTTGCAAAAATTGTCTTACATTACAATGGAAGAGTTGATTTTTAACAGCTATTACCTAAGCCAGCGATTTTCAGTCTTTTTCATCTCATGGCACACAAAAACTAATTACTAAAATTCTGTGGCACACCAAAAAATATATTTAATTTTTTGCCGATCTGACAAAAAATAGGCCTAATTTTGATTGATTTACAAAAATAAAAAATAATAGTAATTATTTTCCCTTTTTGCTCAATTAAAAAAAAAATCAGGTGCCTATACTTGTATAAAGGACTTCTGGTACTAAGAATTAACCAATCAGACAAAACCTTATTCTGTGTTGTGACCAATAAGATGCAACTCTATTGCCCTATCCGGTTTGGCTCAGTGGATAGAGCGTCGGCCTGCAGACGCAAGGGTCCCAGGTTCAATTCCAGTCAAGGGCATGTACCTTGGTTGCGGGCACATCCCCAGTAGGAGATGTGCAGGAGGCAGCTGACTGATGTTTCTCTCTCATCGATGTTTCTAACTCTCTGTCCCTCTCCCTTCCTCTTTGTAAAAAATCAATAATATATATATATATATAAATAAAAAGATGCAACTCTATTATATGACCTATATATTTATGGTACAAAACAGGGCATTCACACCAGAAGGCTATTGTTGTATTGGCTGTTGTCATTTTTAACATTTGACAATCTAAGGCAGGGGTCCTCAAACTTTTTAAAGAGGGGGCCAGTTCACTGTCCCTCAGACCGTTGGAGGGCCGGACTATAGTTTAAAATAAAACTATGAACAAATTCCTATGCACACTGCACATATCTTATTTTGAAGTAAAAAAACAAAACAGGAACAAATACAATATTTGTATTTGCATGTGGCCCGTGGGTCGTAGTTTGAGGACCCCTGATCTAAGGGAAAAGAGGCCAGTGCCCCTCACTAAATAGTCAGGTACTACATTTTTTTTTTTTAAATTATATATATATATATACTTTTATTGATTTCAGAGAGGAAGGGAGAGGGAGAGAGAGATAGACATATCAATGATGAGACAGGATCATTGATTGGTTGCCTCCTGCACCCCCCACACCGGGGATGGATCCCACAACCTGGGCATGTGCCCCTGACTGGAATCAAACCCAGAATCCTTCAGCTCGCAGGTCGACGCTCTATCCAAACCAGCCAGGTGGTACTGCATATTTTAAAAATCCTGTGGCACACGGGCTGAAAATCTCTGATCTAAGCTATTTATCATCATGTTTACAGGGCTCTGCAGTTCTTGGTTGGGTTGATGTTTGCATTTACAAAGCACATGCTCTCCACAGTGCACCCCTTGTTGGCTGGGATGAGCTGTTAGGGGACTGCAACGAAGCCTATGGCTGCACACTCTGCCCAGACATCTCTTTCCTCCTTTAGGCCTCGGTTTACCTGTCCTTCTCTCACCACCCAATCTAGAACAGCAGTCCCCGTCTCCGCCCCCCCCCCCGCCCCAATCATTACCCCCTCTCCCTGCTCTATCTCTGTTCTTGGCACTCATCACCTCTGACACACATCGTATCCTTGTTTGTGATTGCCCGCCTCCTCTGGCTGGAATGTACACTCCATGCCAACGGGATCTTCTAATGTTTATTCACCGCATTTTCGCAGGACCTAGCCGATAGTAGATACTCAACCAATATTTGTTGAGAGAATAAACCAAATGCTGATGTTGAATCATCTGAGAAATACGAGTCTTTGGGGGATTCGAAGGCCAGCTCCTATTGCTTATTCTTTAGAAAAGATTTCCTCCAAGAAGCATTTGTAGAGTCAGCGACTATGGCAGGATATGAGAGGGCACAATACTGGACCCACGAGAAAGAGAAAGAGCAAGCAGGACTTTTAATCTTTAATTACTCAGTTATGAGTTTTAAAATGCTTCCTTTTCATTTAATTAAATACAGATATTTTTGAGATGTGGATTCATACTTAATAGGGACAACAGTACATCATCCATTCTGAATGCTTCAGTAAGCATCCACTGAGCCCTACTGAGTGTCTGCATCCACCCCATAGAGATTGGTTTTAGGACACACACACCCATCTCAGTAGAGCCAAACCCTTTGTCGGGTCTAATCAGAGGAATACGACTTACAATTTAGGCTGCAAAAATCAAAACAAGAAAAAAAAAATAGATTTCAAATTAGCCCATCACTTTAGAAAAATTATTTTCAATTTACCAAAGCACAAGTTTCTAAGCATTCACAGTCACGGAGTCATTTTAAACGAAGAATGAACACTCAATTGAATGTAAAATTTTGACTGATGAGCAGAAATTTGAGAGATTCATTTATCCCTGGAGAGGAGAGAGGAGGAGTCCCACTAAACAAGGCGATACTGTTTACATTGTGAGTGCAGTTGTTGCTGTTTTGCTAGACTAATCCGTACTCACATATTAAAGGGTGTGCACTTCTGGAAAAATAAGTATGCTTAGGGTTTATTTTAAAAGGAATATGCTATGCCAACGAAAGGCTTTTATTCCTCTTGCATTTCGAGGCAACCAACTATTAAATACCGATTACATGTCTAAGCTTATGTTTATTTTCTAGCCTTTTCTTTACCAGGTTTCTGAGATGCTGACTTTCCCTACTTCCCACCTGCTTCCTCCCCTGTATCTCTCTCAGTCCCCTTCCCTGACTTCTCTTCTTCCACTTGCTCCTTAATTGTCAGTGGTCCCCAAAGCTCTGCCTACTTTTTATTCTTATTCTATATAGTCCTAGGCCATTCTACCGAAGTCCAAAACGTCAACTATCACTTATACCTCAAAACTCACTAGTATGTAACTGCAGCATTCACCCGTATTTTCAAGTGTCTACTAGATCTCTCCATGGGTGAGTTCTGAAAGTGCCTTTAACCCATTCCATCTAAAATGGAATTCAATATCCTTGGCTCCAAGCCCCTACTGTTTGGAGCCAGGTCACTACCCATCTCTCTCTCTCTCTCTCTCTCTCTCTCTCTCTCTCTCTCTCTCTCTCTCACACACACACACACACACACACACACACACACACACACACACACACACACTCAGACACACCTACTGGGTACCAAGCACTTCCATACTCTTCCATTTTTGAAACAAAGCTAGACACCTGGGAATCATGGCATTGCCTTTGAAAACCCTTTAGTGCCACGTCTCCCCACCCACATCACTGTCATCTGCTGCATTTGGCTCAAGTGCAGTTTTTGCTGGGCACCCTGAGAACTTCTTGTATCTCCCATTGGATGTGCTGAGCCTTGAATTATGAAGAACTCAGGACCCACCAGCGTAGCCCCCAAGTTGTTTCTCTGCGGGCCTCTTGTGACATCTTCAGATCTCTGGGCCACAACACCATGGAGGAGTTGTCTTGGCTCAAGAAAACATTGAAAGCAGCTCCAAGTAGAAATAAAACCTTTGCTATTATCTTAGTATTGGACTGTGACTTCACAGCACACACGCTCAGCAGGGTGTGGTCCTCTGGAAGCAGAACAGCCAGCGCTGAGAGCTAAGAAGGATAGTTCAGCTCTTCCTTTGGTTACCCCCAAGCTCTGGGAACCCAAGCTCTGGGAACCCTTCTAGCCCAATGGCACAGGACATGGAGCTGCAGGTCACTGCCAAGTCCATGTGACCCTTGCAGGGTGCACCTGGGTGGAGGCCTAGGGAGTGCAAGTGTTGTGCCTCCCTAGATTCCCCCAAAAGGGATGAGTTTCCTGGGGGGTAATTTTGGAATGCCCATGTGCCATCCACAACTCGGACTCCCCCCTACAGTGGACCTCTTACCCCTTAATCTAGAGCCCTGGCCGTTTGTGAACAAGGAGCCTAAGCCAGGCCCTCCTCCCATTTCTAATGCAGCTGTTCGGTGCAGGCTCCTCTGATCCAGGGTACCTGCTCCTCGCGTGGTAAGGAGGGCATCTACTCTAGGGCCCTGCCTCCCCCTGCTAGGAACTAAGGGTGAGTAACAGCCGTCAGTAGGGAGGGCTGCTGTCTTCGCTCAGGGGGGCTGCTGTGTGGAGCCATACTTCAGGCCAGGGGGAGTGTGGTTCAAGGTGTAATAGAGGGAACAGGGGGCCTGCTAGGATTCCAGTCCAATCTACACTTAGGTCTATTCATAGCTTGGGCAGTTTTTTATTGTGAATCATGAGGATGGTTTACAAAAGATTCTGGGAAAATCATGCAGATCTGCTGCAAAATGGAGTATTTGCCACCAACAGGCCGGAAGGGGGCTGGCGTGGAGTGCGGTCCTGTTTGTGCAGGGCAAGATCCAGGAGTCCTTGAAAGCACTGCATTTATATATGTGGCCTATGATACATTTCCATGGAGGCCTTTACATCCAAGAGTCTCAGTGACTCTGAAAATCCTCACCTTGCAAATGCTCACAAGGCTCACCTAAGGTTCACAGGGGGGACGGAGAGGCCCCAAATTCCCTTTTCCACCCTCAGCTCAGGCTGCTCACCCAACTAGGGCAGCAGCCATCCCCAGCGTGGGCCGCGCCCCTTCCTCGCCTCAAGACCTACTATCCACCGCACAGAGGGAACTGAGAAGCCAATTTCCTTTAATTGATTACCACTTACCAAGCTGTGGTTACTCCTCTGAGAGGTCTATTTAAAGTTTCTGAGCTATACAGAGATAACAAAATAAAAAGCAACAGTGTGAGGCAAAGGATGATTATCAAATTGCCCTGGGAACCTTCCATGTGAAAACAGATATAAAAGGAATATTGAAAGGTATTAGTCTGTAAGTCTCACTGAGGTCAGAAGACTGGCGCAAACCCTCTTTTAAAAAGACTTTAGAAACAAAACTAGAAAATACTTCACACACACACTGCAGTCTTTGCTCAAATAAATTTGAGTTCCTGCCCTAGACTGACTGCATTAACATTGTTACGCTATTTTAAATAAACTCGATGGTATAGCGAGAGCCTTACATACTTAAATTTTTTTTCTTTTTTTAATGCATGAGCTTTAAACTCGTTTTCTTACTTTAAATAGACGTATATTAACTCTCTGTTTAGGCTGCAAGACCTCCTAGCTTAGTATAACAGCCCAACAAAATAAGAGTGGATACAAACTCTGTAATTTACTCACAGGCATAAATGGATATATAAATGTAAAAATGTGCACAATTTTTATGCCATGCGTGGCTTCATTGTGACCTAATGTTTATAATATGTAAATAATGGCTTCCTTTTAAAGCAAAGAACTTTTAATATACAGATTCATCTGAAGTCCTTTTTCTTTAATATAAACAGAAATAGAAAAAAAAATGCCTTTGCAATAAATACCCAATGACAAAGGTTACCATTGAAGGGATTTAAAATGACGGAAGTCAACAGAAAACTTTCCATATCATACTTCTACTTTCATATGAAGATACTGCTATCAAAGGAAAAGACTCAAGAAATTCTTTGATAAAAATAATCTCACACTATCTTTGAAGCAGTTTCATTTATTTTACTACCCACTGTGTTCCTTATCTGAAGGCCAAGGGTAAGAAGTTTCCTGGTTATGATTAGGAAAGAATCTGATAGATCAGAAGACCCAATTGAAGTTGGACATAATAAGTATTAAAGTATCACATGACATTAATCCTGCCATTCCATTACTCTCTCCATCTCTGCGCGCAGACTAATTATTCTGAACCAGTGTTCGGGTGGAAACAGGAACTACTTACCCCGGGCTGGAGCAATCTCTTTATTGCATCGACCAGGCTGGCTCTGTACTGGTCCAGAAACAGGCTGCCATTGAGAAGAGAGCAGAATCCAGATAAACTGGGTTTTCAAGTCTAATGATACTAATGGAGACAAGTGCAGGGCTAATTACACATGTTTACTCAACGCTAAAGAAGAGACATTGCATTTTTCTATTCAAATGTCTTGCTGGGGGAGAAATAAAGATTCTGTGGTTAGTGGTACTGCAATGGAAGCGAAGCCAAGTCATCAACATCAATGGGCCCGGGTTATTCACACACACTGGGCCCCAGGTTATTGTCAACGGGACGATTTCTAAGCTTCTGTTGGAGGAAGCTCTCCCAGCACTTGCTGCCATTGGAGCTCAGTCTCTGTAGACCCGGGCCCCCCCGCACACAGAGGGTGCTGTGCGACCACCCTCCAAAAATAAACCGCTGAATCATCTCCGGTGGGGACGGCTTTTAGTGACTAGGAATAGCACTGAGGTTAGATTCCACCAGGGACCTAGGACTAAATGGTTCCGAAAACAAAGAACAAAGGTAAGGTTTGGGCAACGCATCATGGAGACCATGGCAACTCCGGATTCCTCCAGCTTGATCTCCATGTTGATTTTTTTCCAGTTCACTGTCATCTTTCTTTTTTATCCTCTGGTCTCTGGAGAATTTGTTGTAGCTCTATCGTCCCTCTGGTTAGGTTGGCCTGACCCCCATGTTCACCAGGCCTTATCTTGGAAAGCTTGGGACAGAGTTTGCTTATCTGGGACTCGCAGGCTAGGACACGGGGCAGCCTTGTGCATCAGCCACCCCAGGAGGAGCCTAAGTGGGAGCCCCCTCCCACTCCCAGTGCTGTCGTTGGGTGCAGGCCCCTCTGATTTCGCCTCCCTGCTCCTCACAGAGCATGAGTAAGTACTGCCTACTCCAGGGCCCTGCCCCATCCTTCTTGGAGCTGAGGGCTTCGGCCGTCAGCAGGAGCCACATTACAGGCAAGGGTGGGGTGTAGTTCACCGTTTAATAGAGCTATGGCTCTGACCTCTCTGCTATGTCACCTTGACAAGTCACTTCCCATGAGGCCTCTGTGTCTTTATCAATAAAGGTCCACCTCTGTGGCTGTGGTGGAATCAAATTAATAATACATATTAGTTGGCAAATATTTGTTTTTATAAAATCTGCCTTTAAGTCATGTTAATCAGTGACTAATAACCATTAAGGATGGAAAAGGAAGAAATCAAGTTATATCTAAGTGTCTTAAAACTTTTTCTCTTCGGGACTATATACCTTATTCTTTAGTGAGGTATTGATATCTTAAGTTTTAATAATTAAGCATTCTGGTTTTGTTTTTTAAGAAGATTATCATTGTGGGAGGAGATCTCTGTCCGGTACTCAGGCCTATAGAAAACCTGGCTGGATGGGGTACATAGCATTAAGCAAAAGACCATGCTCAGTTTATACCTGTGCATCCTAAGAGCTGGTAAGATCATTAGAATAAAAAACAGCATCTTAAAAGCTGAGTTTAAAACATAACCTTAAAAAGTACTATTTCTACTTAATTTTGGTAATGGTGACAGATATATTAATTAGCATCCCAACGTACTGAAAAAATGCAGCTCAACACATAGGACACATTACAAATACAGTTATCCAAATACAGTAATGTCGTCTACTCCATCCAAACCAAATTTCCCAAAAGTAATTCCTGTAGTTTTCTAAGTGGTCTTTATTCCAAGCAAGCTCACCTGTCTCCTTAGCTCTGATGCAGAATTTATAATGCTTTGCAGGATAGTCCTATGAGCAATTTCAATGTGCTTTAGTAGGAGTGATATATAATCTCGGGAAAATTCGCCCCTTAAATGGTCCTAATGGGCTCAGAGAACAGCAGTAGCTTAAGTGGATCTATTTAAAAAGGCTGAGAGGGTCAGTGATGGGGATGGAGATACCATTTCAACTCTCCCCTTCAGTTACTGATCAAAGTGCATCGACAGTCAGCCTAGGTCGGCCATTAAAACACATACAGATGTGCACACACACACACACACACACACACACACACACCCCTCTACAGAATTCACTCGTGGAATCAAACTTGCTTTGTTCCATTGATCTGAACCACAGATTTTATGAGAAAGGAAAGGTGGCAGGCCATTTTCATCCCTTCCCTTAGAATCAGTCTGTTTTGAGCAGCGCACAGAGCATTTGCAGCTCCTCTCATAGGAAAATTAATTAGTGCAGAGGGAAGGAGGCATTTCTCTGTCACTATCCACAAAAAGGAAGACCTCTTGTGATTTTCAAGGTGAAATGTGCTCAGTTACATTTGATGTTTCATATTAATTTGCAGCGGAAGAATGGCCTCCGTCAGTAGTAATCCACTGACTGCTGTGGAAGCTGGCCCTCGTGCCCTATGCTGATCCCACTTGCTCTGCCCCCTTAGGTTGCAAGATCTTGGGCACACTGCACATCTTCTTGGGACTGTGTCCTCAGGTGTGAAGGGAAAGGGCTCACTACGTTCAGGTTAAAGATCTTTTCAGGAGTAAAATTCTTTAAGGTGTGACTTAGAAATATCCATGATTACAGCATCTGAAAGAAATCAAAGAAATTCTAGAACCTATTTTGAAAAAAAATTTTTCCCCACAAAAACCAAACTTAAACAAAAATCATTAAAAGTAAAAAAGAATAGAAAATAGAAACAATCGGTGTCCATAGTGAAAATGCTGAGAGCAAGGGAGGTGATGTGCCTTCCCCATTTCTTTCCCACGTCTGGCTGCAGGAGTGCCCAGGTGGAGCTGACTCCCACACACCTAGCTCCACGCGGCAGGCTCCGGGTGGCATTTCAGACTCTCTCCGAGCCGTTAGAGTCCAAGGGTGCAGAATCGTTTTCATTTCTGCAGAGCTACAATAAACTGGAAAGCCATCAAATGCTGAATGAGAGCGTTCACTGGATAAAAAAAAATAAATCTGACTTCCAGGCTCTTAGATTATTGGGGTTGAACAGGAGTCTGGAAAGGCAGACTTAATAGTAACAATCACTCGCTTTTCTAAGCTCAGCAAGGACTGGGCCGGACTGCATTCCAGTGCAAAGGAACTCATATTAAATTCAGCATTAAACAAGTCAACCAAGGAACTTAATAGGCAGGTGTGTGTGTTTTTTTACACCTGTGGTTAAATATTCTAATATTTTGATGCTTGTCCACAGCATCCCTTTTGCAGTACCTCTATTTTCCTTTCTGTTTATTTCAAAGTTGACATTTTACAAGTTATTTAGGAACTGTTGAACCATGAAACTATATTTCATTGTCAAAAATGCTGAACAGTTAAATAATGACTAGCTTTCACAGCTTTCCTTTTTATTTTATAATCTAGTCGAGCTAATAATTTAGATGTGAGCCAAGAGACTGTGTCTTCTGGGAAATGAGTTATTTCCCCTGGTACCCACAGGTTTGTGAATGTTTGAATGTAAATATATGAATATATGAATGATTCAAGAACATAAACATATCACCGCCTGTTGTAATCATGTGCATTTTTACTTGAGCCACAATGTGGGTTGGGAATAGCTTTGTGAATAGAGCTTGTTTTCATGTAAATGGGATCAAGCAGTACCACTGGTTAGCTATTCAGGGAATCAGACAATGCCATCCTTGCTGGAAATGCTTCAATAAGAATTTAATCCATGTGCCTAATATTCGAACTCTGTGACTCTTGCTTCATATTCCCGTGGCCTAATCCAGATCTCATTGGCTGACAATGACTGAAGGATGGGGTGAGACTTAACTGATCTATTTATGTGTGGTACCTATTTTTGGCACTGAGCATTTCAGGTTTCATCTTGGTGGTAGTGTCTAAAGGGAGCTTTCTTTTCCTCCTCTGTGACATTCAAAAAAAAAAAAAAAAAAAAGAGAGAGAGAAAAGCTGCATGGTCTGCCTGCCTGCCCCTAGAAGCAGCATCCAGGCAGAAACTCTGATAGAGAAATGCCAAACCTACAGGACGATAAAGAGCTCATGGAGCCCTGGGCCGCACTGCTATCGGCACAACATGCATATTACAAACACCGCTGTACTTTCTAAGTTTCTAAGCAGCTTACCCATCCCTGTGAATGTGAAGAGAGACCATTCCCAAAGCATTTCTTTTGGAAATAATATCAGCATCGCAGTGAGAGTAGCTTAATGTTTCACATTTCCTAATGGGAAATTATAAACAGGCTGACATTCTGGCACTTAGAACACCAGGAAAAAAACCCACTGAATTAATGCATAGAAAAGCCATTTATAAAATGAAACTTGGTCTATTTAGTTCATTTGAATTCATACATTCTCACAGAGCCACTAGATGTTTGTGTTTGTGATGTGTGTTTGTGATGTGTGAGTATGTGGTGTGTGTACACTGTATTATGTTATACTATATTTGTAATGAAAGCGTTAAGTGAATATGCATTATGTATACCAGTTGTATGTTATCCTGTTGTTGGCAAGGAAAAAAAAAAGACTATTTTTCAAACATGTTGTGTGGCTATTTTTAACCTGAAAACATTAATCATAAAAGAGCTTAAATCTTACTTCCTCTGCTTGTCTATCTGGTACAAATAGGATGACATGGTGTGAGTGCCCACAACACAAGGTATGACAAGGACGGGCTGTTTTGATATTTGTGCAAAGGACAAATGTAACCTAAATCTCTTGGCCAGCCCTGACTTTCCCCACGTAATCAGAGCCCATCCATGTGCGACCCGTCTAAGCCTCCAAGAAGATGCTGCCCTCGGTCCCTCTTTCCGTTGCTCTCTGATCTGACTTTCCTGCTTAATCTGATCTAATCCTGCCAGCATTATCTTCATCTGCGCAATGAAACCTGGAGGATCTTTCTCATATTCGGTGAGGAAAGGCACTTACTAAATTACATACTCAAATTATATGATGAGATTTTATTTCCTTATTTTTGATTAGATGAAGGATGTAATATTGAGACACACTATCAATGATTAATCAGGAATCTGTTTCTTCCTTCTTTGGAACAGGTTTTCTGAAACTGGGTTCAAAGACACTAAAAGGGCATGGAAAACTAGAAAATCTCAAGCTAAAAATAAAATGAAATATTAATTTTTTATTGAGAAGTACTAATCAGAAGAAAAAAGAAAGAAAATCTAATTTCATTAACCTGGGTAGAAAAGTTACCCATTAAAAATTGTATTAAATAATAATAATAATAGTAATAATAATAATAAAGACTTCCTGAAAATGTCATCCTATTCACTCAACTCTCTGAGAGGGAGTCTTCTCTGGACTCTGAGTCTTATGATTCAGTTTATCAACATAATAGATCTTTAGAATCTGAACTTAGGTGTCATAAAAACATCAAGATAAACATACAAATAAGATCTTACTCTTAACAGGAAAAATAATTGTGAATTGTCAACATTTCCCATACGCTGAAACAATTATTATTCAACACACATGAAGAAAATACATAAGATTAGTTGAAATCATTATTAAGGTTTGGTACATATTTATCCTGTAACTTAGGATCAGAATGTCATTAACAATTAGTAGACTGGGCTAAAAGAGAAGACAAAATATGTAAATTATTTTTAAAAAGCAGGCATCTGACAGAGATTTTAATATTATTTGCATAACAATTAAAATATAATTTTTTAATTCTTATTTTATGTATAATTAAATATCATAATTGAATATATTGAACAGTATTAGATAGCAAATATACATTTTAAGAAAAGCTATTTCCCTAAAGATATTCCATAGATATGTTTATTTGCTGGAGTGTATATGTGTGTGCACACATACATATATTCCCTTATATCAATAGTCAGATCTCTCCTAAGAAGTAAGCTAATTGAGCTGCTTGTGTTGATAAACTCCTTTTTCTCCAGACTATTCCTCTCCGAGCCATAATTATTTGCAATTTGCCTAAGTCGTCCATTTACTGATACGTCAAGCATGAAACAGAGGCAATTCCAGAAAATGGAAATGCTTCTCAAAATCAATCTTTGGGAAATAATGTGGTAGAAGTTACTGTGTGATAGGAGACTACCTTATAACTGTCACATGGAGATGAATATTAATTTGTTGAGGTTAAGGTGGCTTTGTGCTTCATTTGTTGACTTTGCTTAGCCGACAGCAAAACAGCACAGCCCAATTACTCCAGCAAAGCTATTTTTTTTCCTAACAGGAGTTTTATGATTTTTATGTACTTACCAGTCAGCACACATAACCATGTCAAAATGTCCTTCCAGTTGAGAGACATCTGTCTCATTATCCCATCGTAAAACGCTTGAGGAAAAAAAAGATTTTTTAAAAATTATACTTAGGGGTTTTTGTGTTGTTGTTGTTTTTTTACTTTTGATTTTGAGCTATTAACATTATTTTTCATGGCACTTGAAATTATTTAAAAGGCACATACAAACTATTTCAAAAGGTATAATAAAAAACTAGAACATAACGGTCTGTTCTATATTTTATTTAGTCATCAACTCAAGAAGAGGAAGAATTCTCTATTTAAATACAATAGTTAAGCTTTTGCTAGGTTTTATATGTTTTTGGAGATGAACTAGGGAAAAATATCTTATCTTTACCATAGTCATTAGAATGAATCTAGACTCAACATCTGTAAGGTACATATTAAAATAAAAGTATTTCCCCATCTGACCGAAATACAAATTTGAAAAAATAAAGGATGTGAAATAGCATATATTGTGCTTGGCATGTCAGTTGCATTTCTTACTAATGAAATGAGCAATCAGGCAAGATGGAGGAAAAGACTTTCACTTAGCAGTTCTCAGTTTTCAGGTGCAGTTAAAAAATCACCCATCCTGACAGTCTCCCCAACAACCTCAACATTGCTAAATTCGGGTCACTTATCAGTCTTCATTTTACTGGACCTATCAGCCTAGAACTGTACCCTGAACTCCAAGTTCATATATCCAACTTCCTATTTTAATAGTTCCACTTGGGACTCTAGCAGACATCTCAAACTTCATATGTTCAATATTAAATTCCTCCTCATCTCCCTCTCTCCCCTCCCCCAAAATTCATTTCATGCACAGTCTTTCTCATCTGCTAAACCCATCTTTCCAGTTGCTCAGGCCAAAAACCTTGACTATGACTATATCCTCAATTCTTTTTTCTGTTGTACCCACGTTGGATGTGCCAGGAAATGTAGTTCATTCTACCTTTGAAATATGTCAAAATCCACCTTCTATCCTTCTACTGCTCCACCCTAGAAAGAATTATTATCATCTCTCATCTGATTTAATTCAGTCTACTAATTGGTTTCCCTGCTTCCACCTATCACCCCACAATTTCTGCTCAAAAGAGCAGCCAGAATTATCCTTTCAAAACATATTTCAAATCACAAACCTTGTCTTCTTACTATCTTCTAATGGCTCCTCTCTCCACTCATAGTAAAAGCCAGTCTTGATAATGACCCGTAAGACCCTATTCAATCTGGTTCCCATGCTGACCTCATTTCCTAGGACTCTTCCCCTTGGTCTTTGCTCTAGCAACAGAGGTCTCTCTATGATTACTTGAATACACCAGGCATGCTTCTGCCTTAGGGTCTTTAAATAGGCTGCTTCCTTGTGTAAATGCTCTTCTTCCATACAACCCATGGCTCGTTCCCTCATCTCCTTCAAGTCTTTGCTCAAATGTGTTACCTTATCAAGTAAGACTTCCATTCTGCTTAAAACTGCAATCATTAATTTCCACTTCAGTATTTCTGAACCCCCTTAACCTGCTCTTTATTTTTCTATAGTGGTTATTACCCTTTAATGTGCTATATTACTGAATTATTAATTTTGTTTATTCTCTCTTTCTCAGGTAGAACATAAGCACCATAGGGACAAATATTTTTTTAAAACCTGTTTTGTACCAGGATGTATCCTCATTGCCTAGAACAGTCCCTGATACCTAATAGCTGTTCAATAAATACGTCCTGTCAATGAATTCTGTATGAGTTTCCCTAGCATAGTGCCTGGCACCCAGAGAGCACTCAAGAAATAGAGGTTCCTATATTAAGTTGTTCTCTGAATGGAGTGTGTAGTTTAGCCACAGATTCAAGCCACTTAAAATGCTTTCTGAAGATTTCTGCTTTTGGCAAAAATGGAGTAACAAAGACCTCATTTATCCTACTGCCTGAACCCGCCCCCCCCCCACACCCTCCACCTAAAAAAACCTACACAAACATATAAGCAATAGTTTTCAAGACACTGAAAATCAGCAACAAAGGACAGTGATCCTCGAGAGGGGTGGGGGTAATTAAGTGAGCCCTGCCATTGCCTCAGATTACTGCCTTGAGAGAGTTTCCAGGCCATAGCACAGCGGGGAAGAACTAAGGTGGAAGCAGGTAGACTCCCTGAAAGTCTAAGGAAACCAAGGCGATTCCAGTTTACAGTATAGAATACCAGACAGGAGATTGCTGCAGAGAGAAAATTCTGAAGAACTGTGGAGAGTCCCCCTGGAGTCTTCTACAGAGTACTGATTGGTGCGTGTATATGAGGAAACTACTTGAGGTTAAGAAAAGAACCATCTGAGAGAAGTGGAGGGGACTGGACCAGTGTTCACTCAGGGCCAGGATAGTACCTGTTTCCACCAGTCAGACTAGAAAACCCCATAATTGACAGGATACTGGGTAGAGTCCTCAGCTGTATCTCATCTCGGTAGTGGAGATGTCAAGCCTCCAACTTCTTTTAGGGAGCCAGTATACTAGTGATATTAAAACCTAATAAAGGTTGCACAGTAAAAGTGTGGACCAATTTTATTGATGAATATCAATGCAAAAAGCTCAGCTAGCATCATGCACTACCGGTGGGAATGTAACATGGCTCAGCCACCTTGGAAAACAGTCTGGCGTTTCTCAAAAGGATAAACATAGAGGTTACGTGACCATATACACCCAAAAGAAATGAAACTTGTCACAAAAACTTGTACACAAATATTCATAGCAGCATGTTTTAAGTAGCATAAGAACTTTAAAAATGAAAACAACCAGATGTCCATAAAGTGATGAATGGATATGGTATATCCATGCAATGGAATATTATTTAACCATAAACATTAGTGAGATCCTCATAGGTGCTAAAACATGGATGAACCTTGAAACACTATATATTAAGTGAAAGAAGTCAGATATGAAACATGACATATTGTATAATTCCATTTATGGAAAAGAAAATCCATGGAGACGGGAAGTAGATTAGTGGTTGTCTAGCACTGGGAAGAAGAAAGGGTGGAAGGGAATGGGAAGTGTCTGCTAAAGGGTATGGTTTTTCTTTTGGGGGTGATGAAAATACTCTAAAACTGACTGTCATGGTTGCATAACTGTAAATATGTTAAAAGACATTGAATTGCATACTTTAAGTAGGTGAATTGTACGGTATGTGAATTGTAGCTCAATAAAGTTGTTATCCAAAAAATCTCAGATAATATATTATTAGAATAAAACAGCATGTTAAAGGAAGAATTAAAGCACCACAACTAAGTGACTAAATGTGCTGAGATGTTATAATACTAGGAAACCTGTTAACATGAACTGTCATAGTTGTAGGTGAAATAAAAACAATTTGATCATCTCTATACATGCTGAAAAGACATAAAGTTCCATATTTATGATAATTTTTTAAAAATAGGAGTCAATAAAAAAATTCCTTAACAAGATAAAAAAACATATTTTTGATACAAAAAAAGCTAATGCATACTTAGTGGTGAAATATTAGAGGATTATCAAAAAAGTAAGGCTCAAAGACGCCTATTATTTAATACTAGAGGCCCAGTGCACTGAATTCATGCACTCAGGGTGGGGGTCCTCTCAGCTCGGCCTGCACCCTCTTGCAGTACAGGGGTCCTTGGGGGATGTCTGACTGATGGCATAGGCCCACTTGGGGAGCAGGCCTAAGCTGACAGTTGGACATTCTTAGCGCTGCCACAGAGGTGGGACAGGCTTCCGCCACTGCCACTGTGCTGGCCAGCTGTGAGCCTGGCTTCTGGCTGAGCAGTGCTCCCCCTATGGGACTGCACTGACCACCAGGGGGCAGCTCCTGTGTTGAGCATCTGCCCCCCTGGTGGTCAGTGTACATCATAGCAACCAGTCGTCCTGCTGTTCAGTCTATTTGCATATTAGCCTTTTATTATATAGTATAATATAATTCTGGAAACTTTTAGCCAATAAAATTATACAAAATAAAGAAAAGAGAGGTATAAGAATCAGAAAGAAGTTAAAATTATCATCATTTACAGAAGATGTAATGGTTAATTTAAAATATTCAAGAGAATTGACAAACTATTAGAAATTTGAGGCAACTGAATATTTACTACACAAAACCCTATAGCTTTCTTTATATGCACATAAGTAACAACCAGTTAGAAAATTTAGTGGAAGAAAAGATCTCATTTATAAGAGAAATAAAAAAATGCACTTTCCAAAAATAAGCTTAACAAGAGAAATGTTTTATTTATTTATTTATTTATTTATTTATTTATTTATTTATTCTCACTGGAGAATGTTTATTGACTAGAGAGAGAGAGAGAGAGAGAGACTGGTTGCCTTTCGCAAACTCCCCAACTGGGGACCAAACCCACAACCTAGATATATACCATGACAGGCAATCAAAATCGAACCTGTGACCTTTCAGTGTATGGGACAACACTCCAACCAACTGAACCACATGGGTCAGGAGGAAAGATCTTAAATGCTAGTGAAACACCTAAAAAACAACTTAAATAGAAAGAAATCACCCTGTTCTTGGAAATGAAGACTCAAAGTCATAAAGATATCAAGTTGTAGTAAATCATATATTTCAATGAAAATGCCAATACCGCATACTCAAAATACCAACATAATTTTATAATAGTCTAGGAAGAAAGAATAATGCAAGGGACTAGTCTTTAACAGATATAAAAATATGTTACAAAGTTTCGGACTTTCCATGATTTGATATGAATAGACTAAGTCCACTTCTAAAAATTGGCTCAGCAAACATACTTGCAAATGAACAGTTTATGTGCAGATGTGTTTCACTGCAGCATTGTTTGTAATGGCAAAGCAATGAAATAAGTGTCTATTATTAAACTAAAAAAAATGATTTTAGCAATAGATTATGATGTGTTCATCCTCTAAAAAAAAATTTTAAGATTGCCCCTCATCCATTTAAAAGTGACAAAATCCTTTGAAAATGAAGACATCTTTATTTGATATGTAACTTCTGTGATACAAATATCTATTTACGAAGGTGGGATTTTTTCCCTTAAAACTGGAAGACATTTTCACAGAGGATGCAGTAGTCTAACCTGCACACCTTGCTATCAAAACAGAACGTAGCTGATTTTTGGTAGTAAGAGAGAGTTTGACCTGGCTAAAGAGTAGGGATCGCTGTGTCCAAGGAGTTAATAAAATGTTATTCTAGAAGAAACGGCCTTAATTTTATATATGCTGCAGTTTAGAGGGCCCCTAAAAATATGGTGTCCCATATTTTAAAATCTGGCTCATTTTAATAGGAAAAAAAAGAACTCTATCAAAATATCTGAAACTGGATGACATTCCTGTGGGAGTTGGTTTCTTTGGTGCAAAGAAGCTGGGGCATCAGTCCTTCTATAAACATGTCAAGCAAATAAAAAATGTTATGTTAGTAATAAAAAGTACACTTAGTAATTTCATTTTTCCATATCTGACATCTCTAGGATCCTCAGCAGTGCTCAAGATTATGTTACCATAATTCTAGCAAACTCACTAATAGGTACATTTTATCAGAACATTTCTTTACGAGAGCCCTCAGCTTCCTTATCTCAGTTACCTTCTACTAACCTTCCTCTTCAACCTGACAAAGGACAGATAAATGCCTACTCACAATGTCGGTGTGTCTACAGACACTGCATGTGTCTGCCTGAGAAGAACCCTACCCTGAAATGAAAGTCAGCTATCTGATATATGCACTGATGTCTGCATCTCTAGCGCTCTACTTTCCTCTCCTAAAAATTGTTTGGTTCCGTAAGTCTTGTGGATTCCTATCTTCCAAACTGTGCTCCTAATACAAATCTTAAAACTTTTCATATAACAGGGATAAAGTATACTAATTGCTTCAGAGTACAAAAACATATTAAGCAGAATCCTTGCCTTCAAAAACATTCTTTGCCTCCCTTGCTAGAATGTTAATTCTAAGAAGACATGGACGTTCTCAGTAGTGTTCATTAGTAAATCTACAGCACTTAGGATAGTACTTGGCAAAAGGGATCAAAATACTTGTCAAGAAATGGATGCACCAGTGAACATGAAAACAAAGACAACAACTTTGGACAATAAGAGAATGCACCGTTTTACTGTGGGACTATGCTAAGGCCAATTGAAGTTAAAAGAAGGAAAATATGAGGGCAGGCTAAAATAGTCAGGAGGCAATGGTAACTAAGTCATCCTAGAAGGAAGGACTTAGATGGGCGAGGAGGAGGGGAATAAGATTGGCAGAGACCAGAGATGGGAAGGACCAAATGTGTTAGGAGGAGAATGAAGAGGCCTGGGTGACAAGGGAGAGGGTGTACGTGGGGGAGCAGTGGAAGCCAGATTGAATGAAGAGAGTGAGGAAGGTGAGAAGACTGCAGAGGCCTGGAAAATCACCAACTGGATCCCACTGCGTTGGGGTTTCCATTTAAAAATCATTTTTCACACCCCCAATTTAACCTCTAATGGAAAATGAGCCTCCGAAAAGATATAAATCTTAAAAAGAAGTAGGGAAATGGGGCCAATAGTCAATCCTGGGGGCCCACATAAAGGTATAATTTGAGTTATAAAAAAGTCTTAAAAGTTATAATAAGTTCCATAGTTTACTAAGACTAATGGTTTATCAAAGAACAATAAAAGTCACAGGCCTAAATTCACTAGCAATTTTCACACAAAGATAACCTTTTTTCTTAAGTAGAAATTCACTTTTAATATCACAGCGGGGTATATTTAATAGATTTTTAAAAAATTTTGTAACTGTTCATATTACCCATAGAATGACGCCATTCACTAATTCTGGAACACCTAGAAATATGTAGGCGTCAAAAGCTCTGAATGGTTCTTTATTAGACCGTCACCGTTTTGAAGACAGCTTCAGATAAACCTAACAATTGAGATGCTGTAAATACATTTGCTCTTTCACCAATCCCTAGCTATATTTGGCAGCACAATTTCCTTTGTTCAAGGATTATTCTTGATTATTGCACAATTTATGTTCTCAAAGGCAGAATACCTTGGACATATTAGTTAAATGAATGGAGGGCTGCAAGGATGAACAAATGAATGAAACATCAAAAAACTGTATTAAGATCTTTGAGGTGTCATTGCTATATGCCTCACACAGGAACACCCTAGGTCTTCCTTGACCAGGGCTAAAGCTCCTGGGTTTCACAAACAAGCCTTTCATACTTAGCAACAGCCAGGCGGGATTACGATGGAACAGAGCGGGTAAGGACGTATACAAGGGAAGAGCATTACTCTGGGCAAGGTTGGTGGCGTTTATGAGAGCAGGGGTGGATTTACGGGGAAGCTAATGAAGCTTAACTGCCGGGACCCCTCACTTGCGCAGGCACCTCCCAAGGCCCGCGAGGAGCCCTAGCAATGAGTTCACTCGGTAGTATGCTTCTGTAAAATTTGCCAAAGTAAGGTCTAATCAAATTCATCACCCTAAGAGGGCCCTCAAAATAAGTTTCAGGCCCCACACAACCTGGGTCTGCCCTGTGTGAAAGGCAGGCAGAGAGGCTCGATGGCAGGAGGAGTGCCAGTTGTTAGAGAACATGGTCAGGGCAGCGAAAATGGGAGCTCAGAGGGCCAGTCAAACCTCTGGGTGGTTTCTCGTTCCTTTTTAAAAGCACAATCTCCTAGGCTCCCAGTTCTCATATCATGATTTTCCTTTCTGCTTTTCTATCGTCTTTGCAAATGAAGTCGCAGGAGACATTTAGCTGTTATAAACTTCATGTCAAGCTCTGAAGTGCTTTTTAATAGCAGAAATATTTGGCTCACATGTGGGCTTTGTAGCTGTGGTAAATACCTCTTAGTTATCTGTCGCTACTGTTATCCCACACCTCCAATTTGGAGAAGAAATTCTGCATATGCATTGAGGCATTAAAAAAAGGAATATTGTGCCATATCTTAGCTCTTTTGTAAGCGGTTTCCTTTTATTTCTTCTCATATGGAGCTAAGGCTTTTATCATATTGCACTGGTCATGGGTGGGAAAGCAGTAGATAGAAGGGAACACAGATTATTACATCACTGGTTGGCAGATTCCTCTTAGCTTCTTAAAGGTTAAGTGGTCAAGTATGTAACTTCTTAATACAAGATCAAGGCATTTCAAGGACTAACTCATTCACTTGTTTTTCTGACAAAGTGCTTTAGTAGATTTTGGATAAAATGCTTGCAGTGGTTAAAAAGGAAGAAATTGACCAGAGTTAATATGAAATAAAGACACACAAAAAATATCTTGGAGGTTCTTATATGACTATTGACATATAGACTATAGGTCTAGGTACATATCAGAACAATATATTTAGAAGTAGCATTCTTGAGAACAGATAATAGAAACAAAGGCCAAGTAGTAAGCATTGTTTGCATATGTACTGTGTTGAACAATGACATTTTACTTCTTTATGTAACTTAATTATTTTATGAAGAGATGATAGAAAATACTATTATACTTCCTAAGTTAAACACTTGACATTTTGATTCCTCAAAATGCAACATTTTGGAAGTCTAGATATGTTTATTTATTAGTGATTATTAACACCCAGTAAACAACATTATGTCTTGTACAAACACAACCTCTCTTCACAGCATGATGCTGAAATCTATTATTCCCTGATTCCATATGCTGAAATACACTCAAATGCTCACAAATGACCTTAAGCATTAAACACATGTAAATGAGGACAACCTAGCAAGTGTGTGCTTTTGATTGATAACTAAAAGACCAGGTTGAAAACCACATCTAAAAAGGAAGTCCTCCCCACAAGGGCCTGGAGTCCATGTTCTTGGGAGCAAGAATGAGGAGCAGGTACAGATTGCTCTTTCCTGGACCTGCCAGAGGTTTTCTGGGAAACAGAACAGGTTTGTTCATTTATATGAGAAACACAGAGCACAGTGCTCCCTGTGCCATCAACCAGCATTTCAATACAGGATTTAAAAATGCATATCTGGCCCTGGCTGGTGTTCTCAGTGGTTAGTGCATCGGCCCGGAGACTGAAAGGTCTCGGGTTTGATTCCCAGGCAAAGGCATGTATAAGAATCAACCAATGATAGCATAAATAAGTGGAACAACAAATCTGTCTCTCTCTCTTCCTTTCCTTTCCTCTCTAAAAAAGATGAAGTCTATCAATCAATACATAATTAAAGAAGGCGGCTGGGCTTCTCTCAGCCTCACACGGTACACTCTCAACCCCACACAATTCCCACCCAGTGTGTAATATATTTATCTTCAGTTTTCTCATCTATTCATTTAGGGTAATAAGAATACCTGCCTGCCTCATTATGGTTCTTGTGGACATTAAATAAGATACTTATAAAATGCTTAGAACAGTGCCTGACACACAGTAAATGCTCACTAAATGTGAACTATTATTGCTTTTAATAAGCACCCACAGCATGGATAAAAGCAGTTTCAACCAGAGCGTGTTGATGCAGGAAGGTATCTTACCAGCTTGATACTTTCTGAGTCTTAAACACACCAGCCTTCTGATTCCTTTGGATGATGTCTCTCACATCTGTTGGACATAGTTAAGAAAGCTTCTGCACCGACTGTCAATTGGCTAAAAATAAAGAAATAAAAGCCCACAAACAGGGGACAGGGGATAGGTGAGAAGAGAAGAGATGTAGGGTTATATAAGGCAGACGGAGAAGGTTCTAGCTCTGGCTCTACCAACAAATGTTGAGTTACTTGCCGCAGGCAAGCTCTTTTAATTCCCTGGGCTGCAGTTTTGTTACCTGGGAAATGTACATTCAGGGAGCATCGGGGCGAGGCCCAATGTGGGCATTGGTGGGGGGAGAGGACTATTCCATAGGTGCCAAGCCCCACTCGCTTCAAAGGCAAAGGTCTGCAGTCTCCGGGGAGGGCAATGGCCGTCTTCTGAGATTTGCCAGGTTGAAGTATTCCCAGCCTCCTAAAGGCTAGTAGGGAGGGAGGGGATGAGCAGCAGAGAAGACTTGGGGGAAAGTGAGACGAGGAAGATGAATAAAAGCCCGGAGATTCTTAGAGAGAAAATGAATTACTGAAGAAAGTCAACCCAGTGAAAGGCCCCTGGATGAACTGTCCTTACAGGGACCTATGCTCTGGCCTCTGGCCATCTGCTGGTGTGTAAGCACTTGTACAAGAAGAGCCATGTCTACTGAAAAGATGTTTTGGGGAGCTGGTCACTTACAGCACGCAACATCGTCTCCAGGAGGGCCCAGGGGAAACAGCACATTGGGTGTCCGCATGGGAAATGCTAGACTTCAGACTGACAGTTAGTTTTGCTTCAACTTCTATAAATCTTGTAACTGTTCCTCTTTCTCTTTTTGCTCCAGTCGCTGTGCAGCTCAGACCCAAGTCTGGCCACCACAGCAGCTCCTTCCTATTGGGTATATTTTCTATACTGACCTCCACTCCTGGCTTCATCATGTTTTCTTGTCTTTCTAATTGTCAATTGCCCTCATTTTCTCATGTATTTCATATGGTATATTCTATGTGTCACTGTAAGAAACCTCAAAATCCCTCTTTTGGAATAAGGCAGGTTTAAATAAACAAGAAATAAAATAATTCCAGCGAAGGCTGCAAGCTGAACTAAATTGGGCCCATGGGGAGGACACCAAGCAGACAAGCGATGTTCCCCTATTGCTCAGAAAAACAGATTTCCTGAATGCTGGAAGCGAGCACTGGCCCAGGTCTCCCTGCAAGAACAGAGCCACAGGACGCTTCAACCCAAATCTCTGCTTGAAACACCAGGCACACCCATTTCTTCTCGGAGTGAATAAGCAGGTACTGTGATAGCTTTCTTCCCCCAGGAGTGGGGAGGAAAAATCAATTAGGTCTCCTAATGAAGGGCTTTGTTGAGGTTTACAAAAGTGCTATAATGCAGACTTTTTTTTTTCTTCCTGGATGAACTTTCCTGTATGCAAATTAAATACTGTTAAATTACATTCATTAAAAAAATAAAAGAGACTAATTTGCCTACTTGTTTTGATTAACTGAAATGACACATAGGCCTACAGTTCTATTTCAGGAAGAAAGTATTTCAGGAAAGTCTTCTACATGAAATGTCTTGTAGAAAAGGACAGCTGACATCTTTATTCTGAGAACAAAATTAGTAGTCAGCTGACAACTGTTTTTGATTGAGCTCCCCCACACTCTGGCCACACCCTAGTCAGTGTTTCCATGGCATCCAACTGCAAGCCAGAATGTGACAGGTACACCTGTCGCGTCCTGTGAGTACATGCCTAATCTATCAAGCAAAACATGTTATTTTGTTACTGGAGGTAATACTTTTTATAAAATAGTCACAGGGAAGTTAAATTATATAACTCAGAAAACCTATTAATAATTTTTAGTAAACATCTCAACACTATATACTCTTATACAATTTATAAACCTGTGACTACAGGTGGCCAGGCTGAAGCAAGCATATATATTTATAATCTAGGAGCAATTTTTTTTTAAATGAAAAAAATTTGCAGCAGTATTTAGGCTGCTTTATTTTTAGAACTGGGGAGAGAATATATTTGGTGGGTTAGAAAAAAATGTCAATAGCGTATGAAAATACTACCTTAAGAGATATATTCTGACATTCTGATCCCCACCCTTTACTTTAGGTGGGGTTTTTGGGTGGTTCCTCTAGTTGGCACTGTGCCCAATAATCAATGTGGCCCTTCTTCTGTGTCACCTCAGGGTAATAAAGGAAATTGAATCAAACGGAGTCGGTCTGTCCGGGACAGTTTTGAACAGAATGGACCAAATCGTGTTCTCTGAACTGCACCCACCTTCTGGGAGACTTCCGTGGGGGGTGCTGGGTGCAAAGAGAGATTTCTGATTCAAGGGATACAGAGTAATCACCTCCAATCGCCTTGCCTGGGCAAAGAGACCTCCAGAGCCAGAGGACACATGCTCGTGGCTAAAAGGAGACCAGGATTCTAGCTCTACATGTTCTCAAATAAAGCAAAGCTCAGGAGTGGGGTTCCATTATAATTTTGCTTCACTTGATTTTTATTCTTAAAATTATATTTTTGCATAATGATATCACTTATTTAAACAAATTATGTTACCTATTATATATAACATGATTTAAAATATTAACCTCCTGCTGCAATTAGTAATTGTTAGATTTATCGGTGGTCACACACACATTTTGAGAATTGGTATTGTTCTTTAAACAAGAAAGCATTTGAAAAAGAAGAACACTGCGGCTCAAGAGGCACTACCTTCGTGGTTCATGTTTCCTTCATTCCTCACTGGAACATCAAAGGTGAGAATGGGAAACTATGAAATTATTATATAAATCCTGTTTACTTTTATTTCTAAAGTTTCTAAAATGTGACACTATTTGCTCATTTAAAGGTCGCCAAATATTCCTAAGTGTGCTCATTACTCAAATGAATTGAGAAGATGGCATAGAGGTGATCTGAACTCTGTTAGCAATGTCAGCTGTGGTTTATGGATGAGAGAACTTTTCTTCCAGAGGGCGCTGAGGAAATGCAAGATGACACTCACCCAAGCAGCCCAGCTTTTGGTGAAGAGAACTGTTTAATGGGAGAAAAAGACACTTTGAAGTCAACTGAACCTGGCTTCTAGCGCTGGTTCCGATTCTTAGCGGCTGTGTAAACGTGGGTCAGTTAACCTCCCTGAGCTCCACCTCGGAACAGGAATGATGATACCTATTTTACAGGCTTAATGGAGTGTCACATACGAGGAGCCTGACACATAGTAGGTGCCTAATTCATGTCAATTCATTATCCTCTTCAATAATTCAAGTAAAAGCTTTGGAGGGATGAAGAGGCTGGTGATTGTAACTCAAGTGAAGTTTGGCAATGAAGCTTTACCTTCTTTCCCTGCCACTCAGAGTCAGTTAAGTGAACATTTATATTGTAGAATTTAAGTAACTGGGGGGAATCCAAGAACTTCTACCCTGTAGGTTTCCAGTGTCTTTCCCGTGTATAAATGCGTGCTCTAGCCAAGGCATAGCCTGTGACCCACAAAGACAGGGGCTTGGTCTGTCTTGTCCTCTGCTGTCTCTTTAGCACCTGAAATGCATGCAATTAATACTGGTTGAATTAATTTTAATTAATTAAGTTTCCAAGCTATTTGCTGAGTTCTTGCCCAATGTGAGGCACACAGAGGTCCATTTGTGACTCATCTTGTAAACAGAAGTGCTGGCATCAATACTTCAGCTGGCATTGGTATTGCAGGAGGGGCCTGGGTGGAGGCGGAGGGCCCGGCATTCCCAAGGTCCCAACTATCCCCGACCCAGGCTGCGCAGTCCACATGCAGCTTCACTGATCGATGCCTGGAATCAGGGATTCTGTTAAAATAATGGCAAGCAGGGGTGTCCTTTAAAATGGACATGAAATTAACCAAATTTGGAAGAATCTTAAGCTTGAGATCATGATCCAGACTGTGCATACTGTGGGGATGAGACGCTTGGGTGAGGGGCACAGGAAATGGGTCGCCAAGCGTTGCCATATGCTGCAGGTGACAACTTGATGTTTACTGAGGAGGGGTCAAGGCGGGGCGCTTGTGTTGGGCGAGTAGTGAGTGTAGCAGAGAGGGATGCTCACCTTTAGATGTTGTACTTTTATTCATTATGATTTGGAAGAAGCTTAGCATCCATAATAGCTCAGTATATCCTATCTCTCCCCTATTCTCATGTCGTTGCCATCACCAGCTACAAATTTTATGGAGTAATTATTATCTGTGAGCACTTGGAGAATTCATAATTACACTAAAAGGGCAGCGCCAAAGAAAAGGAATACATTCCATACTATTTCAAGATAAATTTGAGAAATGGATGAACCAAATGATGTTATGTTCTAACTTATCCTTTGTTCTCTCCGGGTACAGCTAAATCATGGCATCAGTACGGAGAGGCACTCTGAGGTAGGGGGCTCTGTAGTTTAAGGGCCACGGAGAGCCTCAAAGACATCTACCCAGGAATCTGAGAAAATGTTCAGACTTACAACATTCACTTATACCTCAAATCTTCATCTCTTTTCAGATATCTCTGTTTAATAAATCTCAAATCAACATCTAGCTATCCAGGTCAAGGTAGAGAGCTCTAGACAGCAGTCACCAACCACCACTGGTGGTCCGAAAGGTTGGCGACCGCTGCTCTAGAAGATACAGCCAATCCACTGGATACATTTTAGGAAAACAGTGAATAAAATAACCTCACAACTGGTTGATATGTTTCTATGATATAGAGATTCAGAACACATCTTTCCATTGCCTCACATATTTAAAAATCAGAAATAACAGAAGATAAAAAGAAAATATCAGGAAATGCTCTATTTTTAAAAAAGATAAGAATCAGAATGTTAGAAGATTAAGAGACTAGGAAGTAAGGCTCAGGTAGATTCATTAAATTCAGATGCCAAGAACAACAGAAATAATTTTTTAAAAGATGAGAATAATATACAGGCCAATACTCAGATGTGATGCGCGACTGCCAGGTCGATTTTCAATTACATTTCACTGATGTATTCATTTGTTTCTTAATGTGCTCATCTTGCCCATTAAGAATAATTAGCAGCTTTGCTTAGAGATTTTCTGGCTTCTGGCAATGTTTCTCCCCCTTTTTTTGGTTGACATCCACTTTTACTTTTTAGAAAGTAATTTTTGAATAATATCCTACAACTGCTATATAATTTAGGCTTCCTAAAATTTTAAAGGAAAGACGTAAACAGTAATTTTTAAATGAGTCTGTTTCGACCCATATGCATCAACAGCATGTGATTCAGTGAATTAGTTATTCTAACAGAAAATGGGCACACACATAGAAAAAAAAATTTTCATTCGTATTAACCTCACTCAGCAAAACTGCGCAGGATGAATGCCAGTTGTAAGCTCTATTAGCAAGTCAGGATATCATTAGTATTAAGAGCAGGAAAAACACATTGCCAATTTTTTAAGGCTTGATGCATGCTTGTTTTTTTTATTTTAAAAAAATTAGATCTAGTTACAACAGAAAAATGCACACAAACATAGAACAACGGCATGACAAAAACCGCACTGCACTAGGAAAGTCCTGAGAGACGAAATAAAGCACTGCCCGTTTGGGTCTGCATCCTGAAAGGACCTACTTTATCTACATTGGAGAGTTCTTCCCCTCCTGCCCTCTGGCACCCCGCTATATTAAACCCATTGTAAACCCCGGCACAAAAAAGCACTCTCAGGGTTGAGCTTCTGAGGACCAAATGTTAAAAATCCATTTTCTTGGGAGGGGGCTGTACCAATCATTTCTTTGAAAGGCCGGCAGAGTGAATACAGAATCTGAGATTTCCTCTCTGATTTCAAGAGCTGGCCTGGCATCTTTGCTGTTTAAAGCCAAGGTGCGTTAATTAGTGACATTAGCATTGCTTCCTTTCTTTGGAAGCTCTGTAGTTCAGCTCGATAATAATTTGTGTCATTAAATTTACATGCGGACTACAGATGTTTCCCAGAGTTTGTTAAAAGTTCTAATTGGTTCCTGAGGCTGTTAAATGAGACACCTGCTGACTTAAGGAAAACCTCAGGTTGCTGGGCCCAAGCTGAAAGTTTCTGTGGCTAAAATGACCTTCTCTTGCCCAACAGTCCTGCCCCCTTTTTCGCCCCTGGAAGAGCAGATCCGCTGGGGCTGAGCCGGCATACCTGACTCCCTCTCGCTCTCTGTGTTCCCTGACATGCGGGGGAGGAGCACAGGGAAATGATACCGTGCACGAAGTAACTCAGAATAAAAGCAGAGTGAATGAACAACATGGGCTCATCTTCAGGAATATTTTGAGAAACTTGCGACAGCCTGAAGATCATGATTAAAATCCTGCATTTTAAAAAAGGAAGCACCTTTTGAGATCTCTTTCCCTTGTGTGAAAGGCCAAGCCTGTGATTGGCTGTTTTTCCTTCCTGAATTTTTTTTAAGTCTGTCAGGCAATTAGCTGGGTGGGGCTCTGTAGAGCACACAAGTGCGGCTGCACAATATCAGCTACTGTGCTTCTGGTACCTCCTTCCTCCCCTCGGAGCAGCCTGATGGAGCTGCTGCAAATGTTATTTGCAAAAAAAAAAAAAAAAATTACAGAGCGGAGGTAGCAAAAGAAAATAATTTTTAAAAAGGCTTTATGTAAGATGCCACAAAAAAAAAAAAAAAATCAGACCTGCTTTGACATTTTAGGAGTCTCAAATTCAAATAAGGAGATTACCTTCTTCAGAATGTAAATGTAAGGCACACCAAAAAACCCAAAGCAAACATATCTTCCACTTTTCCTCTCAATTTCTAACGACTGTTAACTGCCCCTGAACAAATCAGCTCGATTGCTAAAGAAGCCACAAATTATGCTTGCTTTCTTAGTTAAAGTACAGTTCAATTTTCATGAACTCTGTGTACATATTAGTAAAGCATAATCTAATATAATGGGGTTTGAACTGTAATAGCATGGCAGAAAAAAAGAGATAGCTCTCATAATCCTAAATAAAAGGAAATAATGAAAACCTGCTAGCTGTTTTCAGTGGGGAGATAGAAGTAACTCCTCAGGAATTAGAGTAGGCATAATATTACATGGCACGGATGTACACTACCAAACACAAGAAAGGTAATGACGAACATGAAGTTGGAAGCTAATTTTTGTAAGCAATATCCAATGTAATAAATATTACGTAATTTATTTTGTGCTGGCAAATTTCACTGGAAATAAAAAACAAGAATGCCTGAAAATTATTTGGAAACAAAATGTTCTTCCTGCCTCGAGTAGTCCACAAATCATAGGCTCCTTTCAGGAGAAGTGACCATTAAAATCGATCAAAATAAACAACACTTCATCTTGCCCAATGAACTCCATATATGTCTACTTTTTCTTAATTACTTATCATATGTATGGGGGAAACTCTGTTTTAATACCCCATGCTGACTTTCTTTATATCAAGCGTTACTCAGCTGGGGGTGGGAGGGGATGGGGAGAGGGGAGGAATGAACGCCGCAAACCCATTTTCTATCTGAATAAGGATACTTCTGATGGCCTTTTCATTCCCATCAGTTAACAGAACTTCTTTGACATCTGCAGAAATAGCAACCTGGAAAAAAAAAGGGGGGGGGTGGGGGGAGGACAGCAAACAATGAGCAAATATGCTTGTCTGTGTGGAAGTGAAGACAGGAGTGACAAGCCTTCAGTATCATGCTTCCTCACCTATTTCTCTGTAACAATCTTCAATCTTTTTTCATTTTATGTCTGCATTATTTTAATCATTCAATCAAATCAGTCAATACTTTTATCATTCCATTTGCGGGAGCCTCTATCTTGCTATCATTCTGTTCGGTAATTGCATTGTGACAGCGGATGATGGTATTCTGAGAGGCTTTCATTTGCGGGCTTCTGTTTATCTAGTAGAGCCATCATACAAGGCTGTCACTCTGCCTTTCAGCTTGCTTCTGTCTGACTGCCTGATGCCCTTCATATAACTTTGCATTGCAGGCAGATGGCTTTGTGAGGGTAATTTTTTTGTGAGCTTTGACATGCTCGCACATTGGGCTGTAACCTCGACACATTGTGTAAGAGCGACAGGTTTGTCAAATGCCAATCAGTGTAACAATATGCTTTTATTTGTAGAGACATAAAAACTTGTCTAATGCACTGTGCTGCTACATAGTATCTCCTGAATACATGACTCAGAACCCAGAGAATGGGGAACGACGTTCCTGAATGGCCAATCGAATTCAAAAGAATCTAATTACTGAGCGCTCTGGATCATGTTTGTTGGTGTAATAATGCAGGCAAAACATTAGCAGCTATATCATGGTGCTCCAACTGTGATTCGCCGGGCTATTCCTGAATCTTAGCAAATGGGACTATAATCTGAAAGAAAAAAAAAATGCTTTCGCTATGGCAAAGAAAGACTGTGAGAGGCCTGGAATGTCACGACAAGCGATATCGACTCACTGAGGTAAAATGTTTCTGCTCATCGAGGCAGCCATAAAAATCAATATGATCCGAAAGTAAGTCAATCTAGAAGGTCTCTCAAGACCCGGCAGCTTGACCGCAGCTGATGCTGTTGACGGTTCTCTGACCCAGCAGTTGGAGGCCCTGGAACATTTTTCCTTTTGTTCCTCCCTCTGAATGAGATTGGAATTGAGAAAAGACCTACCATGAGCCCAGCCAAGCATGTCATGCCACCCCCTAGCTCACACACAGCAAGGTCCCTGAAAGAGAGAAAAGAAATGGTAGAACCCATACAAATTAGATGAAAATGGTCAGAGAGAGATATATGTTACAAGAACAAATTGCCATCTGCAGTAAGAACGGCGCTACCAGGAAGTTGTAGAGACATGACTGGGCTACCTCATGTCGTTTTGCGTTTTAAAAATAATTATGAAATAGAAAAGTCACAAAGCAGGCAAACCAGTGGGGGTTCCCTCATTAGTGTTCACTGCAGCATTACCACCGCTGAGCTGAAAAATCTGAGAAGGTTCCCTTTTTTTCCCTTGTCAATGGCGCTGTCTTTTAGAACTAAACTAGCTAGAGTAGCGAAAGATAATTGTTAGGAAAGGATAACACTGTTAATCCACATTCATTCCTTCAAAAACAGTTAGACAAGTAAATGAAGAATATATATGAGTGTGTGTATACCTATATTATCGTCACACACACACACCACACATACAAAATAAATGCAATCTTGAATTTAAAAAAAAAAATAATCATCTAAAACAAACCGAAACATTTGGGAAAGCTGAACCGCCCGCATCAAGAACAATTACACAAAGAGCATTTAGCAATTAACACTTAAATCACAACTGACCCCGACACAACACAGTGAATAAACAATGCAGGGACATAATATGGCTAAGCCAGCAAACCCAGCTAAAGTAATGACTGGGCTCTGACTTCGCCGCTCCAAAGTAGAGCGGCTCCAAGTTAAAGCTGACAGGCTAGCGTGGCACTCTGCACTTACCTTCCTCTTTGTGCCTAAATATCAGCGCTCCACGGGTGACATCTCGCCCTGGCCCCCTGCCCGCTGATTGGAGCTCCAGTCAAGCTTAAGCACAGCGAGATGAGCAAATGCCAGGCGTCCAGGGCAGCTCTGCAGCCCAAATTCAATACGGCCCTGCTCTTATTCTACATGTTTAGATTCTTAAGATTGTTTCTTCATCCCAGTTTGGGAAGTTTATTACCTCACCCGAAGGGGGGTGGGGGTGGGGGAAGCAGCACTAAAAGGGAGGGAGAGGTGGAAAGAGAGGGAAGGGGAGGAGAAAAGGCCAAACAAGAACATTCATAGTCCAAAATACACTTAATGGGTATTCAGTTGTTCAAAGCAATTACAGACTAGTTGGTAAATATGGGCCCATTGAACTTCAAAAAATATACATTATTGACCCAGTCTTGTAAGTACATATTGCTAAAACACACACCCCATGATCTCTAACGGCTTGTCTGGAATCATAATGGGCTCTTCAGGAAGCTTCTAGTGGATGACTTTTATAAAATGAGATTTAAAATGAAAAACCTTTATTTTCTGGGTCTACCAAACATCTTGATAATTTTCAAATAAAAGAAGGTGTGTTTTTTTTCTTTTTCATAAACCTCATGCATGGGTTTGATCTATAATGCACACTGACAGTTGAAAACATTTATTTCTGTAGCATGAATCTGTAATTACTATTTATTACTATATTTTATAAATACACGTTGTTAAGTGTACAAAACACCTTTACAAACCAGGAGTGGGATGGCACCTTTAAATAATATCTGTGGGATATCTATTTATAAAAAATTCTGTAGTGACTTCTCTGGCAGAAGTTTAAAGAAAGTCTTTATTGTTTTTGTGGAGTTTTTTTTTGACCTTTACAATCAGTAAAGATTGATTGGAGCTTCACTTTTGTTTCCCCAAAATCAAAGTGAAATAAAAAGCCTTGAGTGAAAATCAAAAGCTTTTGACATATAGCAAAAAGCTTGCTGTGCAATATTAGTACCCAAAGGCAATTCAGATTTTTTTAGAAGCAACATGTTTTCACCATGAACTTTTTTCTCTTTCTTCCTGTTTTCTTTCTTTCTTTCTTTCTTTCTTTCTTTCTTTCTTTCTTTCTTTCTTTCTTTCTTTCTTTCTTTCTTTCTTTCCTCTCTCTCTCTCTCTCTCTCTCTCTCTCTCTCTCTCTCTCTCTCCTTTTCTTATCTTTTAAACAATTTAATTTGAAGAGTGTAACCATAACAATCTTTAACATGCAGATACAATACCAATAATGGGCTGGGGGGGGGAAGTATTTTTCAGTGCAGCTTTGTACCTGAATATCTCACTGTGCTTGAGGCAGTAGTAAGCCAAAACCTCTTCAGCCGGCCAGATGCCTGAAAAACACAAGGGGATAGGCCTTTTTGTATTATAGAAGTCTCTTCTAGAATCATTCTTTGCAGTCATTCTTTAGGAAATGGCTTTTAAAAATTATATTCAGAATAAGCCATTTTGACTTTAAACAAATGTAACATAATTATTAGTAGTATTATATCACATGAGTTTCTTTTGTTGTTGATGTTATGATGGTAATATTTATAACTCAGGAAAATAGTACAATATTCTAAATAAATTTTACTAGATTTCAACCACAACAAAATAGCAAAAACAATAACCAAATTTCAAATATCCAAAGTTAAATTTTAATGGGATTTCAGCCAATTCATATGCATCAGTTAAAGACCTACTGTATATGCATCTTATGTTAGGCAAAAATAAATGGAAAATCATTTACAGGAGCAAATAAAACCACTGAGGTCATTATACTTTTTTTGTTTGATTCCATACTAATTTTTTAAATATGCATAGTTTTTCCCTTTTTCCAATTAATAAAAATCAAACTGGAGCATACAATTAAGAAATTTAAAATTTTCCAACTTTGGTACACCATTAAATTTAACAATAACTCTTCCCACTAAATTCCATGAATGGGCATTTTCTAAAATCATCATCTGTAAATCTTTTACTAGTATTTAAAAGACTTAAGTAGTCTTCATGAATGTATATGAATTGCTTAAAGAGGAGACTAACATGTTAGGAAATTATAGTTCCTGGTAGTTATCACAGTTAAGTTTTCTCTTTATACTTTTATATTTCCCAAAATGTTTACAATAAATATGTATGACTGCAATAATCAGAATAAACAATAGCCTTATAACAATTATGCTTTCCCCAAATGGCCAGACTCAAAGATCAGGCAGGACACCAGGCATCCTGCATGACTGTGCAATCCTGGGAAAGAGTATCGGATGTTCGCTTAGTTCTCAGTTCTCTTCTAATAGGTCTTGATGCAAAACTGAAACACCTGCCCTAACCGGTTTGGCTCAGTGGATAGAGCATCAGCCTGCGGACTGAAAGGTCCCAGGTTTGATTCCGGCCAAGGGCATGTACCTTGGTTGCAGGCACATCCCTAGTAGGGGGTGTGCAGGAGGCAGCTGATCGATGTTTCTAACTCTCTATCCCTCTCCCTTCCTCTCTGTAAAGAATCAATAAAATATATTTTTTAAAAAACAAACAAAAAAACTGAAACACGTAACAACACTTAATTTTTTTTCTCCCAGATGCATCTCTAGCTTTGAGGAGTAAGAAATCTGGCATTTCAGAGAAAAGGATGTAAAAAAATTGGTAAGTAAAATCTTAAAAGAATCAATGAGTAAATCTATGAACAGCAAAGAGACAGCCCCATTGAGCATTTGCTGCAGCAAAGTCTCAGCCCTGGTTGGGTAGCTCAGTTGGTTCGAGCATCATCCTGAAATACCAAGGTTGCAGGTTCGATCCTGGTCAGGGCATATATAAGAATCAATCAATGAATGCATGAATAAGCGGAGCAACAAATAGATGTTTCTCTCTTTCACATACTCTCTCTCTAAAATCAATCAAGAAAAATCTTTTTAAAAATGAAACCAAAGAATCAAATCAGCGATTGGGAATATAAGGAAGCAAAACAACACCCAATCAGAATAGCAAAAAGAAAAAAGAATCGCCTCCCCCCAAATGAAAATAGTGTAAGGAGCCTCCAGGACAACTTCAAGGGTACCAACATTCACATCATGCGGGTGCAAGAAGGAGAAGAGAGAGATCAAGAAATTGAAAAACTGTTTGAAAAAGTGATGACAGAAAACTTCCCTAACTTGGTGAAGGAAATAGACATACAAGTCCAGGAAGCGCAGAATCCCAAACAAGATGAACCCAAAGAGGCCCACACCAACACACATCATAATTAAAACAAAAAAAAGATTAAAGAAAAAGAGAGAATCTTAAAAGCAGCAAGAGAAGAGCAGTTGGGTTATCTACAAGAGAGTGCCCATAAGACTGTAAGCTGATTTCTCAACAGAAACTTTGCAGGCCAGAAGGGAGTGACATGAAATATTCAAAATGATGAAAAGTAAGGACCTGCAACCAAGATTACTCTACCCAGCAAAGCTATCAGAAGGAAGGCTTCTCTCAAATCTGAGACTCAACTGGAGAGGCCAACACCCCCTTAGCGAAGCTGTAGGTTCTTCTGGGAAAAGAAATGCGCTGATGGACATTACTAAAAGGAAAAGCTGCTCATGGTGGAATGGGTAAGTGAGCCTTTTGGACTGTTTTTAGTGTTTACGTTCTGTCTCCTTTTCCTTAAACATTTCTGCACTGTCATTGATATTTCATCCCAGGAACTACAGAATGCTCCATAAATTTTTATGAGGCAACTACTATGTCTCTGTGGATCACAGCATGGTCACTAGAGCTTCAGTCTATTAGGGAGGAGACATTAACTAAATAATTACACAAATGACATGCCTAATTATAATTGTAATAAATGCCATGTGGGAAAAATTGATGGTCCTTCTGAGAACATTTCATAGGGGACTTGACCTGGTCAGAGGGGAAGTTGTGAGGGGTCCATTGGAGAATACTTACCTGTAGAAATGGAATGTAAGCTGGGACCCAGAGGATGAAGAGGCAAGTAGAAGAGAAAAAGGGGGACAGGGATAGAGGACATGGCCCATAGAAGGGGGGGGGGCTCATGAATTAAAACTTTGAAGAGCTTGATTCTTAGGAATAGAAATAGGGTCAGTGGAGCAGTACATTAAATGAGAAAGGGAGAGAGTAGTGTAAGATGAGGCTGGAGGGGTGGTTAGGGGCCAGATCCCACAAGCTCAAAGACCATGTTAAGAATTTTAAATTGCACCGTAAAACAAACAATAAAATTTAAGCAGCAGAGTGGTATGATTAGATTTGCATTTTAGAAGGTAAGTCTGGCTACTCTAAAGAAAATAGATTGACGCCGAAGCCGGTTTGGCTCAGTAGATAGAGCGTCGGCTGGGGACTGAAAGGTCCCGGGTTCGATTCCGGTCAAGGGCATATACCTGGGTTGCGGGCACATCCCCAGTAGGAGATGTGCAGGAGGCAGCTGATCGATGTTTCTCTCTCATTGATGTTTCTAACTCTCTGTCTCTCTCCCTTCCTCTCTGTAAAAAATCAATAAAATGTATTTAAAAAAAAAGAAAATAGATTGAAAAGGGACGAGAGAAGGCAGGGGAAATTAGGTAGGCGGCCACTACAATTACATAGGTGAATGTTGATGGTGGCTTGGGTGATAGAGGACAGGAAGAAAAGTGGAAAGATATGAGCTATCTTTAGAAGGTACACTGGCAAGACTTTATAGTGAATTAGAGGAAGAGGGTGGTAAGAGAGAGGGAGGTGTCAAGTATGACTTAGGTTTATGGCATTAATAAGTGGGTGGATGATGCACAACAGTAGCATATAGATTTTATATGAACCGGGGAGACTGAATTCATGGTGCAAAAACACTCACTAGGGGTCTAGGCTCTGATTCTGGCTCTGCCACTAACAATCTGTGTGATATTGGGGAGAAAATTAGCCTTTCTGAGCTTCTGTACCCTCATCTGCAAAATACTAGGCTTGGGTTAGATTATATCTAGGAAGACTTTAGGCTATAAAAAGCTATAACAGAAAACCATGCTTTGGCGTTAGACAGAGTTCAGCTTGAATACCGGCTCTTAGGTTACATCACCTTGGACAAACTACTTAAATGTAAGCCTCCTTCATTCATTCATCCATCCCTTCAGCATACAGTTATTGGCAGCCAGGCCTGCTCTAGAAGCTGGGATACAGCAGTGAATAAAACAAAGGCTTTACCCAAATAACTTCAACAGGGGCAATAGACAGCAAAGTAGGTAATTTCAGAGAGTAATTAATGTTGTGAAGGAAATAAAACATTAATGAAATTGAGAATAACTATGGGGGGTGCTACTTTAGCCATCATTGTTGGGTAATGCCACAGTTCTCTCATTTGTTAAGTACAAGCAAGAAAAGTACTAATTATAGTGTTGTTGGGAGGATCAAATGAGCTAATGCATGTAAGGAACTTAGAACAATGCCTGGCACATAATAAAGTTTGTTTTTTTTAAATAATGATAGCTATTGATGCTTCTGCTATTGCCATTGTTGCTATTTGGACATGTTTTTATGCAGGGAATTTTATTAACCATGATTATACTTTTATGATATTTTCTTCACCTCTAGATTGCAAAGCACACAAGGTTGCAAAAACAAGGGTCCAAATGAATTGTTTTGCAATTTTATTTCTTCTCCTATTCCTGGAGAAACCAACTGAACCAATAGGACAGAGAATGAGCATGAGGAGGGAGGAAAAATAAAGGAGCACAAAAAATTAACCAAATATTTCAATAATAAATTCTTCTACGATTGCAAAACGGCTTAGTTTAATAGGTATGGTTTGATTAAACTTGTCAATATATGGTGGTGGGAAAATTGAATAGTTACATGTAAAAAAATAAAACTAGATCACCAACTTATACCATACACAAGAATAAACTCAAAATGGTTAAAAGACTTAAATGTAAGTCAAGAAATCATAAAAATCCTAGAAGAAAATTTAGGCTGTAAAATCTCAGACATCTCACTTAGCAGTATTTTCACCAGTACATCTCCTAGGGCAAGAGAAACAAAGGAAAATATAAACAAATGGGACTACATCAAACTAAAAGGCTTCTGCACAGCAAAAGAAACCACCATCAAAATGAAAAGGGAACCCACTGTATGGGAGAACATATTCACCAATGATACATCTGACAATGGACTAATTTCCAAAATATATAAAGTTCTCATAGAACTCAACACCAGGAAGACAAACAATCCAATTAAAAAGTGGGCAAAGGACTTGAATAGATACTTCTCCAAAGAGGACATCCTAGCACAGATGGCCAATAGACATATGAAAAAATGCTCAATGTTACTAATCATCAGAGAGATGCAAATTAAAACTACAATGAGGTATCACCTCACATCTGTCAGAATAGCTACCATCCATAAATTAACAAACAGCAAATGCTGGTGAGGATGTGGGGAAAAGGGAACTCCAGTGCACTGCTGGTGGGAATGCAGACTGGTGCAGCCATGTGGAAAACAGAATGGCGTTTCCTAAAAAAATTAAAAATGGAACTGCCGTGTGACCCAGCAATCCCACTTCTGGAAATATAGCTTAAGAATCCTGAAACACCAATCAGAAAGAATACATACACCCCCTATATTCATAGCAGCATTATGTACAATAGCTAAGATCTGGAAACAGCCCAAGTGTCCATCAATAGATGAGTAGATAAAAAAAAAAAACAACAAACACCTGTGGTACATTTACATCCTGGAATATTATGCAGCTGTAAAAAAAAAAAAAAAAGAAAAAGAAAAAAAGGAACTCTTACCCTTTGCTACAGCGTGCATGAATCTGGAGATTATTGTGCTAAGCAAAATAAGCCCATCAGAGAAAGACAAATATCACATGATCTCACTTATATGTGGAATCTAATGAACAAAATAAACTGGCAAACAAAATAGGTCCAGAGGCATGGATGGCTGGAACAGACTGACAGATCTCAGAGGGGAGGGTGGTGGAGGAGATGGGAAGAGATTAACCGAAGAAAATATATGCAATATACATAGCCCATGGTCACAGACAATAGGGTGGGGAAGGCCTGGTGTGGGGCGGGATGTGGGGTGAAGGAGGGTAGATGGGGGAAGAAGGGGACATCTATAATACTGTCAATAATAAATAAATAAATTTTAAAAAAGAAAGGGAGTTTGGGTAAGTAAAAATACATTAAAATTTCAAACTCAATTTTTAATTCAGGTACCTATTTGTGTGATGAGTATGAGGGAAGGGAACGATGAAAGCAGTCCCAGCTCCATCCTGGACGCTCAGGCAGGAGGGGAACATGGTCTTCAGAGAGCGTTCCCCGAGGCCCAGCCATGGGCCTGAGGGTCACCTTTAGAGCAGGTGCTGGGGAAGCAATTAAAGGACAGATGAGAAACGGAGGCAGAACAAGGAAGATGCTGGAGCCACAGCGAGAAAGAGAAAAAGGAATACACTGCAGCCACGGCCACGGCCACAGCCACAGCTTCAGCAGCTCACACACTGAAGCCGTGGGCTTGGGAGACATTTCTGAGGCTTCTCAGCTTTATGACCCTATTGGCCAGTCACTACACTCTCCTTACATCATCTCCTTAACTGGAAATAATAATACTCTCTACTCCCTAAGTATAGGTGTGAGGTTTAGGTGAATTAGAAGAGTACCTAGTAAGCACAGGTAAGGTTTATTGTTATGATTCTTATTCTTAGCATGACTTAGTGAACGCTTACTATGTGGCAAACACTGGCTGTGCACTTTAGGTGGAATATCTCCTTTAATCTTTAAAATAAACATATACGGTAAGTACTGCTTTATGGCCAGCCAGGGGGCACAAGGGGGTGCAGGGAAGCACAGAGAGCTTAAGTGACATAGCCAGGATTTGAGCCCACACACTCGCCTCTAGAGCCCCGTTTCTTCACACTGTCCCAACCCTGGTGACTGGTCCTGGAATCAAGAGAACGAATTTCTAGTTCTCGTGACTATGTCGATAATTCATTTTGGGACTTGTGACAAGTCATATTTGGGCTCTAGTTTCAAGAATAAAAGGGAAGGGTAGAATTGATTTCTGCGGCCTCTTTCAGCTCTCAGTCTAATGGCTACAGATTATTATGTGTGTGCATTTCCAAACAAAAGCTACACAACTGTCAGTGGGCTGTAGCCCAGGACATTTCAAAGAAATAAGATTGGTTAAAATATTTTATTGGTACTATAATCTCAAATTTACACACCTACCAGGAAATATTTTAGTTAGGATTCAAAACAATCTTAAAAGTCTAGTCTTCATGTCTATTGGAATTGAATGAGAACTGTCTTTGTTCAATAAATCTCACAGCTTCAGAAAAGAACTGCTCTACCTCTATATATTCTAGATGTGATAGCTTTTTATTTAGTTAATCTAGCATGTAATAACAGACAACTTTCTCAGGTACAATTTTCCCTTTCTAACATTGAGCACAATTCTCAGCTATAAGCTGTATTTTTTCCACAAATACGTTTTCTCCTCCTCAGGGTGACAAACTACCTTTTGCGCAGAGGTATTTGCCCAGAGTCTCCAAAGCACAGGTAGCAGAACACCTCCCAGTGTGAGCGCCCGGGGCCTAGGTGAGAAGATGCTCCATCCACACTCGTCAGTGAGGATGTCTAAAGTGAGACCCAGAAAACCAGACCAGAGAGCTCCTAGCACAAAGGGAAACATGGGCTGGTTTTCCCCAGAAACAGCACAGTCTTCAGCAGTAGAAAAATGCAGAAGGAGAAGGAGGAGGAGGAGGAAGAGAAGGAGAAGAGGAGAAAGAGGAGGAAGAGGAGGAGGGGGAGAAGGAAGAGAAAGAGGAAGAAGAGGAAGAGGACGTGGGGGAGGGAAAGAGAAGGAGGAGGAGAAGGAAGATTTTCATTGCTATGTTTACTCCAAGTAACCCTCTCCCCCCAAATCTTGCTGTGCTCAGTGTCCTCAGAGTGGGCAATCAGCCATCATTTTGGTGAGATCACCCTTTTTCCTTTTAAAACAGGACTGTGATCCGAGTCACGGCACCAAAAAAACACAAACAGGACTGTGTTGTGTCCTGAAGGTCATGTACAAGCAGTGAGGTGTCACATGGAGTGCAACAAAGAAGAAAGTAGGAGGAAGAATTGTAATTGTTCCTTGCCTTAGGTAGTGAGCCAGTTAGCCAACACCACACGCACCTGTTCCACGGCACACCGAAGAAGGGTAAGGAGAGAGGCTCCCTCCTCCTGAGTTACCTATGTCTCATGAATTTCCTTCCCAAGGCAGCTTCCTGCCTCAGAGTCCAGCTTGATCTCACGTCCAGGTGAGCACTGTGACTGAATTCCACACCAGTGGAAAGCCCGAGATCCATGTGGAGGAGTGCATGCTCTGCACATGTATGAAAGTCTCCCGGAGAGAAAATGGTATTCAGGAGGCACATGTTACATGTGCCAAAGCAATGCGGCACATTTAACAAACGGCGCTGGGAGTAGGCTTCTTACACACAGAACTTATTTATCGGTATTGTTTGGAAGATGCACGTCCCAGCATTTCAAAACTGCCTCCATTCCAAGAGGTGTTGGCACCGGGAGGGGAGGTGAAGACGGGATTATCATCCCACTAATACTAATACTGCTGTGTCTCTGATTGAACAGGAGAGGAAGACACACCAGGGCTACGTGTGCACAGAGGAAAGGCCACGTGAGGACACAGAGCGAAGGAGGCCTTCTGCACACCGAGGAGAGTGGCCACACCTGCCAACACCTTGATCTTGGACTTCCAGTCTCCAGCACTGTGAATCTCTGAGCTCCAAGTCTTGGGGGCTCATTATTAGAAAACCGCCTTCATTCCAAGTTCCTCCTCTTAGGCCCATGTGGGGAAGGGGGAAGTGGGAAGGAGGAGGGCTGCCTTCCTTAAAAAAGAAAGAAAAAAAATATACACACACACACACACACATACATATATATACAGACATACACACATATACATACAGTGGGGCCTTGACTTACGAGTTTAATTCATTCCAAGACTGAGCTCGTTAAGGAGCTCGTTAACTCAAATTACTCTGTCAACTCAATGCAAAAAATCGGCAGAGAGACAGCTGGTATCTCAAAAAAACTCGTTAGTCTGGACACTCGTAAGTCAAGGCCCCACTGTATATAATTGATTTCAGAAAAGAAGGAGCGGGAGAGACAGATAGAAACATTAATGATGAGAGAGAATCACTGATTGGCTGCCTCCTGCATGCCCCACACTGGGGATTGAGCCTGTAACCTGGGCATATGCCCTGACCGGGAATCAAACTGACCTCCTGGTTCATAGATGCTCAGCCACTGAGCCATGCCGGCCAGGCGGGCTGCCTTCTTATAGCAGGAATTGCCATTAGCAAGTCCCAAAGGTTTTTATTACTCAGCAAATTGACTTGTAAATAAGGCAACATGTCAGTTGAGGCTCAGTCTCAACTTACTTGAAACAAACCCCTCCCTGGTGTTTCATCTGAAAGTAAATGGAAGATATTCAGATTGCTTTAAAAAAAGAGAGAATGAGAATTGGCGGAGAATCTCAGCTATGCAAAATGACCAGGGCTCTGTCCTTCCCGGCTCCCTGCGCATCGTTACTCACTGACATGAAGGAAATATGACAGTCTGGCTCTCCAGAAATGTCTGCAACTGCCAGCCTTGGGCGGCCGACTGCGCATAATGGGGAGATGCGGTGCGCGCGTCCGGGCTGTAAACGCAGAGGCCTGGCTCTGCCGGGCCGTCTACAAATGGCTCCAACCAACTTGTATTTGTCTTTAGCACCTCCTTGGATTTTTTAAAAAGATATTCATTTGATTTCATTTTCCTTCCCTGGTTTTTCAAATAGTCATTAAAAATTAAACAACACTGGGAAAAGCCTTTTGTGATTATAGCCTTCATTCTCCGGCAACAAACTGGATCTATAAATGTATGTACCATTGTAGATGTAAATTACAAAATTTATATTCAACTATATTAAAACATCTATTCCAAAAATGATTACCAGTTGTGAAAAGAAGACAGGCTTATCACTTGCTGTCAGTTGTTCATGTCTAGTTAAGCAATAATGTGCTAAAACTGCTCTTTTGTTTTGTGTAAGAATTTTGGCAATAGAAGAAATGAACACTCCGTTAATAAAAACTCGGCTGCTCTCTGCTTTGATGGAGGAAGCAGCTGCCTGTTTTCATTTGCTGCAGAGCAGCAAAACCCATCAATATAATAAGCAGCTTAGATGTACCCATCCATAGCATCTGCAAGGATATGGGCTATTCGCTCAAAACCAATCCCGGTTTAATTTTAACAAAGATGTGTCTGACATAGTCGAAAATGCACCAGAATTGGTTTTGAAACAGAAACAGTTTCTTTCTTTTAAATACTTTTTACAGATTTGAAAGGTGAGTATGCCTCACTGCCTGATAGCAATGATAAAAACCAGCCCAAACGGTGAGGCCTGCCCAAAGCAAGGGCAGTGGAGAGAGCAAATCAAGACGCAGTTATGTGGTTCCCTTCAAAATGGAAGCCATTCATTTGAGTGATTTCATTCATTTATTCATTCAAACCAATATTGACTGACTCATTACTACATACTGACTTGGGCTAGATACTGAGGCCTCACTTCCTACTCCCAGTGAGCTCGCTCTTCAGGGGAAAAGATGGCTACAAAACCATAAGTGAAACAATGCGTTAAGCACAGTGATACAGACACACATTTTCCTATTATGTTCTTAGTTTTTAAAAAATTCAAATAGCCACAGAAGACAGTGGAAATTAACATAAAAATTAAAAATCAAATACTGTCTCCTCCATTACACAGTCACACACTTCATTAGACATACTTTAAGAAAAGACAATCTGATTTAAAAAAATTGAATTGTATTTAAACACATGTCAAACTGTTTACTAGGGTAGCCAAGAATTGTCATACCTTGGAGAGGAAGTTTTAGGATTTTAAGTTTGTTTGGACAGCCTCTAATTTTAAAGTAACCATTAGATGCTTCCACATGATCACGAATGCACCACACGGCAAGCCTAATAGGAAAACACAGACTTTAAAGCAACTTTCAGTGTGATGCAGTCAGCATTGTCTAGTAAACATGCTGAGAGAGTATTTTACTCTCAAAGTGACATTCCAAAAAGTCAGGTAATTCTAAATCCTCCTTTTTCTGATTTAATATCTAGTAGGTGCGCACCCCAGTGTGATCATCCAGAGACCTGTCTGATGGCATACATGAATGTGGGCTTAAACATTTGCTTCTCAGGATATCACATTTCTAGAAGCATGTTTGCAGAAACATTGAGAAAAAGCACCCCAAAATGTAGAGCCAAGGGCTTTCTTTCTCTTTCTTTTTTTAAATATATTTTTATTGATTTCAGAGAGGAAGGGAGAGGGAAAGAGAAATATCAATGATGAGAAAGAGGGAGAGAGTCATTGATTGGCTGCCTCCTGCACGTGCCCACTAGGGATGGAGTCTGCAACCTAGTCACGTGCCCTGACCAGGAATCGAACCATGATCTCCTGGTTCATAAGTTGATGCTCAACCACTGAGCTACACCGGTTGGGCAGGGCTTTCTTATTTAAGCATGTTTACTGTAAAACACATGTATCTGGATTTTAATAATAAACTTTTTATTTTGGAATAATTTTAGATTTTCAGAAAGATAAAATGTTGCAAAGACAGCACAGAGAGTCACTGGATGGCCAGCTTATCTTACATTTGTCAAAGCTAAGACACTGACATTGGCACATAATGTTAACTAAGCACATGGGCTTGTTTTTAATGGAAGGGCTCCTAATCAGGATGAGGGCAAATGAAGGCATCTGTCCGAAAGTCACAAATTAAACCTAAAGGGCAGTACTAGCATCTATCATATCTTTCCTCCCCTAATTCTCTTCCTTCGTAAGATACTAATACTCTAAAGAAATTCCTATCAGATTTAAAAGTTAAAACAGGCCCTAACCTGTTTAGTTCAGTGGATAGAGCATCGGCCTGCAGACTGAAGGGTCCTGAGTTCGATTCCGGTCAAGGGCATGTACCTTGGTTGTGGGCACATCCCCAGTGGGGGGTGTGCAGGAGGCAGCTGATCGATGTTTCTCTCTCATCAATGTTTCTAACTCTCTATCCCTCTCCCTTCCTCTCTGTCAAAACTCAATAAAATATATATATTTTTTAAAAAGTTAAAACAGGACATAAGCCCTAGCCGGTTTGGCTCAGTGGATAGTGTTGGCCTGCACACTGAAGGTTCCCAGGTTCGATTCTGGTCAAGGGCATGTATCTCGGTTGCAGGCTCCTAGCCCTGGTTGGGAGCATGAGGAGGCAACCAATCAATGTGTCTCTCTCACATCGGTGTTTCTCTCTTTCTCTCCCTCTCCCTTCTACTCTCTGTAAAAATCAATGAAAAAAAAATATCCTCAGGTGAGGATTAAGAAATAAATAAATAAATAAATAATAAAACAAGGATATAAAAATGCATATACCTTAGGGTTTAAAAAAATCTGACCCCATCAAAAGAATTGTGTAGCCAAGTGAAGCCTTGGTTCCCCTTGTCATTGAGTGGGGAGAAGGTTATTTCTCGTCATTATTCACACAGAAACTCTGATGGTCCCTAGTCAATTAATACTTTCATATCCCAGTGTGACCTGGACCTTATAACCCATCTGTGGCAGCATGAGTTAAGAACCACAAAGAAGTCAGAGGTCATTATTTCTCGCCCATCTGGAGTATTTACAAAGCATTCCCCATGCTTTCCGCGCACGCTTCCTTCCCTCCTCTGCTCCGCTGGGCACAATGCGTCCAGAATCCCGCAGAGATTCATGGGCTGTGCATTGGTTAATGGTGGTCTCTCCAACAGCAGGTTGGAGAAGCTGCCTTTGGGGAGTTTCTTTCTAACCACAACTGGTGGTTTCTATGGATTGAATTGTGTTCCTCCCAAACTCACACCTTGAAGCTCCAAACCTCCCATGTGTCTGCATTTAGAGACAGGGCCTATAAGGAGGTGATTATGGTCAAATGAGGGCATACGGTGGGGCTCTGATATGATAGAATTTGTGTTCTTAGAAGAGACTCCAGAAAGTGACCCAGCCCTCATCCACCCTGTGCATCACAGAGCTCATGTGAACACACCTATAAGCCAGCAAGGGAAATCTCAATAGAAACTGATCGTGCTGGCACCCTAATCTGGGACTTTCAGCCTCCAGAACTGTGAGAAAATACGTGTCTGTTGTTGAAGCCAGCCAGTCTATGGCACTTTGTTATGGCAGACTGAGCAGACTAAGACAGTGGTCAGCCCCTGGTGCCTGATGTTTGGGTGGAAGCCCTCTCCAGCCCCAATACAGTCTAAAAACTCTATCCCCAAAACATAGACGGGGCCCGCGGCACAAGCAGACCACAGTCATGGCCCCAGTGGGGCCCTCTCCTTAGTCCAGTGGCTCTCAACCTTCCTAATGCTGCGACCCTTTAATACAGTTCATGTTGTGGTCACCCCCAACCATAAAATTATTTTCGTTGCTACTTCATAACTGTAATTTTGCTACTGTGATGGATCGTAATGTAGATATCTGATATGCAGGATGTATTTTCATTGTTACAAATTGAACATAATTAAAGCATAGTGATTAATCACAAAAACAATATGTAATTATATATGTGTTTTCCGATGGTCTTAGGCGATCCCTGTGAAAGGGTCATTCGACCCCCAAAGGGGTCTCGACCCACAGGTTGAGAACCGCTGCCTTAGTCCATTACTTTCTCCTCCCACTTCCCTTCAGTTTCCCCTCTATCCATCTCATCTTGCTTCCTACTTTTCATTTTACTCTTCCCTGCAGTATTAGCCCCCCTTTTCCATTTAAAAGAATTCATAATAGAAGAACAAACATTAATCACTCTGATAAAGGAATTTCCTGATAACACCTGCAATATTTCATAAATACACTTCGATCTGTTTCTTTATGCTGTCTTTGAACATAAACTCCTTGAGGGCAGGAAGCTAGCTCACTGCTTCTCTTGTTTCCCTGTGGCATGTTTACATGGTGCATGTGAAAGCATGTTGAATTCATATAGAATGGTAGCAAAATGTTCTAAACCCTGGAACTAACAACAATAAAAAAAATATGAATCCCTCTTCTTTTGCAAGAGCTATTTGCTGAGCTTTATATGAGGTATCTACTCAGGACCTGATTCTACCTGTAAATGCAATCACAGGTCATTTCTGGTGCGGATAAGTTTCAAATTGTGATCAGTCTACTTTCACTGGCTTCCTTATCTATATCCACAATCTGCAGAACTGGCAGGACAATTATCACCAGAAGACAGGAGAGATGCTCTGGGGAGTAAGCTGTCCTGGGCCTGAAAGGTGCATGCTTACAAGTTTGCAGGCCCAACAAAGAATCCACATTCAATAGGCCATCTTTCTCTAAATCAATCCTTTTGCCTCCTTGCACAGAGCCACGTGTATCATGGGTGTTCATATCTGGAGCTTATCTGCGGATATCAACAAACATGCAGGTCTCTAATCATAGTAGCCTGGAATGAGTCCCAGAATCGGCCCTGTAAGTAACTTGAGATAGAGAAAATGATTCTCTGTGTTGCTTTCTTTCTTTCTTTCTTTCTTTCTTTCTTTCTTTCTTTCTTTCTTTCTTTTTTTTTGGGGGTGGTGGTGGTGGTGGGAGACTTGGGGGGGGGGAGGCCATTCTCTTTGCTATAATAAAATTTGTAACCTTAACCCATATAGCAAAGTGTTTTCTCTGAGAATCACACTTGAGAAGATCCTTCGAAATACACTATTTAAACCAAACTATTGCTCTGAACTTGATACCACAATTACCTTTCTGTTGAGGAAAATTCTGGAGCTGTTATATTGTGACCCGCCCTTTCACACCAGGACACGTGAGTGTTTTTAAGTTGAGATCAAAGTGCACGGGCTGAGTTGTTGAGAGTGGAGAAATCATCATGGTCTCCGTGGACTCATGCTGGACAAACCGGGACAGAAAACAGATTTCTTTCTCTCTCTTCAGCACCAAAGAGTTCATATTATTGTGAACGCCATGCTTCCTCCTCCTTGGACCCACTGTCAACAAATGATTGAAAAAATGGCTTCAAACCTAAAAGTATTGTATTTAGGTTAGAATATAGTTTATAATCTGTTTATGCTGACCAACAGCACTGAAGGGATTTTGGCAGGGCAAGTACTATAATGGAAGTCTAAATTCATACTCTAATTGACATGAAAAATAATAACCTTTTGGAAGAATATGAAATAGTGTTTACATATCACAAGACTACATCAGTTACTATTTTTCAAGTGTGCTTCAGAGAAATCTCAATTTATGAAGTAAGGTCTAATGAATAGAAGGGCTTGCTCAGCACTTAACTAGCTAATGGCTGAGCTTGGGTTGAATCTCAGTTCACTAATACCTCACCTTGGCTCTCTTTTAAGAGTAAGAGGCTTGAACAATAGTCTAGGAAGGATATCATGATTTGAGTTTGCATAGTGTAGACTTCCCTTTCCAGGTAGAAATTGATGTTTGAAGACATAAAGCATACTCATCCTGATTTCAACATATTCACAGACTTTTAGCAATTACATTTAAGTCCTTTTGGTTTTAATTCCTATTTCTCAATAAAGAGTTTACAGAAGCACTATCTCCAAATCATGACTCAACACACTGCCTGGTGGAAGAGGCTGTAGCTACATTCAGCTGCAGCTAAGCTAACATTGGAACCTCTGAATAGAGGCCAGGAAGCAAGGGCAATCTTCAGAATGAGTGACCCCTTCCTCCAGAATTACGATGATTATGTGCCTTGCTTTATAAAATTGGGCTTCTGTTTGTTTTCAGGGAGTTTATCATCTAAATGGTCATTATTCTTACTCAAATGTCTACATGTAATTTGTCTCACAGTTAAGAGTGTGTAGCAGATACCAGCAGTTATTTTGATTACCAGCATTCTGATCACAATAAAATAGTAATTTCATTTTATTTCGTTGTGTCTAGGGAGGGTAAATCATGTAACATATACAACTTCCACACATTCCATGATGTTGAGAAATGTTCATTTTCTGTGCATTCTCTTCTAAGAATCTTTTCAACATTTCTGGATTGTCTCCGCACTCAGGAACTGGATTGAAATCTCCACTTGGTATTTATCTGAGGCTGTGATAGCTTAGTCGTCTGCCGCCAAATGCCAAGATAGGGGGAATCTCATCATCCAGCGACCAGCTGCATGATGGGCAGTTAATAGATATATCAAACCTTAGGGTATATGCTAAGCTGAAGAGATGATTGGTTGGTTGATACACTGATTGATTAGCATAGGGAGAATGGGTTTCTTCTTGACAACCTAAGATTATGCTTCAGCTAAGCTCAAATTGCTTACACCTCTTCTATTGGGTTTAAAATTACAGTCCTGTCATCTAAATTCTCTCTTCAATGAAATTTTTACCATATATAAAAATTAAAGGGAAAAAGGAAGTAGAAGCACTGGATAAGAGTAAATGGAGTAGATACATTTCATGCCGCTGTTGTTGATTCCACTAGCAAAAGCTGATATGTAAATCCCCTTGAAAAATGTTACACATTTCATAAACGATTACTGAATATTATGCAATAACTCAGGGGAAACAGTTCAGTATGCTAAAGTCGGTGAATGCTACATCTTCCAATACATTTAAGTGAAGCCTCTTCTATATAATTAAGAGAATTAAAGTAAACCCCTCTATTAATCAGGTTTACTTACTAGGGCACATAGAACCCCATCCTTGGACTTTTAATATTTTTAACTGCTGGCATGCCTTTCAGGGGGCAGGGGAAGAATGGGCAGATTTATGGAGACTGCGGGTTAGCTTTGCTTTTAAAGCAGCTTAACACAAATAGTAACTTCTTTAATTAACATTAATGACTCTGAAGACAGTCACATGTACATATTGAAACATTGGAATATTGTGCCTACTTCTCACGAGTGAAGAATCAGGTCTGCTCTAAAATGAAACGAAATTAGATGAATGAAGGAAACAACCCAGTTCTATCAAACTCTAAACTGATATTTAAGTGGTACTGAATAAAAAGCATCAAGACTTAGCACAAAAGGCCTATATTTTAGAGAGCTCTACAACTGTTTGTTATTCCTGGTTAACAATAAATTCATTAAACATAAGCGTGGTTTATGATGTCCTGTTTAAGGATTCAATCTCATTGTACCCTGAATTAGCAGAGACTGGCTACAGAAAGGGCCTTACTCCCTCCTTCCTCTCCTTAAAAAAAAAAAAAAAAGCTGGGAAGCCTTAATTCAGCACTTTGAAGAACACCCCCTCCTCTGCCTGAGCAAATAAGGATTTGGTTGCCGAATCACACTGGATAAGTGGTTCATTGAGAATGTTAAAATCTGCATTAATAAACAGGACTGGGCTTCTAGGATTTTCCCCCTTCCTATCAGCGAGGAGCGGTAGGGGATCAGCTGCGACTAAAATCCCCAGCTGAACAACCCACATACAACTCAGTGAGCAGACTTAAAACAAGGCCATTTATTGGTGACTGTTATGCAAACAAAGCGCCCAAGTCTTAGAAACAGATGTCAACTGAAGCATATGCTTACTGTAAACTGGAATTTGATTCTCTTTATAAAAATAGACATAAATGGGCCTCCAGAAAGCAGGCTGCCTCTTGTTGTCTACCATTGCCTAACTCAATTCAGCCTAAAGCTTTAAAAAAGATGAATAGACTGATATGCGAGGGCAAAGAATAAAACTTAAAAAAAGATTAAATTGGAAACAAATGATAACGTGTTGGAGCAGTTCCCAGAAGCAATTTTACAGATTTTTCTCTAAAAACACAAGACAGGAAGTTAAAAGCTTAGCGCGGGTCATCCATGGCATGTGGACTTATCATTTCCTACCACTTAGGGTGGAAAAGGCACTCCATGTTCAGGTGGCAAGTTGAGTCGTGTGTACTTTTTACCCTCCTCTCGCCTTCTTTTTCTCTCCCTTACCTCTTCTCACATCTTGAGGTCTTTTAAATGTCACTTATTTTACATGAGGCAGTTGGTGGAGACATGAGTCAACAGCAATCAGAACCATTATCCCCCGCGGCGAGTCCTGGTCCTAATGCATTGTGACACCTTGGCCGGCCGGCCGCCCGATTTACCTTGCTGCTTCTTAGGGAATTAAGTGGCATCATGTGAAAATGGTTGTGATATAAACAGCATGGGCATAACTGGTATTAAATTTACCTCTCAGCCTAAGTGAATTTTCCTCACATGTGACTAATCAACATGAAAGCTGGTGGGCCCAGGCTGAGCTGGCCAGCACGTCCCCACCCCTGGGACCAGGGCTATTTTGTTTTATCTCTTTGTACAAGCTGGCAGAAATGTAAAGTGAAGGGGATAATCCAGTGCTGGTGTCTTTATGAAATCACATCCTTACAGGAAGAGGCTTTTAACTGTCTGTCGCTGTCCTCTCAAAAAAAGAGTGTGACAATCTCATTTTGCGGAGCACCCTCCCATGCAAAGGAAAATAATAGCCGTGGCGGCCATGGCTGCTGCTGACCTTACATGATCCATTATCCACCGAACACTTTAAAAGTCAGTTTTACATACACTGCGGGGGAAATGAGGGGACGATCACATCATTTTCACTTTAGTGAATTTGCCATCCATTTGAAGTCAGGTACTTGATATCCCCACACACCCAGCCAGTCCCGTGGTACAACACGAAAGAACACACCATTGATTAAAAGAAGCCGGGCGCAGACATGCCGGAACCCTCCCCTCTAAGACACTGGCTAGCAGGAACAGCAGCAGTGAAATGGCGTTGCGTGAACCAGGGGTGGGCAAACTTTTTGACTCGAGGGCCACAATGGGTTCTTCAACTGGACCGGAGGGCCGGAACAAAAGCATGGATGGAGTGTTTGTGTGAACTAATATAAATTCAAAGTAAACATCATTACATAAAAGGGTACGGTCTTTTTTTTCAATAGTTTTATTCATTTCAAACGGGCCGGATGCCCGCGGGCCGTAGTTTGCCCACGGCTGGCGTGAACTTTCCTCAAACTTAAACCTAAGAAAGAGAACAATCAGGAACTGAGTCCTTCAAATTTTTAGAAGTGCTTGACATTCCTACAAAAATGTTTTACTAACCACTTAGCAGACATCGGTAGGTGCTAAAGGAAGTGCAGGCAGAGCAATTATCATCCTGCACAGTCAGCCTGATGCTTATTCACAGACAAGAGTGGCTTGCATTCCGCCATGAACCAACTGTGCATGTTGCTGATAATAGAGCAGAGGTATTGCCAAGCCCGTACTGAAATAGCACACCTCGTTTACTTCCAGCGACTTATTTGTGGAACGCAATAAAGGCTGGCATATTTGCTCATCACTACAAGAATACTCGAGCCATTGTTAACATTAAAATTAGTTTTCTGACATGGTGTATGCTATGCATTTACTTTTCCTTAAATAGGAATTTCCGTGCCTAGAGTAAAACACTAATGGCATTTCTTTCCCCTTGTGAATACTGCATTGCTTCATTAATAAACCATCTAGAAGCCTGACTGGTAATCAGATGCTTGGCCACTTCGCAATCCTTCACTCTCAAGTTCAAAGACTGTTTCCCTTCATTTTGGCAATACATTTATTCTTGAACCCTCTGCTCTGAGGCAAGTATGCAGAGTGGATAAACATGAGGGGGAGAGATGCCTGAGGGTGTGGCAGCAGTCCATACCAAATGCAGCAATTTTCAAATCTTGATCTACATTTATTTTTTTTATAAAAAGTAATAACTATAATTATTTTAATGCCTATAGATAAATCAAAACTGCAGTTTTGCTATAGAAAATAATCAAGTCTAGTATTTACACACAGATCATACTAACTCAGATTCTTCATCCTTATTCTATATTATTGAGCTACATTTATAACATTTAATTTTACAATGTTAGGGTGCTGGGGCATAAGCAAAGAGAATCGCCAAATGAATAGTTACAATATTCTTATTTACCCATCCACCGCCCCCCAAAAAACTAGACTTTGAATTTTTGAGTGTATACTTTCATTGTGAACTCCAAGATCCAACTCTAATAGCCAGCTTACAGAAAATCATAATCATTTTTAAAAGAGTTTGAGGAATCCAATTTATAAAGGAATGGGAGGAGGATTCTGTTAAGGTTCTATTTGGACCAAACCAACTTAGAACCCAGTATACCTCTGGATCCCTGGAGATTTTCAACTCAATGTGGAGACCTGAGAAACAAAATTCTCAAGAATGAGAAGAAAGCAGGATTTGGGGCAAGGTAGTTAGTTACGGTAAATAAAAGTGAGTAGCAGCGTCTGCCATTTTCAAAAAACTTGAACACAGAATAGCAGAGAATGCCATTTTTCAGGCTCATAAGAGAAAAGCTGGGAAGACATGGGAAGGGAGGCTATCAGAAGAAAAACTTAGAAGACAGCAAACAAACGTGCACACTCATAGTCTTGCTCAGGAGAGAAAAAAGGAAACACAAAACATCAGAAAGTAGCTTGTGAGCTGCTAAGTTACCCCCTGAGGAGTGTTGTGTTTGGGCTGAGTAAAACCTGCTGTGCAAAAGAAAAATAACACCCGCAATCGGTCTTTAGGATTGGATTATCTACTTCAGAAGTGAGACAGGAGTAATGAATGCAACCCAAGTGCTTGGATAGATTGGCCATCTCAGACATGCCTGCACCATTAGCTTGAAGCTGGAGTGTGGTGAGGGTGGTCGTGCTGTTCACTGATGAGCAAGTGGCCCTGTGATTGCACACAGGCTCCGCAGCCATCTCCAGGAATGCTCAGTTAGCCTTAGAGAATTAGACACATGGCTGTACTAGATGTCTAATATAAGATGGGAACTAGCGCCGTCTTCATTGTCACTACCGATTTGCTTACCGTTCCAAAATATTAAAGGATCAATCTGAAGTGTTGCATCACAGGTCTAATTTTTCCATGCCTCGTTATGACTAGTATCTTTCTCCAAACTGCTCATAAAGATTGTTCGGAGATTTTGTTGTTGCTGTTAATGGGTTTTTGAGACCCAGAAAGCCTCCCAGGTAAAGAACACAAGGTAGTTCAGGATCCAACATGGAATTTCTGTCTTCAATGCAGCTGGACTTCTGTTGGCTACTCTGGACAGCTCCCCGGAGTGCAGATGGCGGTAGGAGGCTGGGATTTAATTTGGATACATGTCCTTACTCCAAGAACTGAAGACAGTCTTCTACCCAGGTGTTCCTGCTGCTGAAAATGCACAAGTCGGTCTGTTTTCTTGCCATACTGCACTTTGGGCTATGTTGGGGTGGGGGGGGGGAGAGGGAAGGGAGAGGGAAGTAGGGATATTTGCTGACTCCACTTATCCCAGCTAAAACTCTTGGCACACTGAAAATGAAGTTAGGAATAAGCTTATGCTGCCTCTCCATTAATCCGGCCAACTGATTTTAATCATGGAAATGTCACTTCACTGACTTCAGAGCAGTCCTTTCAAAAATGAGACTGGGCTCAATAAAACCTCGCAGGCTTCAACTATTTGTACAAGACAACTTTGATGAGGTAGTCTAAGAAATAGACATCCCCTCCAAGATTGTCTTAGGAATTCTAAATGTCAAATCAAATCCCAAGGGCAAATAGGAAGGGTCGACCCTGAGCACAACCCCTGTCCTCTGACTGGTATGCAGAACTGAGAACACTGTAAAAGAAAACATAATGCTAAAACTTAGTGGTTTGTTTCCTGCAAGTGACTAAAATACTAAGGAAAATCCTATGAGGGAAGAAGGCTAGTGAACTAGAAGTAGAATTATAAAAGAAAAGAAAGAATTGCCATTTATTTAGAAGAAAAGCTGTGTGACCTCAATGAGTTATTTCACTTTCTGAGCCACAGTTTCATCATTTATAAAATGAGGATAGCAAACAGATGAATGAATAAACACAATGTGATGTATACATACAATGGAATATTATTCAACCTTTAAGAGGAAGGAGCTCTAGCAGGTGTGGCTCAGCAGTTGGAGCATCATACTGGTACTGTGCACCCAAGGGTCTCAGGTTCAATTCCCGGTCAGGGCACATACCTGGGTTGTGGGATCGATCCCCAGTCGGGGCCTGTACAGGGGAACCTATTGATGTTCCTCTCTCTCCCTCTTTCTCCCTCTCTCCTCCCCCCTCTCTTTTTCAAATCAATGAAAACAAACACATATTCTCAGTTAGGGTTTTAAAAAAAGGACGGAAATTATGATACATGCTACAATATGGGTAAACCTTGAAGACATTATGCTAAGTGAAATAAGCCAGTCGCAAAAAGACAAATTCTGTATGATCCCACTTATATATGGAACTTAGAGTAGTGAAATTCATAGAGACAGAAAGTAGAAAGGTGGTTGCCAGCAGCTGGGGAAAGGCAGTATTGGGGAGTTATTGTTTAATGGATACAGAGTTTCAGTTTTGCAAGATGAAAAGAGTTCTAGAGATGGATGGTGTGAAGGTTGCTCAACAATGTGACTGTACTTAATGACACTAAACTGCAGGGATAATAATATTCATACCCTAGGGTTGATGGGAGAATGAAAGGAGATAATGTTTGACAATTTGGCACAATATTGGCATGTGGTTTATTTTAAATGTCAATAAATATTTGTTTCTTTCTTCTACTCTCTTACTAGAAAGGGAAAAAAAAGAAAAAAGGGAGGAAGTAAGAGAAGGAAAGAGGGAAGAAGTAATAAGAGGAGAAGAAAATCTGAAAAGTAAAATTTCATGGAAGTCACAAAGAGGCAGCTCAGAAAAGGGGCGGGTCAACAATGTCAAATGAGGCAGAGATTAAGAAAAAGGAAGATTCATTTCCAAGCGTCTGGGGAATGTAGTAGAACAAGACGGTAGAGCAGCGGTTCTCAACCTGTGGGTCGAGACCCCTTTGGGGGTTGAACGACCCTTTCACAGGGGTCGCCTAAGACCATCAGAAAACACATATATAATTACATATTGTTTTTGTGATGAATCACTATGCTTTAATTATGTTCAATTTGAAACAATGAAAATACATCCTGCATATCAGATATTTACATTACGATTCATCACAGTAGCAAAATTACAGTTATGAAGTAGCAATGAAAATAATTTATGGTTGGGGGTCACCACAACATGAGGAACTGTATTAAAGGGTCGCGGCATTAGGAAGGTTGAGAACCACTGCGGTAGAGGTTTAAGGGAATGCGGAATAAGGGAAGATCCTCATACTCTCATTTGCTGGCTTGCTTTATTTTTTTTTTAAAGGATGGTAACCCCTGAGTATGTTTATAAACAGAAGAGAAGAAATTACTGGAGAGGGAGCGGTGAAAGATGCAAGAGGTAGATAAGAAAGGAGAGAAGGATCAAGACCACAGGTGGAGGATTAGCTTGGGGGAGGAGGGAGTCACACCTTCCTGAGGATGGGAGAGAAGTGGAGAAGATTGCTGGTTAGGTGGGGTTTTTTTCCCCTTGTGGGGAAGAAATCATTACATGCCAAGGATGAGAGGCTATTAGCAGGGTAGCGAAACAACAAAGCTGGATAATCAACTCTTAATTATCAGCATTTTGGTTTATCAGCTTCAAATCTTGCTTTCCAGCAAGTTAGCACTTACTCAGCTTAATTACTTGCTTTGTTAGCATTTCAAACTCAACTGTAATATAACTTTGTGTGCGGCCTGCAGCCCAGCAGGGTAGCATTTTGACACCTGAACACTTAACCACTTCCGCTGTTCTGGGGGAAGATTTACAGTAGGGCACTTGGGTTGAGGTTGGGGGCTTCACAGCAGTCTGAGAGACAAGCAGGGAAGCTTTCCAGGTGCTACTGTCTTTTCATTGCCTAGTGCAGTGGTCGGCAAACTCATTAGTCAACAGAACCAAATATCAACAGTACAACAATTGAAATTTCTTTTGAGAGACAAATTTTTTAAACTTAAACTATACAGGTAGGTACACTGTCATTAACTTAATTAGGGTACTCCTAAGGCTTAGGAAGAGCCACACTCAAGGGGCCAAAGAGCCGTATGTGGCTCGCGAGCCGCAGTTTGCCGACCACGGGTCTAGTGGCATCACTTTGTTCACGGTGATGTGTCAGATCAGATATATCTACTTCTTCACTCATTTATTCAACACATATTTATTAAACCCCAGCTATGTGCCAGAGACCGTGCCCTGGATGCTGCATACTAAGATGTCCCTGCCTTAAAGGCATCAATAGTCCAGTGGAGAAGACAGATGTAAACAGGTCGTTATAAATCACTACGCCAATGTAAATACCAATGCGAACAGCCACGTAAAACTCACACTGGGTTGCAGAACCTTCTAGGATTATCCGTTTTCCCTCCCATCTTACATAGTTCATAATATAACGAATTGGCGATATTTCAGTCAACTCTTACAAACAGCACAGTTGAGAAATGAGGTATCAGAGAAATCTGGTAAAGATGTCAAATGTAGTGAGCCCTATAGACAATGAGTGACTCCACATAGATTCTCTTGATGGGGAAAATTCAGTTAACATCTTTTTTTTTTTTTTTTTAAGATAATGCTTAAGGTTTTGGTTCATGAAAACTAGCCAAGGTGATTCAAACTTTCCTTCATTCATTATGAAGACTTGCCATGCATATCAGTTACTGTGCAGGAATGGTATGAAGAGCTCCGAGGTGCCTGGAACCAACCATGCATTGGATGGTCTCACTCTGTGAGCCAGATGCCCCATGCGGTGGGTGGGCATCTTAAAGGGCCCCACCTTTCTCAATTTTTCACATCAGTGTTTAAATCGTTGCTTCTCTTTACAAAGATCTCCACTGTCATCTAGTCTCCCTTCATGTTCTTCCTTTTCCCTCTTTCCTCAGTTGTCATTTGCTGGCTCCTTTATGTCATTCTTCTTGTTCCTAGGTTTTGCAGCAAGTGCTTTGGTTTGTATAGCAACCATAACCAAATCAGAACCCTTCTTTTCCTTTTGCAGCAAACCAACCAACCACACTGGCTGGGGAATAATCTTTAGGATTTTGGGTAGTTTTTTTTTAACCGTTCACTGCAATAAGGGTCTTTCTTTGCCCGTAGTGTCAATTTTTATAATCAAACAAGATTATATATATGGAGTTGCTCTGCCATCTCCGAAGAAACACACAATTAATTAAGATTATTATCCCTTGTTTCAGCACTATTCCAGTGTCTGAGATTGCCTTACGAGAAAATTACAGATAACTGAGGCATTGATTTATTTTAAGTGGTTATGAAATGTCTATTTATAACAACTGCTCTTTTCAAATAAATAGCTACGAATAGATAGAATTCACCTAAATCTCAAACTGTACACAACACTGTTATTGTTTAGGCTTTTCCAAGGTACTTGTGAATCTTATAATGCCTCAAAGCTGTTATTATCTCAATCAACACAAAACTATAAATGCACAAAAGTGTCCAGTAACCCAGAGCTTGGTTGATAGTCTGGCAAATAAAGCAACTCTGAGTTTCTGAAACTGGGAGCCACAGACACAATGCCCTCTGCATTCCCGACGCATATTCTTTAGCTGTGTCATGGTGTTCCCTTTTAATGAATAGATGCTCTGCTCATGTCAAAAGAGACTAAATTGGAGAAGAAGGTCCCTAAACTCAACTAAAAAGGAGCAGTGCCCTAATGGTACAAATGGTCGTCTTGTTCTGCAAAAGTAGATTCAAGAGGGGTTCAGCAAACGTCAAACTATGAGCAGCTGAAAAACCCCCACAAAATTATTTACTGTTTTAGCTACAGAAACTAGAAAAGTGGCATTTCAAATCAAAATTGTAAAAAGCTCTATCCACTCCACTTGTGAGCCACATTCAGCGTGGGTAGGTTGCTCTGAGAGCGGAATGCACTCTTCCCAAGTATGTATTGCCGCCATTCACCAGGCCTCCTCGCGAGCCTGCAAGCAGCTATCTCCCCATTATACATCCAGAGAGTAATCAGGGTGAAAAGGACAGTCAGTGTAAGAGGAAATAATTGCAGCTTAAACTACTCTTACTCATTAAGAAGCAAGACTATTCGGGGAGTGTGGGGGCTGGGGAGAGTCAGGGAAAATGGTACTGAGTTTTCTTCCTCCTGTCAGGGCAGGTCAAGTTTTAACGCTAGCAATTTGGGCATGATTTTCTATAATCGCATTACAGTTAGAAGTATATTAATCACAGTAGCTATCACCATCCTATGGTGAGATGAATACTTGCAGGGATACAGGAAAAGAATCTGAAGTCTGTCTTGGGGCTTGCCTCTCTGTGTGTGGTGGGCGCTGCCTTTGTCTCAGAGAAACGTGGTTGAGATCAGTAAAGAACAATTACAAGCCAAAACCGGTTTGGCTCAGTGGATAGAGCGTCGGCCTGCGGACTGAAAGGTCCCAGGTTCGATTCCGGTCAAGGGCATGTACCTGGGTTGCAGGCACATCCCCAGTAGGAGATGTGCAGGAGGCAGCTGATCGATGTTTCTCTCTCATCGATGTTTCTGACTCTATCTCTCTCCCTTCCTCTCTGTAAAAAAATCAATAAAATACATTAAAAAAAAAAGAACAATTACAAAACTATGACTCCCCTCCGTTCGCTGTAGATATGAGAAAAATATATTTATACGATAGGGAAGAAATGGAGGAGGGGTAAAAAGTTTGGGGGTTGACATTTAAAGGCCCAAAGCGGCTAATAATATTTCACACACACAAAATCCAGCCCTAGCCGGTTTGGCTCAATGGATAGAGCACTGGCCTGTGGAATGAAGGTCCTGGGTTCAATTCCAGTCAAGGGCACGTGCCCAGGTTTTGGGCTTGATCCCCAGTAGGGGGCGTGCAGGAGGCAGCCAATCAATAATTCTCTCTCATCATTGATGTTTCTATCTCTCCCTTCCTCTCTGAAATCAATAAAAATATATCTATCTTAAAAATCCATAAAAAGTTAAGCATGAGCTGTTTCTAAATCAGTGGTTCTCAACCAAAGGACATTTGGCGATGCCTGCAGACACTTTTGGTTGTCACATGGCATGGAGTGGGATGCTACTGGCATCATGAGTAGAGTCCACTGATGCCGCTAAAAAGCTAAGAGGGAAGACTTAATTTGTGTTTGATTTTTACTCTGTATACCTATTATCCATCTGAAGCTTTATTATTAAGATGTTTGAGATTCATCTGCATGTCCTAGAAAATACATGGGTGTCACAAACAGGGTTGAAGATGTGGGGGCCTAACTGATAACAGAAACGGGTATAGATTTTAAGTGACATTTAAGTGGGAAGGTGAGTTGGTACTGGAGCATGACAAGACAATGAGTTTGATTCATGGTTTAATATTGTATCAAAATAACGTCATCACACAGTACACTCCTAAAGGAGACTACAAAGTCAGCCAATCAATACCATTGAGACATTTTAAAGCTACATGTTAGCTTTGAACAAGACGGCAGCATTTAGTAACACTGCAAGCATCCCCCAGGCAGCTACCTGCACCCGGGACTGGGAAGGCCTGACTGAAGGGCCTCTTCCAAGAACAGGAACTGATACAAAGCTGATGTGAAGAAGACAGACTGAATGGAGGCAGTGTGGTTCCTGGATTGGCAGCATCACCTGAGAACTTACGAGAAGTGCACATTCTCATCTCCCTCTCCAGACCTACTCAATCAGAAACTTCGAGTGGAGCAGAATTATCTGTGTTTGTTTGCTGTGACGGGGAGAAACAAGATAGCTAGAAGACTACAGAGTCAAGACAGGTCTTTTCTTTCCTTTTCTTAAGATGAGTGATACTGCCACATGCTTTTATGATGACAGAAGGAAGTGGGGAAATGGCAATACGGAGCAGTGGTAGATGGACACACACACACACACACACACACACACAGAAATGTATAAGATTAAATCTCTTAATCTCTTTCCAAAGATCCAGCCTGCATTTCCAAATGCCCGAGAAACAGCTCAATCTGCAATGTGCCTCTGAAGTTTCAATACAAGCTATTTAAACTCGAACTCCTATTCTCAATCCGCATGCCTTGCCTCATTCTTCCTCGTCTCCACATTTCTCCCAGGGCTTTTTGAGCCTGAGTCAATTTGATGGGTGAATGGCGTGGCCCCCTTTAAAGGGGAAGATGTAATCACTTCTTCTGTAGGAGCTCTCTTGTGTATCCTTTCTTCCTGCCTGCAGCCAGTATTCTCACTCAGGCCCTCATATTGCAATAGTTTCCTAATTTGACATATGGACCCCAAATCTAATTGTAGCTCCAATCCTTGACTAATTAAGTAACTCACTCAACAAAGTTTTATTGAGAGTGTACAGGTAAGACAATACTAAGTGTACTGAAAGGGACAGAAAGATGAGTACAACCTCCTTTTCACCCTCAGGGTGCTTATAGGTCATATGAGAAATATAACCAAATCACAGTACCACCATGAGGACAGGGACATTAGGAACAAATGCCTTAAAAGTCTGTTAAACCATTTGGGAAGTTCAGAGGAGGTCGAGCTGTCATTGCCTGTTTCAAGGGCAATGACTTGAATTAAAATCAAACTTCTTAACCTGGAATGAGGCCTCTACAGTATGAGCCCAAAACATTGTTCTTGCCTGATCTGAAACTTCTCTCTTTGGCTATTGTTTAGGCTGGGAATTATCAGCCATGACTGCATATTAGAACCACCTTGAGAGCTTAAATGATAGAGCAAATGGAATAAAATGTTAATAAGTGGTGAATGCAGGTAAATGTTAGTGATCCTTCACACTATTCTTGAAATCGCTCTGTAGATTTAAAACTGCATTAAAATAAAAAGTTATTTCCACCATTAAAAATAAACAAAACAAGAAAGAATAACTTCCCTTCGAATTTTAATGGGCTCATTTTGAATGGGCATGTCCCATTTACGAATGTAGGAGGAAAATACAGCTTAGCAGTAGTTGATGTGGCTAAGAACTCCTTTCCATTGACTGTAAATACAGCATAAGCCCACGTGATACAACTGTCAGAGAAGCTAGAACAGCGGCTCTCAACCTGTGGGTCGCCAACCTGTGGGTCGCGACCCCTTTGGGGGTCGAACGGCCCTTTCACAGGGGTCACCTAAGACCATCGGAAAACACATATATAATTACATATTGTTTTTGTGATGAATCACTATGCTTTAATTATGTTCAATTTGTAACAATGAAAATACATCCTGCATATCAGATATCTACATTATAATTCCTAACAGTAGCAAAATTACAGTTATGAAGTAGAAACAAAAATAATTTTATGGTTGGGGGTCACCACAACATGAGGAACTGTATTAAAGGGTCGCGGCATTAGGAAGGCTGAGAACCACTGAGCTAGAAGATCTTCAGGCCCATTAGTATATACTGGCAATAAGAGAGCAGATGGCCCCACTCTCCTCTACAGGGGGAACCCAGCATCAGGAGTACTCAGGTCTCATTCTGGGTATCACACTCTTAAGACGGATGATGAAAACTGGAGCAGGCCAACAGGAGAGAGAACAAGGGTAGGAAAGAGGCTGACCGAGTTTTCAGATAAAGAATTGAGTTGATTGAGTACGGAGAAGACTTGTGAAGATATACGACTGAAACATGGGAATTGCTATAGTGTGAAAAAGGGTAGCTATCTCAGGCCAGATTGAGAAAACGCTTTCCCAATGATTAGAGCTGTCCAAAATGTTTGCCTTGGAAATCACGAGTTTCTGTCGCTGCAAGTATTCAAGGGAAGTTGGGATAGCCACTCTGCTAAGACACTGTGAACAGCTTAAATAAGGGTTGGGGGTTGGAAAAGATCATCTTGAAAACTCCTTTCTAAATGTGAAAGCCTATACTACTAAACTGACCGCTCTGAAAAATCCTTGGGAAAGTAAAAAGTGAGATATATATATGCATAATTTGATCTTCTATGAAAAGCACAATGATGTAACATGAAGGTGATTCACTGGGCCCAGCAAGGAGAACTTACTGCTGTCTTTGGTTACTTCTTAACCATGTTTATCACCCATCTGAAACCTAAAGATTTGGGATATGTCTCATAAGCAGAAAACGGCTTATCACCTCTGCCACTTCAAAATATCCTAAACCAAATTCTAATGTCACTAGCAAAGCAAGTTAAACATTGGCAGCCCCCATACTCTCCGGATGAAATACTTGAAAGTTTAAGAAAAACAGAAAAGATCTTACATGAAAAGAGAAACAGAAAGCCCAAGTAAGTACCGGAACTAGCACCACCATCACACTTAAAGCAGAGCTAATATTCTCAGAGAATCCTCATAGCAATACAAAGGCTTACAGGCTTGCTCACAGCCATTATTGCTATTACCTAAATAAAGAAAAACAAATAAACAACAGTAAAATAAAATGTGTTGTTCTTCTGTACTAACTCATCCTGAACCTAATGCCACTCTATAAATTAGGCAAGCCATCTACCTTTCATTATGAACCACCTCATGGCAGGAATAAGATAAATCAATTTGCTCTACTCCAGTTATCGAATGGTATAACAATGATATAACAAGCAACACATACAAATAAAAATAATGGCTTACAAAAACTTGTTTTGCTATTATAGATTGGAAGGATAAAAAAAGTGAACTCTTCCTAGATGGCACAACTAAAAGGGTTCTCTCTGTTCAATACACATATTTTTAAAAATCTGTTGCCAAAAACATAAGATTGCTCCCATATATTGCTAGTGGCTTTCAAAACACATTGGACAGATCTTGAAGGAAAAACCTAACCATTCCTGTTAACCATAGTTTGACCTTAATGCTTCTGTGAACTTTGGGAGAAGAGTAAGAGGCATATTTTAAAAACTTAGTAGCTTACTGACACCAGTAAATATTGAATGCGGACAAAACATTATGTCCATTTCGTATAGTATTGCTATGTTCTAAAGCAGCAGTTCTCAACGTGCAATCTAGGGCCCTGAGCATCCCCAAGACCAGTGGTTCTCAACCTTCCTGATGCCGCAACCCTTTAATACAGTTCCTCATGTTGTGGTCACCCGCAACCATAAAATTATTTTTGTTGCTACTGCATAACTGTAATGTTGCTACTGTGATGGATCGTAATGTAAATATCTGATATGCAGGATGTATTTTCATTGTTACAAATTGAACATAATTAAAGCACAGTGATTCATCACAAAAACAATATGTAATTATATATGTGTTTTCTGATAGTCTTAGGCAACCCCTGTGAAAGGGCCGTTCGACCCCCAAAGGGGTTGCGACCCACAGGTTGAGAACCGCTGCCCAAGACCCTTTTGGTGTCAGTAAGCTACTAAGTTTTTTAAATGTGCCTCTTACCCTTCTCCCAAAGTTCACAGAAGCATTAACCTGTTAACTGCCACGAGTCCAAAACAGAAACCATCCCGCTTGCATCTACAGACGCTTATGGTGTACAAAGGGTTAAGGTCAAAATATGGTAGACAGGAATGTTTAGGTTTTTCCTTCAAGATCTGTCTCACCTGACTCGTTTGGAGAGAGCTTTTTGAATGTGCATGTTGAAATCACTAACTTGTTATATGTACACACACAATATAAATCAAGCATGTTTATAACCCTGTCCTGGCATTTCTTCAGTTCTTTAATGTACCAGGAAGCCTCAAAATGTAAAAGGGTCTCATTCATCCTCTAAAACTCCACTGTGAGAGATCCTGACCTCTACGGCAGCAGGCTCTCACACACACTGGATTTGGTGGGACTACACCCTCACCAGCACATAAGGACAAATTAGAAATTGCCCGTGTCTTCAGATATCTGAAAGAGTTAACTTGTTAAACACATTGACATTACCCGTTTGGATGCCAAACTGTCTCTGTCAAAAAGCAATCATTTTAGCTTTGCGGTCCTTTCGGACGACAAGTAGCCTAAAGGTTTCAGGTGCTCCTTGTGAGCACATGTCATCCTATCTAATAGACAAACATGGTAATTGACCGTACCTTCACTATGCCTCCCATTGGCTAATCAGTGAGATATGTAAATTAACTGCCAACAAAGATGGCGATTAATTTGCATACTGCAGGCAGGGCAGGACAGTGGGAGCCGCCAGCGCAAGCCACCATCCAGGCCCCCGTGGGCAACCCCAGAAGCCACCTGCCTGCTTCCTGTGATTGGATCCGGTCCCAGGCCGAAAGCTGGCCCTGGAAGCCCCAGAAGCCACCTGATATGGCAATAACTCTATCAGTAAGCACTCTGAAAGTCAGAGGCTTAAATGCACCAACTACAAGACAGATTATGAGGGTGAATCAAAAACAAAACCCACCTTAAATATAAAGACACATATAGATTAAAAGTAAATGAATTAAGCTGCAGCCTGTTTTGCTCAGTGGATAGAGCATTAGCCCGTGGACTGAAGAGTCCCAGGTTCAATTCCAGTCAAGGGCCTGTACCTCAGTTGCTGGCTTGATCCCCAGCCCCTATCAGAACATGTGCAGGAGGCAACCAATCAATGCATCTCTCCCTTTCCCTTCACTCTCTCTAAAATTCAATGGAAAAATATCCTTGGGTGAAGATTAACAAAAACAAAGTAAATGGATTAAGTAACATTAAAGAGATTATAAGAAAAATATATTCCAAATTTTGTTAGTTGTATAATGGTTATGTTTAAATGATTAACACCTAAGAAATTGGGTGAAGGGTACATATAATATGCTGTAGTATTTTATAGTTTTTTTAAATGTATGAGATTATTTCAAATTAAAATATTAAAAAATTAAAAATTAATAAAATATTAATTGAAATACATCTGCATTACATGAAAAATCTAATTGCTCCTAGCATAATTTATTAAATTGTGCTAAAATTTACAAGGGTTCAATTAAAAAATATCTTAATTCTAAATGATATAATAGAAAATATATAACAGTGCAGTTACAAGCACTTATCTGAAAATAAAAATTTAAAGAAGTGAGTTTAAAGAAGGGATTAGCCAAAGAAAATATATGCACAACGCATGGACACAGACAACAGTACGGTGATGGCCAGAGAGAAGTGGGGGGCAAGAGCTGGGTAGAGGGGGCAAAAGGGGGGAAATAGGGACTTCCTATATAAAAATAATAAAAGGCTAATATGCAAATTGACTGAACGGCAGAATGGCCGGTTACTATGATGCGCACTGGCCACCAGGGGGCAGATGCTCAATGCAGGAGCTGCCCTCTGGTGGTCAGTGCACTTCCATATGGGGAGTGCCACTCAGCCAGAAGCTGGCTCATGACTGGCCAACACAGAGGTGGTGGCAGGAGCCTCTCCCACCTCCGTGGCAGCACTAAGAATGTCCAACTAACGGTTTAGGCCCGATCCCTTGGGGACCTAAGCCTTTATTCGGACATCCCCCAAGGGCTCCCTGGCTGCCAGAAGGATGTCTGACTGCAAGCTTAGGCCTGATCCCCCGGGGAGTGGGCCTAAGTCAACAGGTGGACATCCCCCAAGGGGTCCTGGACTGCAAATGGGCACAGGCCGGGCTGAGGAACCCCCCCGCCCCCACCCCACGAGTGCACAAATTTTTGTGCACCGGGCCTCTAGTTCGTATATAAGAGCGTTCGCCTCCCCTCCTGCTTGCTGTGACAGAGAAGTATTTATCCAGTGCGTGCAAAAGCTATCAAACTGTTTAGATATAAGTTTAAAAGTGTTATATCTTTTAAAATAGAAAAGTTTTCTGCCAGATGACTATTTCTGCCCACTCTGATTCTTGTCATAATTCGTTTCTTATTTTGGGGGTAATTGTGAGAGGGTAGAGCATTAATGAGGGAGGGGGGGGAGAGCACCTTTACTGGAGGCCTCTTCAGTGTTATAGTTACAGGTGTTAAAGGGTTTCAGAGAGAACTCATGAATCTCAGAGTGACTGTCAGTGGAATGGAGGAGAAATAGCTCACCTAGGTTGCAACAGCTATTTGTGTTTCTATAATTCATTTCACTGAAGCAATGCAGCCGTGGGTAATAATGTCCTGTAATTTACATTTATTATCCATTCTTACTGCTAAGCACAGGCCTTCTAGAGAGACCCAAAGAGGAATTATTGCTTTTTGGTTAGTGTTCTTTTCTTTCTGAAAAAGTATTATTATTTTGTTTTTTAGGTTTTTAAAATAACATTGATTTTTTAAAAGTTAACATGTGCATATATTTTTTGAGGAAAGTTGCAATGTCTCAGAGTCTACATTCATCATCCATTCTTATTGATAAGCCAGAACCTTCCAAACATACTTTTAGAGGTACCATTATTTTTGCTCAGTTCTTTAAAAAATAACTAATAATTACTTTAAATAACTAATTATTAATTATTAATAAAATAACTAATAATTTTTAAAATAACTAACCATTACTTTTAAGAACATTTTCTCATAGGTGGTAAATTTATTGTCTTGTGAATGAATGATTTAGTGAAACACACATTCACCTCTTCCATCACAGCCTTAAATAAAGATAAATGAAAATATTTCAAATAAATAACATTCCTTTACTTTCTTCAAGCAAAAACCACTTGTAAGCAGCTTGAAATAGTTTCTGTAATTATACTTCTCTCATGCTTTTTAGAAAGAACTCATTTCATAAAACACAATCTTCAGTGTTCTCATAGTGCTCCAATCTCTCTTTGTTCATTATAGATTATTTTCCCCATAATATCACTTAAACGAAACTAATGTTTTGCCTGCTCCACTCACTTAAATCAACCCAAGTCAAATGGAAAGCCTTCTGGCCTCTTTTTAATTTCATGTCTCCTGCAGCTAGCACACACACACAAAAACTGTGCCAGAAGAGGCTGATATTTGCCACACGATAAATGAAGCCTGCTGGATTCTCCAGATTCCAAGGCCATTAAATTAAATATAAAAAGATAAAGGTTATTGCAGACTTTATCATGAAAATCATAATGCCATCAAGTTGAACAGCCTCTATCCCCTGCCTCCCCTGTGTCTCCGCTCAGCCTAATTGGATAGTGTTGCTCTCACATCTCATCCATGCAAAACTGGGGGATATTCTTGTGCTCCTTACTGTAAATGCTGTTCTAGAGTGGCCTGGCCTGAACAATTATATTCTCATTTGGGTATAGATAATGCAAGACCTAGTTAGGAGATAAGTTCAGATTACTGAAAAATCACCTGTAATGTGTCGCTTTCACTTAATTAAAAAGACAACACCTTATTGTTTATATAATCAGCTTGGAAGTGGGTAAAATCAGAAGGGAAAAAAGATTAGTGCCTGGTCCAATGACAATTTGCCTCCAGCAAGAAACTGCCTCATGCCAACCAGCTAAACATAGCAGTCAGGGTCTGAAAATAATGAGGGAAAACTAATCAGTACAATTTATTATTATTATTATTTTTGTTATTACACCACCTTTTAAAGCATTGTAATATTTGAAAACATCTAAAACTATGTGTTTGGGAGATTATCATTTGTCAAATACAGTTGTATCAATGCATAGTAAAAAGATGTGTTTATTATTGACATGAAGAACCAAAATTAAATACTAAGTCTCTAAAAACATTAGCCTCTAAATTGCGAAGTCCATATGAAGGTAATCTCTTTGACACCTAAAACCTCATTTTCCATCTTTACAACTGAGTATATTTTAAATTCAGCAATTGTACTCCTCAAAGTTCATTCTAAGAATATCATTGAACATGTGAGTCAAGTTGTATAAATAAGGATCAAGTTGTATAAATAAGGACGTTCACCACAGCATGGTCTATAGTAGCAAGAAATGGGGGGAAATCTAAATTTCAAAAAACAAGGGATTAGTTAAATTATGGTTCCCATACATAAAGAAATACTGTGTAGTCATTGAGAATGGTTTCTAGAACTATTTACTGACATTAAGAAATATTCATAAGATATTTTTTAAAAGTCAAGTATGTAGTATATGACACTAAATATGCATTTTAAAAAAAAGGTCTAGAATGGTATACGACAGTTAACAGTTAATCTTTGATTCCTGGGGTTAATACTGATTTTAGTCTTCCTTATGATTACCTATATTTTCTAATTTTCTACAATGAACATGTATTATATGAGTAATGTAAAAAAATTTTAACAAACACAAGTTAAATCAATTTTGCCTTCATATAAAGGTCCACGAATCATAGAATTCTAAACTTAAATTCACTGTAAAATTACATAAAGTTTCCTTCCCTCTAACTGAAATTGGAAATGTAATCTGATGTTTGAGATTCACCTTGGAAATTTACATTAACCATATCTGAACTGTTCAGACTAAGATCACATAAAATGTGCAACGGACATTTCATTTGTAAGTAATAGAGCATTAGTTTTCTCTGGTAATTTATGACATCCACAAACAGGTATGTAATTAGTTCATTTTAATTTGTGGCTGAACTCTTTGTCCAGAGTCAATTAAAATACATGGCAAAACCAAGAAACCTTTGATTTAAAGAAAGACTCTAACCTGTTTTATAAATGGGTTTGATAATGGCAGAACTAAAGGATATTCTGGAAGTTCTTAGAAAATGAGAGAGTTCTGGTGTCATTCTTTCACTCAGTTAATTTTGATTGAACCCTGTGTTAACCTTGTTCTAAGCACTTGGATCAGTCTTGTTTTGGGTCATTCTTTAAAAACAAATTAAAATCATGCCAAATAAATTGTTACTTTCCTATAGTATCTATAACCCCAAAAGATTAATGCATATATAAGAGGGGTAAAAATTTTCCTTTAATCTTGGTTACCTATCACTAATAAATTCTCTGCCTCCCAGCAATGTAATCTAAGCCACTCTTTTCTACACACTTTCTGCATAACTTCACTTTTATGTAATCCTGAAATCCGGAGAATAACAGAAAAGACCTCTAGAGATCTGAATTCTAGTCTCGACTCTGCTACAAATGTTCTGGGCGATCAAAGACAGGTTACTTTACTCCTCTGGGCTCCAGTTTCCCTATCGAGATGACAAAATTATTTCTAACGCTCCTTTCAATTCTAAGAGTCTGGGATTTTCTTTTAGTTTATTTTTATAGCAAATGGCATTTCTGCTCACTGCTCCTTACTGTTGTGACTTCTTCATGACGTATCTGCTTGAGATGATGAGTACTTAGCCAACAACACTCGTCCTGCACCCACCGTGTGAAGAGGAGCTCTCTGGACCAATTGAAGGGGATAGGAAAGGCAGAGAAGATGCTCCTTGCTTTAAAGGAGCTCCTCAGGTAGCTGAAGTGATAAATAATAAACCCAAGAGATGACTGGAGGCCTATTATAAGGCAAGGATCAACAAGCACGAGATCACACATTAGAAACCAACAACCAAGGTGTCCTGTGAGTAATCGGAATCTGTCAAAAAACCAGATTTGACCAAAACGTGCTCGGAATAAGCTTAAAGAGAGGGTTCAATATAGGTAATAGAAATGATTTGGCAGGAATGGACCGAGGTATTTTGAGTACTTTTCCTGTTAATAAGAAGGGAAGCAGGCCATCAGCCAGATGGCAAAGGAGGTGAAGCATATGGCCTGGATAATCCACGCTTTGGATGATGGGCCCCTGAATAACGGAGGGCAGTGTGTGTCACCAGGGAGCCAGGAGATGTCCATTGTCCCGCACTGTTTTGCATGGATCCCCATTGTCTAGTCTTTACTTTGGAGACAGGGATTAACTCCTTTCCATCATCACCCTCTCAGACCCTTTGTTTTCTCCTAAAGAATATACTAGTCAGTTGGTTGTTTTTCACTAAGCCTGTGTACATGAACGTGTGTATGTAGTGTATGTATGTGTGCATATGTGCCGTGGGCATGTGTGTGTGTGTGTGTGTGTGTGTGTGTGTGTGTTATTTTGGGAGGTGGTGAGATGCACTACCACTAACTTCAATCTTCAGGTAGTGAATTAAAGCCTAGTCAACCACAGAGGCAGAATCTCATCAAGCCCGGGCAGCGGATGGCCCAAAGGGGTTGTCAGCCCTGGTTATCTCTCATCCCCGGAGAGAGGTGGCTGCCTGTGTTCCCTCAGCGACAACGGGCAGTCCAGCAAGCCTAGGGAATAGGCGAGGTACGTGTCACCGGGAGGAAGGAACAGGGTTCTTACAGAGTCTCCTTCTGAGAAGCGAGGAGCAAATCCTCTTTACAAGAAGGCAAATAAAGACATTGCTGAAGCAGTGTCAGCGGTGTCGATCACCTGGCATTAAATCCACACCATTAGGTCACAGCTAAAAAGTCAGAAGAGATCATTTGTCATGGTGAAAGTAAGACTATTTTTCCTCCAGCCTATGGGTAAGTTATTTTCTTTGAAAGCATGGCTTTTAAATCTCAGGCACAAAACCCAAACTAAAGTGAATGAGACAGGATTAAAATAATTACTTCACTATTCAAAAACATCGCTATTAATCATACAAGGCACATATACTACATTAAAAATCTTTCTTTAAATGTCACTTTTTCTTATCAAAGTAATCCTACCACTTAGTACAAGACTTATTTAATGAAAGAAAAACACCTGGTATGATTTACAGTACTACGGTGAGTAAATTTTTTTTCCCCCAGAAAACTCATTAAATTTTCCTTACCTCCTAATGGTGTCATTAAGATGCAAAAAAGAACAGGAGGGTTTTAAACCAAATAATAAATTGAATATACTTAAATATTTTTTAAATCATAAGAAAGTTTGGAAAATGATGGAAAAAGTAGTCATAATCCTATCACCTTAAAACAACTCCATGCTCCCCAACACCTTCTACACATTCTGCTATCCACTTGTTGCCAACTTTTTCCATATGCATGCTTTTCAGTTTTCATTACTGCAATCACATATACCACTTTAAAAAACATGTAAGTTTAAAACACAAGCATTTCTTCATGTTGCCACACGTCTTCATTATTACACCTTTGAAGCATATTCTAACAAAAGCATGTATCATAATTCAGTCACCTGTTCCCCTGGTGACAATTTGACTGGTCTCAAGTTTTCACTATAACAAATAATTCTGCAATTAAGAACTTTATGAACACAGTTTTTCCTGCTTTACTTAGGATAAATTTCCAGAAATATTAATTGCATGAACATTTGTACAACTCTCAATGTATTTGCTAATGCTTTTCTTAAGGGACTATATCAATTTCTTTTACTATCAGCAATGTAATAATTTATCAGTTACACTGCAGTTTAAAATCACATTTTTAATAATTGCTAAACATTTTTCCATATGTCTGCTTAACAAACAAACTTTTTAATATATTGTCTGGTCACATCCTTTGACCATCTATCTATTGTGGTCTTAGTAATTATATGAATTCTTTATGTTACATACTGTTTATGTTTACTGTCTGAATTATTTGTTGTAACATTTCCCAATCTGTTATTTCCCCACTGAGTTTTTTCTTGCACAAAATACTTTACATTTTTATATAGTTAGAATTTATGGATCTTTTCTTTTATGATTTCTACTACTTTTTATTACCATGCAAACATTCAAAGGACAAGGTTCTTTGTTTCTCTGCAGTTCTAGAAAATATTTGTATGTTATTTAGCATACAGTATTAGGCATGGATTTAAAATACTTTTTTCTAAATTTTTAGGCAGTGATTTGAATACTACTTCCCAAATAATCTTTCACATTGCCACAGTTTTGTAGTTAAGATAATTTCTAATTATTTCATTAGTAATTATTTTAACTATTTTTACTTATTTTAATTTTCTTAAGTATTTTAACTATAAAGCTGTAATAAACTAGGAATAAATAAAACTGGAATTCCACTAGGAATCAAACTAGGGCTTTTAAAAATTCATTGCAAAACCTAGGTACAAAGAAACAATTTGGAAATAGAGTATTTCTTACTTTTACACCAAGTGCAAAATAATGGTGTTGTGAATTGAATTATCTATCTCCCCCACAAAAAAAAAAAACACAAAAAAAAACAAAAAACGTTAATGCCCAATATTTCAGAATGTGACCTTATTTGGAAATGGGGCCATTAATTAGGTTAAGATAAGGTCATGCTAGAGTAGGACGGGCCCCTAAGGCCATCTGAAGATGGCAGAGATGGAAGCTGTGCAACTCCTGAACCGAGGAACGCCCAAGATGACCAACAAGCCGGCCGAAGCGAGCAAGGTGCAAGAGGCAGGGCTCTGCTGACGCCTTGATTTTGGACCTCTAGCCTCCAGTGCTTTGAGGCAATAAACTTCTGCTGTTCTACGTAACCCAGTTTGTGGTACATTGTTACAGCAGCGCTAGAAACTACTACAAATGGCAACAACTGCAAAAAATAAGATCAAACCACCTGCTACTGATGAAAAGGAAGTCCTTGCTCTGGTAGACACTGTACATTGGCCAAGGCCCTTCACGGCCTCCTTTTTCTTTCCCTTCTTCTTCCAGATGAATTTTTCAGCCTCCCTCACAGTGTGCGGTGTCTGTGTCACTCAGTTTTGTCTAAAGAGATATAAATGGAAGATTGTGGGAAGGCCTTTCTTCCTGACGGAACACAGCGCCTCATAAGGAGAAGGCCGTGGCTGAAGGTCCAGTTGCCCTTTGGAGCCCGAGAAGGGGGTCAGGTGGTGAGGACAGTGGGGGAGAGACAGCGGGGAGCCTGTGTCATTACGTACTGCATCTCTACTTTTTACATCAATACTTGTTGAGTTTTCTGTCACATCAGCCAAATGTTGGGACAAAGAGAAACCAAACGTATTGTCATTTCAGTTTTATGAACAGTCATGGAAAATGTCACACCAAACATCAAGTGGTGTCTCCACTCATCCAGATGGCAGCAGATTCCTACCTCGCAGACTCCAGTCACCTCTTCAAGCTCCAGTTTAGGTGTTTTCCCTTTTGTGGAGCTTCCCCTGACAGACTTTAGTACACTTTTCTGAATATCATTCCCACTCCTTTATTGTTAACCCTAGCCACATCTTATTGCGCGTATCCGAACTTCTTTCTCCTTCTGACTAGGAGGCACTCCCTGAGCACAGAGCTCCTACTTTTCCATCTTAGTACTACCAGCACCCGGGACTGAGCCTGGAACTCGGTCAGCACTCAGCAGTGATTGCTGAATGAACGAAGGGATGAGAACAGTTGCTGTCATTTGTGATGCCCATCTCCTGCTCATCCTGCCATACCTAACCAGTCACCAAGCTCCACAGGCTCTGCCTCTGAGCCTCTTGCTCATCCCCTCTTTCTGAACTTCTACTTCAGGTCAGGCCTCCACCTCTGCTCTGGAGAAGGGAAAGCACCTCCTTACCAGCATCCCTCCTGCTGGGTTTCGTACCATCTATCCTCCATATGGCTGATGGAGGGAGAATTCCAAGTAAAGGTTTGACCATGTCACGTCACTGAAAACCCATTGCATTCAAGATCCAAACATCTCTTTTCAGACTCATTCCATGCTGTTCCTCTATTCAAACCATATACAGTGGGGCCTTGACTTACGAGTGTCCCGACTAACGAGTTTTTCGAGATATGAACCGTCTCTCGGCCGATTTTTTGCTTTGAGTTGCGAGCTATAATTCGGGTTACGAATCAGCTTCAGATACCCCACCGCTAGTTGGCGCAGCGAACGTCACAGTGAACGCCACATCAGCCCAGCATCACACGTCTCACTCGTTCACAATTGATTGGACATACGAGTAATTTGAGTTACGAGCTCCGTCACGGAACGAATTAAACTCATAAGTCAAGGCCCCACTGTAATTGAGCCCCAACTGAACTGAACTTTCCCAAGTCTATGACTTTGTCTGGAATGTCTTTCTTCCTTTTTCACCTATCCACGCCTCTGAAAGCCCAGCCTGTGTACCAGCTCAGCATAGTCTCTCCCAGACTCCCAGGAAAGGAAATTGTTCCCTCCCTTATGTTCACTTGGGCCTTTGTATGCTGCTCAGTTGTAGCACCTTTCTCCCTCCATTGTGAGTGCCTTGGGGGCTGGAATATGTGCTCTTTCTCATGTTTGGTGTAGAGCACAGTGTTTGGCTCTGAGTAGGGGCTCAATAATGTTCATGGGATGAATGAAAAGGAAGAAAGAAATTTACTATCTCGTGAGTCAGACACTTGTTAAGTATTTATAACATTTATTATAAAACTCTATACAAGATTTTTAGTAAATATTATTATCTTTTTTTTTTTTTAGGGACCATCTATCAGCTACCTACTGCACACCACATACCAGAGATAGAGCCCATAACTGGGCATATGTCCTGACTGGGAATCGAACCAGCAACCCTTGGGTTCACGGGATGACACTCAACCAACTAAGCCACCCCAGCCAGGGCTGGTTAGTATTATTTTCTCCTTTGGGTAGACAAGGAATGTAAGGCTCTGACAGATGAGATGTTTGTTCAAGGTCAGGTTTTTCTCTAAGACTCAAACTCAGATCTGTTTTTACTCCTGGCCTCCTAATTACCCTTCCATCCTCTAACCCCAACCTTCTGGTGGCTACCACATCAGATCTGGGCCAAGCTTAGGTTGTTTGCTTGAACTTCCACTAGAACAATGTGAGACTGGGATTGCAGAAGATGTAAAAATAACATGAACATTCAGACATTAACTCCTTTTATTGATGGGGAAAGAATATTAGGATAAAGCAAGCTTTCCTATATCTTTTAATACAAGACTGTCTGTGAGAACGACAGGAACTCTTGCTTCTCTAATTCAGGGCTGAGCTGGTAATTATATATTTCAGAAGAATTCCTTGCACAATTTAAAACATCATGAGAAACCTACCAGCATAAAAATGTGACATGACATGAAGCTCAGAATAAAGTTGTTCAATATGCATAGAGTAATTGTGCTGATTACATTTACAATATTTATTTGTTAACCAAAAAAAGAATAATTCTGATAATGCAAAGAAATGAAAAAACACTTCAGTTTACATTTTGTCTTTTGTCATAAAAGGTAATCACTATATGAGAGGATTGCTGCAACTCTCCTGAAATGGGCAGAGATAATGTTTCATCACTGCCACCACCTCAACACTTTGTCACCATCTCTAGTTTACTTTATCATATTGTATTAATATCAATACCACCTACACAATATAGAAATGTTAACTGATCACAAGTACTATACTAGTATCTTATCTTCCCAGGCTCCTGGGGGAAAGGTATAACTACAGAGTCATAGTGATGTTCAAATATAGAAACATTTCTGAATCCTACCAGAAAGGTTAAAGGTTACTTTTAAATAGAAAGTTACTTAGTGGGGGTTTTTAGAAAAATATGGAAAATTTCTACAATTTAAAAATTACTAAATTCCTCCAGAAATATTTTATTCCTTCCCTCCAGGAAATAAAAAAATGAGCATGTCTTTCTGGACATTTTAAAAATATTTTTTCAAATTAGTTATTATTTCCTTTAGCTAGAAAACTCCCTCATCTTTACCCATCTAGCTCCTACCCATCTTCTAAGAACTGACTCAAGTCTTTTCCCTCCATCAAGCCCTCCTTCACTTCTCCAGCCCATAACAACATTCTTTCCCTCTGAATAACTCCAATATACTCCATCATACATACATATATATATATATCCGTCCATCTGACCAGTAGCTATGACGTGTACTGACCACTGACCACTGGGGGCAGACACTCAGTGCAGGAGCTGCCATGATACGCACTGGCCATTTAAAAATAAATAGCACCGCGGACCTGGGGCCAACAAACCAACACTCGGCTTCCCCCAAATAGGACACAGGCCCCGCCATTACCCCAGAGGGACACCTCACCAAATCGCAGCCAGTGCTGCCAAGACCCCATGGTGCAAAATGTGGCCCACAGCCCAGCCCAGCCCGGAAATGGTGGCTGTGGGAGCCAGGTAATGACATCACGTAGCAACGCCCGGCTTCCTCTCCCTAGCAACTAGCATCCTTGCAGTTTCTTCAGCCTAGGAACCCAGCTTGTTTTATAGCCAGGTACAAACATTTTACAGTTTAACCAAATGTGTGAAGCATTTTCACATGCCTCATCTCATTTGATCCTCACAGAAGTCCTGGAGTAGGCAGATAGGAGACTTGGTAGAATCCTATTTTCTTTTCATTAGCAAGACTCAAATAGCGATATTAAAATATTTCTTCTAATTAATTTCCTTTCAATGTGCATGAATCCGTGCACTGGGACACTAGTACTAGTCTATAATTATATATCTTCCCTTGTATTATTTATTAACTGATTTATAATGTAGCTTTGACTTTCCAGTAATTTAAGCTCCCTCATTTCTTACCCTCTCCATGCCTTACATGGTACTCAAAAATCTACTTGACTGGTTGAAATCTCTTATTTTCCCTAGTGTTTCCAAAGGAATACTAAATAGCCTAAATCTTGGAAATTAAATGAAAGAGCCACCTTTAATATACTCATGGGAAATTATTTAATTGGAAGTTCTTAGAAAAGTATGATGGATGTTAAACAAAAGTAAGGTAGTAAGATATTTTGCTGACTTATATATTAATAGTCATTTATATCCACAGGGTTCTGTGTGTGTGTTATCTGGCAGTATCTCTCCCCTGCCCATTTTACTGTCAGTCCTTTCAGAGTAAGGATTAGGTGTTCTTATCTTATGACCCATTAGGCTTACAAGCATGCAATGAACACAAGAGACACAAAATGAGCCTTTTGCTTGAGAATCATCCATAGGCAATTGTATGTTCTATGTTTATTCAACAAAGAAAAACTGGGCGGAATCCTTCTCCAAACCTTCCCTAAGTCTCAATGCAACCTGAGTGTCACTTCCTCTTGTGCTTTACGAAGACTGGACTCAAGGGCACCCTACCCCAACCCACAATCCTCCTCCCTGAGTAGTTCAGACACATTCATCAGGCTTGCCAACACCCCAATCCGTGCATGTCTTATTTTACAAGCAAGAGAAGTCATGTAAAGAGAAGGTCAGAAACTTCTCAGCATCACACACGTAATCGCTGACACACAATTCAGGGAAGAAGAAAGAACACTTCCTGATGACCAGTCTTCCTTTCAAATGCCTAGATAACACTCATTTTCTAAATTATCCTAAACTAGAGGCCCGGTGCACAGATTCTGCGCCCTCTTGCAATCCAGGACCCCTCGGGGGATGTCGGATGGCTGGTTCCAGCCTGATCCATGCAGGTCAGGCTGAGGGACCCCACCGGTACATAAATCTGTGCACAGGGCCTCTAGCATGCATATAAGATCTTTGATTAACCTCTTCCCGCCCTCCCCCCTCCCTCCTTCCCTCTGAGATTCATCAGTCTGTTCCATGTTTCCATGCCTGTGCATTGAGCATCTGCCCCCTGGTGGTCTGTGTGCATCATGGCTACAAGTCGAACGATTACTTAGGCTTATATATATATAGTTGTGTATAAAAGACCTGTACCCTTTTCAGCCCCAGGTGGAAATCAGGAAGACACTCAGTTTAGACGAGCCGTGGGCCGGATCCGGCCCGTTTGAAATGAATAAAACTAAAAAAAAAAAAAGACAATACCCTTTTATGTAATGATGTTTACTTTGAATTCATATTAGTTCAACAAACACTCCATCCATGCTTTTGTTCCGGCCCTCCGGTCCAGTTTAAGAACCCATTGTGGCCCTCAAGTCAAAAAGTTTGACCACCCCTGGGTTAGACTCAACACAGCTGCCTATGCCACCAATGCCACTAGAAAGCACTTGAGACCATTCAAAGGGCACTTTATTCCTTTCCACCAGATGAGGCTCCATTCCCTGTACACCCTTATTTTCTCTCTGCCCGTTCTTTGCTTATCCTTTAGGTTTGTTCTCATCTATTCCTGAGTGCTGGGAGCCGGTCCATCCTTGCTGTTTCAAGGGACCTGGCATATATGGCATACGGTTCTTAATATGTTTGCTCACCTTCTTGGCGCTGTGTTTTAACCAAGGTCACCTCTCCGAGAAAGGTTGAATCCCCAGGTAGGGATTTTCCCCTGAAGTTAGGGAGGGAATAAAACCCCTCAACTAAGTGCCAGGCGGGTAATTAATCATTTTAACTACGAACAATCATGCTTAAGCTACATAATCTTTTCTCCCTGGAATGGAGATAAGAAACGCCCTAACCTTTGTAATAGAGATTGATAGGATTGAATCAACTGGTATAAATACAGTTGTAACAAGACAGAAACACTCAGAACTTAGAACACAGAACTCATGAGACAGAATTCAGAAGACAGAACCTACACGGAGCCTGCAGACAAAGGAACTTCGCTGGCAAGAGAGCATGGCAGGGGACCCCAGCATCTGAACCTGACTACAGAAATTGGCAGGAGAGCCTGACTAGAACCTGGTGACTGAACCTGACTGGAGAACCTGGACAGAACCTCTCTGGAGATCGTAAGCAGAACCTCTCTGGAGATCCAGACCAGAACTTGGCTGGAGATCCTGGCTAGAGATCCTGGCTAGGCTGCTGATCAACTGAACACTGTCTCCGTGTCCTTCCTTCTTCGCCGACTCCGTCTACACCTTTGGGGAACCCCTGGACCTGTTGGGGCTCGACCTGTGCCATACTGAGTCCAAAGAAAGAAGACTCTGTATTGATCTTTAGATTAAGAAGATGTGCCATACTGAGTCTAAAGAAAAAAGACTCCGTATTGATCTTTTAACATATATGCTTGTTAGCAGAGGAATTAAGGTTACTCCCAGTCAGACAGAACATTTTATACAAGAAATACGTCCATGCTTTTCTGAGGAAGGAAAGGTGCCGGAAAGGTAAATGTAGAGGCATGGGAGAAGGTAGGCCCAAGGAGCCTTATCCTTAACCCCACTGCAGCCTTTCCACCCCGGGAAAGTGCAGGATTGGCAAGCTCTCCCTGGGGTGATAGATCAGGACTCAGGTAATAGCAGAAAGCGCCAATCCTACTCTTAAAATGGATACAAGAGAGCGTTTCAGGTTTTTCTTTTTAATGCTTGCTTTTAAAAAATAAAAAAGGGGGAATTTGCCGGGAGCCGGTCCATCCTTGCTGTTTCAAGGGACCTGGCATATATGGCATACGGTTCTTAATATGTTTGCTCACCTTCTTGGCGCTGTGTTTTAACCAAGGTCACCTCTCCGAGAAAGGTTGAATCCCCAGGTAGGGATTTTCCCCTGAAGTTAGGGAGGGAATAAAACCCCTCAACTAAGTGCCAGGCGGGTAATTAATCCCTTTAACTACGAACAATCATGCTTAAACTACATAATCTTTTCTCCCTGGAATGGAGATAAGAAACGCCCTAACCTTTGTAATAGAGATTGATAGGATTGAATCAACTGGTATAAATACAGTTGTAACAAGACAGAAAGACTCAGAACTTAGAACAGAATCAAGAAGACAGAACTCAGAACACAGAACTTAGAACACAGGGCTTGGAAGACAGGACCAAGAGAGACAGAGCCGGGAGGACAGAACCTACACAGAACCTGCAGACAGAGGAACTTCGCTGGAGAGAACATGGCGGGGGATCCTGGACTGAACCTGACTGCAGAGGTTGGCAAGAGAGCCTGACTGGAGCCTGGCTACTGAACCTGGCTGGAGAACCTGGACAGAACCTCTCTGGAGATCCAGACCAGAACTTGGCTGGAGATCCTGGCTGGAGATCCTGGCTAGGCTGCTGATCAACTGAACACTGCCTCCATGTCATTCCTTCTTCACCAACTCCGTCCACACCTTTGGGGACCCCTGGACCTGCTGGGGTTGGACCCCGGCACCTGAGGCCTACCTATACCACCCATGGCATTATTCAGACTGGCACTCCACATGATTTTTAGCCAACACAAAGCTATCTTCCCTTATGAGTATTTTCCATTTAATTATTTTTGCATAGGAGGCAGAAATACACAAAATATTGTATCATTACCATACTACCATGTCTTTATGATAAAACACAGACAACTATAGTAAGAGGTCTGAAACAACACAAGACTAGGCCAGTGCAGTCTTTCACGCAAATTTCAGGATGCCGGATGCCAAGATGGTGAGGATAGCTCAGTAGTTTCCAGAAAGGTGGGAATTAATATTGGCGCAGGGATGGTATTTCTATTCTAAAGCCTAATTCATGTCTGGGATCAAATAAAAATATATTACAAAAATTCAGAACAACAAAACTTGACCATATAACCAGAACAGTAAGTGATGATCAGATGTATGCGTCTGAGTCTTCTGGTTGTTTTTGCCAGACAAGGGCTAGGCCATCATCTCAGCTGGGATGACTGCTGCTCCCAGTGCAGGGAAAGCCATGAGGCCCAGGCAAGGAGCCAGACTGCATGGGCTCAGGAGACCATCTTTCTCTATAATTCTTTCGCAGGAGCTTAGAAAGTATCAACATTAGAAAACGAACATAGGAAGCATGAATTACTCTGCTAGCACCTAGAAGAAACAGAAATGATGCTAGAAATAACTATTGTTTTATTCTTAAATGTGATCTTACTGAGGGAAAAGCTGGCATTTCAAAAGATGTTTATGTTTTCATACCATTACTTAGGGGTAGAAGACAAATTGTGTGAGATAAGGGGAGTACTGAGATTTAAAAAAGTCACTATCAATGTGTTGGAGAAGATCAAACATGATACGCTCACCAAATCTATAACAAAAGGAGGGAGGGAGGCACCACTCCACGAAGCTGGAACAAGTGGCCTTGGTCACTATGTCAGGTTCATACCGCACAGAATAGGCTCATGGAACTCATGACTCCAGGAGGTGGCATCCGCGGGACATGTTCAGAAGGACAAAAAGGTTTGGGAAAAATCCCTGGCCGACAGACTAACAAGGAGATTTTAAAAGAAGCTTGGAAATATCTCTAACCTTTTCAATATTAATATCCCAGGAGCAAACTATGCTCTCCACACAGTACTTCTTGGTGATTCTATTGGGACAAAAACATGAACTGAATAATGGCTTCATGAGTAGCAGTAATAGTGGCAGCAGCAGCAGCAACTTTTTCTAAGATTCAGGCACTGTATGGTATGCTTCACTTATATTGTCATTTAATAATCACAAAACTTTTACGAGGATAGATCTCCATTTTTTTTGTAGGAGGAATCTGATTAGTCTGTAGTGATTAGGTAACTTGTATAAGTCATAGTAACTTGCTAGTGAGTGGCAAAGCCGGGATATGAAGCCAGGCAACATAACCCCAAAGCCCATGCTCTTAAATCATGTGCAACCCAATGTGCATTTACATTTTGCACCTGGAGGCAAGGGGCTCAGGCTCTCAGATATTCAGATTGGTAACTTTTAAAACATTATTCTCCATAATAGGGGAACAGAATACTAGGAGATATTTCTTTGTATTACATTGTTACAAATGATGTTTAAAAAATATTCGCTTATGATAGTTCTCTTCGAAGTACTACTTCTATTCCATTTTACCAAAAGTCATGTTATTGATAGTCATATAGTCATATTGTCTGTTTGATGACACATCGATAGTAAATGATTTTTAAATTGTCTGTTGTTTAATGTGAATATTCAAAACACAGGTATTAAGTGGAGGGATTTGCATTCCCCAAGGAAAGCTCAGATTTCAAACAGGAAGGAAATGGGTGCTGGCTGGGTACTAGGTGGATGCCTCCCACAGGGCAAAAAGCCAGGACAGCAACAAATCACATGCATTCCCTGGGCCAGCTGAGTTGGGGCAAGGGGTAGCTTTTCAAATTATTCAAAATACAAATCAATCCTACTAGTAAATATTTACAAATGTATTATAAGCTTTTAAGTTACCCTGGAATCTGTAAATCATACAATTAACTTCTCTTCCCACAGCATCCAATCAACTTCCATTAAATGAGACGTCCTTAGAAATAGGTTGAATAGAATAAAATAGCCCAGAATTGAAACACCTCCATGGATAGTCCTCAACGTGGGTAATTTTCATTTGGATTATTGAGGGTTGATTGACTACAAATGGAAAAAAACTAAGCTTACATTTGGGTGACCTGCCTTCCCCACACAGGATTAACCTAACAGGGTACAACTGAACAGGGGGCTTTAGGATGTCATCAATATCCAAATATCCAACCACAGAAGGCAACAGCTGGTGTTGAAAGGTATCTTAATGACCTGCGTGTCATAGATTAAGCCTAACACGGCTATAGCTACATTTGCGGAGTCCTTTTGTGTCCCTGGCACTATTCTAAGTGCTTTTTATTTATCAAGTTATTTATTATAACCCATTACAACCTTATGAAGTAGGTATCACAATTATTCCCATTTTATGGATGATGAAACTGAAGCACAGATAGTAAGTGATTTGCCCCAATTTACCCTGCTAGAAAGTGGCAGAGTTGTGATTTAAATGCATAAGGCAGGGGTCCTCAAACTATGGCCCACGGGCCACATGCAAATACAAATATTGTATTTGTTCCCATTTTGTTTTTTTACTTCAAAATAAGATATGTGCAGTGTGCATAGGAATTTGTTCATAGTTTTTTTTTTTAAATTATAGTTCGGCCCTCCAACGGTCTGAGGGACAGTGAACTGGCCCCCTGTTTAAAAAGTTTGAGGACCCCTGGCATAAGGCCTAGCTCCAGCATCTGTGTTCTTAACCACTATGCGAACCTGTCCATAAAAACTGAATAAAACCCCCAGGAAGTCTGAAAGATGGTATTGCTGTTTGTGCAGTGAGCAAACCATCATCTATTTCTACCCACGGCCATCACAGAAACACTCCAGAAGGTCAGATGAACACAATAAACCAACAGTTTAACCACCAACTAGTCAGTCACTTTAGTCAGATATCTTCACCTGAATTAGCTTTGTTCATATTCCAAGTTGGCTTTGTTATTATACCCAGACTATTTAGTTTTGATTGGCATATTCCTTAAATATCAAAGAACCAGTCTTGGTTCATGTTCTCATGTCTTGTTTTCCCCATGTCAAAAAACCAAATAACTGTAATTCAGGATGCAGTGAAAAGGTCAAACCTGCTATGGAACAAACTGTCTGGGGAGCTAACTTGACAGTTCAGACAACCCAGAGGTAATCTTCACCACGTGAGGGCGTTGTCTTGCCAGTGACTACATATGTGCTCTTTCTACCCCTCTGCTAGGTAAGAAAGCAAAACTGGCTGTCCAAGGCAGGGGTCAGAAAATGGCAGGGCGATTAATCCCCTGGCACTGAAAGAAACGGAACATATCTCCTACTCCTCTAATTTTCTCATGGACCACACAACAGGCTTCTTGAGAGGACCTGCCCTAAGAGGCCATGCAATCCTACATAATAAAAGCCTGATATGCTAAGTGTCTGGTCGTCCATTCAACCAATCAAAGTATAATATGCTAATGATATGCTAAGGATGCTCAACCACTCACTATGATGTGCACTGACCACCAGGGGGCAGACGCTTTGATTGGTAGGTTAGCTTGCTGCTGGGGTCCAGCCAATTGGTAATGAGTGAGATGGGCTGGACACACCCTAGAGCCCTCCCGTAGGCCCTCCCTGGCTGGCCAACCTCCTGTGCACTGGTGGGGTCCCTCGGCCTGGCCTGAACCCTCTCACAATCCGGAACCACTCAGGGGATGTCGGAGAGCCAGTTTCAGCCTGATCCCGCAGGCCAGGCTGAGGGACCCCACTGGTGCACTAATTCGTGCACCGGGCCTCTAGTTTTTTAATAAAATAAAAAACAATCACAAATTATATTGTACCTACACTTTATTTTAGAGGAGTAGTTCCTTCCCCCTGTGAGAGGCTGTGGCTCCATCTGAAAGATTAATGGACACTCTATGGGGAACTAGAAGAGCACACAGTGACTTGCCTTGAATTCTCATCAGGAAAGTTTTCATATGAAGCAGATGGCAGGATGTTATGCTTCTCAGTCATTTCCATGACACACTAAAGTAAGTTTAGTTTCTTTCTTCCTGTTTTTATCCTGTAATAATGACTGCAAGTGAAGAAAGACAGTCTTTTAGATTTCATGGGGCCATACAGGGCAGGAAAAAACAGATTTCATGTTTTCTCCTCAAATCTTGCGGGGGTGGGGGGGGACACCCTACTTCAAATAGAAATTAAATAATATTGACTGACAGCCTAACTTTCATAACACTGCCTTGAATGCTGAAAGAGAGAAATATATGTCAAAGACAGAGTTTCTCCTTTCCAGAAGATGAAACCATAAACTGTGAAAGTATACTATACAGTTTCACATACAAACACAGAAATACAAATGTAAATTTAAGAATACTTTCATACGGTGGCTTCTCAAATACAAAAGAAACTGTAAATAAATGTGAGACAGTATTATTTTCAATAACCACTGCCATTCTGGGTTTAGAATTACTAATAGGCTTCTCAACACTGCAATCAAATCTGAAGCAGGAAAAGGCCCACCTTTTCTGACACACTTTAAGGTAAAGAAGCCATTGGATAGCTCAGGAAAGGAATTAAAACAGCTTACATATATTTTTAAAATTTTAAAGGGAAATTTGCTATTTTAGTAACATGTGGAGGGGGGTAGAGAAAAGACTAGTTTCCTAATGAAAATGGAGACCTGCGTGATTTCTTTAAAAGTAAACTAACAATGGGAAAATCCAGATTTTTTTTTAAAAATGAGTAATAAAAAACTAAAAAGCATTCAGTGAAAAAATGTCTTCTGACAGGCTAATCAGGACTTTAATATGATAATCTGTTGTTTATCTGCGCTTGCTTGTGCAATTACAGTTTTCTCAACTGTTACGCAGGAGCTGTAAAATGAAGAAGACCTAATTGCCTCCTGGAGGAAAGCGTTGCTGCTGAAACGACTTAAGCAAACACACTCTGAACTAACAGTATTTTACAACAATCAGGACTAAGAAATGAATGACAGCAAGATGACTGCCATTCACCATCCTACAGGTGGCCCTGGCCTTGGCCCATTTTGGTTCTAGCGAACACCCACCAGCCTTGATTTTTCCTTCTAACCGACCACAACGCCTGTCGACTTGGCGTGCTCTTCTATCTACTGCCTGGCCAACTCATAATGGGAAATGTTCTTGGCTTCCATCTCTGGCGAGAGATAATGCTTCCTCAGTTGTCTGAGGTAGGTTAGGTGAAGTGGAGTCAGAGGTAGACACATTTGCCTCAACAATTATTTAGGCAGGAAACAAAATCAAAGTTGGAAAAAAGTCTGAAAAGGGAAACAGAATTCTTTCCTAGCTGATACACAAGCTTTCGGAACATGGTTTTCCAATTGGAAAAGGAAGTATGTATATCTTTGCTCTTAAACGATATAGGAAATGTGTAGAGAAGGATATGGTCAATACATGCTCATATAATTTAGGAAAAACTCCTTATTTATTCTTCACATTTTTTAAAACCGTAAGTAGACTTGTTGAGAGCTCAGAAATAAGCCATAGAAATGTTTCAACAAGAGGATAAATTTGGGGCTCTACATATTGTTTAAAACCATAAATAGAATTTTTGAGAGCTCAGAAATAAGCCATAGAAATGTTTCAAGAGAATACATTTGGGGCTCTGCTTCCACATCGTTCTTTTAGATTTTTCATGTCCCACTATAGTCAGGTTCTAGGCTCCACCTACACAGCCTGCCTCAGTGGCTGCACAGAGACTCTGCTGGGCCAAAGCAAGCTGCCTCTTATTTTTTTAATCCTCACCTGAGGAGTGAGGATATTTTTTCTATTGGTTTTTAGAGAGCGGAAGAGAGAAAGAGAGAGAGAGAGAGAGAGAGAGAGAGAGAGAGAGAGAGAGAAATGTGAGATACATTGGCTGGTTGGGGCCAGGGATTGAATCTGCAATCCAGGTATATGGCCTTGACCAGGAATTTAACCCAAGACCTTGTGGCACACAAGCTGACATTCCAACCAATGAGACACACCAGCCAGGGCAACAGCCACCTCTTCAAGTCATTCAGGTTTTCCTTGGGTCTAGTTCTTTGCATCCATTCTCCAAACTCTTGTAGCTCTCCTGGGTCCTAATTCTGACTTTATGGTTACTGACCTCATCCACATGGCTTCTCACTCTGTCTGGGTGAGAAGCTGTCCCATCTCCAGGTTGCCTACTAGCCTGTACACTGATTCTGGGACTGCCAATACTACCTAGTTTTGCTTCCATGGTCCAGCTTTGCCTAGTATGTCCAGTTCTTATTTCTACACTTATTGGTATAATGCAGGAGAACCAAAAAGTAATTTGCTGAAGAGTCAAGTGTAAAGACAAATTCCTTGAAAGGCACAAACTGACACAAGAAGAAATAAAAAATCTGAAGTACCTTCTGCATTTAACTTAATCTGTAAATAAAAACTTTTCCACAAAGAATAAACTAGGCCAGGAATAAAAAGTTAGATTAACATTAGAAAATAAAATGTAATTTACCATATTAACAACAAAAAAATAATAAAACCACACAATTGTCTCAAAAAAATGCAGGAAGATATTTTGACAAAATTCAACACACATTCATGACAAAATTTCTCAACAAACCAGAAATAGAAGGATATTGATAAAGGACATCTACAAAAAACCCTATACTTAACATCATAATTAGTGGTGAAAGACTAAATGGTTTCCTCTAAGATCAGAAACAAGACAAATATAACCACTCTCAATACCTTTATTCAGTGTTCACTAGATGTCCTGGCCAGTGCAATAAAAGTTAAGAAAAAGAAATCAAGTCATACAGACTAGAAAGGATAAAGTAAAACTTTCTCTATTCTTCCTTTTTATGTGTGTACAAAAAAATCATTTGAAATCTTCAAAAATGTTATTAGAGTTAATAAGTGAATTTAGCAATGCCACAGTATTTGAGGTCAATATACAAAAATCAGTTGTATTTCTATATGTTAGCAATAAATAACTGGAAAATAAAACTACAATACCATTAACAATAGCATTAAAAAACACAAATAATAGGAATAAGTATGCATGTCAGGGTGGATGTGCAAGACCTATTTATTGAAAACTAGAAAACATTACTGATGGCAATTTAAAAAAATTAAATGGAGTGATATAAAATGATTATGGATGATAAGATTCAATAATATTAAGATGTGAATTCTCTCTAAATTTATGGATTCAATGCAATTCCAATTAAAAATAGCAGCATACTTTTTTCTGGTAAATATTGCCAAGCTGACTCTAATCTATAATAATAAAAGTGTAATATGCTAATTAGACCAGACAACCTTCCAGATGAAGCTGGGGCTGTGAGGGAAGCCTGGGTCCCAGGTGCCTGCCGGCAGCCGGAGGAAAGCCCGGGTCCTGAGGGCCAGAGGGAAGCCAGTGCCGGCAGCTGGGGGAAGGAAGGCCTACTCCTGCATGAATTTCATGCATCAGGCCTCTAGTATTTATATGAAATGCAAAGGACCTTAAAATATCCAAAACTATTTTAGAGAAAAAGAGACCAAAATTAGATTATTTCAAATGATTTTTGTACACATTTACATATTAAAAATGAAATCCAAATGTATAATATTCCAAAACAGAAAAGACAAAAATTTAAAACTTCCAGATGAAAACATAAGAGAATAATCTTCATGATGTCGGTATGAGAAAAAATTTGTTAAGACATAAAAGGCGCCAAAACCGGTTTGGCTCAGTGGATAGAGCGTCGGCCTGCGGACTGAGGGGTCCCGGGTTCGATTCCGGTCAAGGGCATGTACCTGGGTTGCAGGCACATCCCCAGTAGATGTGCAGGAGGCAGCTGATCGACGTCTCTCTCTCATCGATGTTTCTAACTCTCTTTCTCTCTCCTTTCCTCTCTGTAAAAAATCAATAAAATATATTTAAAAAAAAAAGACATAAAAGGCACTAGCTTAAAAACTTTTCAAAAAAGCATTAAGAAAATGAAAAGGTGAGCCACAGTTTGGGACATATTTGCAACACGTATATCTAACAAAGGACTTATTTCCAGGTTACATAAATAATTATTGCAACTCATTAAAGAGAAGGCATATAAATTCCATTAAAAACTGCACAAAAATTTAAACAGAATCTTTATATTTCATAAAAGAAGACTTACAAATGGCCAAGAAACACATGAGAAGATATTCAATCATCAGGGAAATGCAAATTAAATTCATTATCAGTTAACATTACATAACCACTATGATGGCTAAAATGTAAGCGACTAACTTTTGTTGCTGAGGATGTGAAGCAACTGAATCTTAGACACTGCCAGCAGGAATGGTAAATGGTACAAATACTTTGGAAAACAATTTGGCAATTTCTTAAAATATTAAAATACACCATACATATGACCCAATCATTCTACTCCTAGGCATTTATCCAAGAATAATGAAAATTTATGTACATAAAAGATCCTGTACACAAGTGTTCCTAACAGCTTTATTCACAATAGCCTCAAACTAGAAATAATCCAATTGTTTACTAATAAGTGAATAGGTGAGCAAATTGTAGTAGTATATGCATACAATGGAATACTGCTCCAAAATAAAGAAGACTGATTTACTGATACACAACAATAATGATGAATCTTGAAAAGCAATGAAAAGGTGCCTATAAAAGATTGCATACGATGCAATTCCACTTATACAGAATTCTAGAATAGGCTAAACTAGCCTGGAGTGATAATACCCTGATCTGTAGTTTCCTAGGACTGGGCTGGGATGTTGACCACAAAGGGACATGAGGTAACTTTTTGGAATAAGAGAAACATTTTATAACTTGACTTGAGTAGTAGTTACATTTATTAAAACTAATAGAAATGTAGAATTTAAATGGATGCATTTTATCCAAATTAATTGTACTTTCATAAAGTGGATTTTTAAAAGTTAATAAAAGCATTAGCCACAAATAAGTGGACGTTTTCCTTGCCATCTATCATACTATGAGGAATGAGAAACCAAGGCCATTTTGAAACTTTATAAAGTGACTGAATTTATAGTTTATCTTGGATTATTCCTTATCTTTGTCTGTCTGGCATTTGTGGACTTCATGAGAGAATCCTATATAATAAAAAGGTAATATGCAAATTGACCGAATGGCAGAATGACCAGTCACTACGAAGGGGACTGACCACCAGGGGGCAGATGCTCAATGCAGGGGCTGCCCCCTGGTGGTCAGCGCACTCCCACAGGGGGAGTGCAGCTCAGCCACAAGCTGGGCTGATGGCTGGCGAGCACAGCGGGCCCCCCCTCCACAGCAGTCAGACATCCCCCAAGGGCTCCTGGACTGAGAAAAGGCACAGGCCTGGCTGAGGGACCCACCCCCCTGCCCCCCAGTGCATGAATGTCATGCACCAGGCCTCTAGTGATATATAAATAACCCCACCATCCACCCTATTGTTCAAGCCAATAACTTGGAAGTCATACTTGATTCTTACCTCTCCTTCATCATCCCCCCATCACCATGTCTGGCCTTCTATTTCCAAATTTTATCCTGAATTCATCTATTTCACGCCATTACTAATTCTACCACCACAATCCAAATCAGCATTATCTCTCAGTTAGAATAATGCAATAATTTTTAATCAACTTCTCCCCACTCTATTCTTGCTCTTCTAACAATCTATTCTCCATAAAGCAAAAAGAGGAATCTTCATAAGATACAAATTAGATCATACTGTTCCTCTCATTAAAACTATCCAACTTCCCCTTCACTTAGAATAAAAGCCATACCCCTGATGGTAGCCAACTGGGATTCTCTATGATGCTGGCCCCAGCCATGTCCCAAACTTCATCTTCAGCTATTTTCACCCTTTCTGCTACACTTCAGCCTTAATTTCCTCTCATTCCTCAAACAGAACACTTTCCTTCTTTCAGGGCCTTTGTGCTAGTTTCCTCTGCCTAGATACAGTGGTTCTCAACCTTCTGGCCCTTTAAATACAGTTCCTCATGTTGTGACCCAACCATAAAATTATTTTTGTTGCTACTTCATAACTGTAATGTTGCTACTGTTATGAATCATCATGTAAATATATGATATGCACATGAAGGGCACATGCCTGTGTTGTGGGCTCAATCCCCAGTAGGGGGTGTGTAGGAGATAGCTGGTCAATGATTCTCTCTCATCATTGAATGGGTCATTCGACCGCCAAAGGGGTCGCGACCCACAGGTTGAGAACCACTGGCCTAGAACCTGTTTCCCCAGCTTTTCACTTGTCAAGCCTATTCTCTTTCTTTAGATCCCAGCTCAAATGTCACTTCCCCAGAGAAGTCTTCCCAGATCACCCTATGCCAGTGGTCGGCAAACCGCGGCTCGCGAGCCACATGCGGCTCTTTGGCCCCTTGAGTGTGACTCTTCCACAAAATACCACGTGTGGGCACACACGTACAGTGCGACTGAAACTTCGTGGCCCATGTGCAGAAGTCGGTTTTTGGCCTGGGCGAGTCTATTTTGAAGAAGTGGCGTTAGGAGAAGTTGGGGGGTCGGTAAGTCAGGCGATGGGATACGCAGCGTGGGGGAGGCGCCAAATATAAACAGTACTTAAACTGTATAGGTAGGTTAATAACAATGCACCTACCTATATAGTTTAAGTTTAAAAAATTTGGCTCTCCAAAGAAATTTCAATCGTTGTACTGTTGATATTTGGCTCTGTTGACTAATGAGTTTGCCGACCACTGCCCTATGCAAAGAAACCTTCCCTGTTCATTTCCTTATGCTACTTATCACAATCAGGAACAAAGCTGGAGCCTTGGAAAGATACCAATAACTACTTTATATATTGTGATTTCTTATGTGCTAGGTTTTGTTATTAGAACTTAACATACAGCCCTAGCCATGTCGGCCCATGGACTGAAGGGTCCCAGGTTCGATTCTGGTCAAGGGCACATGCCTGTGTTGTAGGCTCAATCCCCAGTAGGGGGCATGTAGGAGATAGCTGGCCAATGATTCTCTCTCATCACTGATGTTTCTATCGCTCTCTCCTTCTCCCTTCCTTTCTGAAATCAATAAAAATATATACATTTTAAAAAGAACTTAACATATAATAAGTCACTTAATCCTCTTTGCAATCGTAAAGGTAAGAAATATTATAATTCTCATTTTACAGATGGAGTAACTGAAGTACAGAGAGTTAAATAATTTGCTCAAGGACACACAGCAAAGAAAGGGTAGAGCCTGAATTCTAAACCAGGCAATCTGACTTCAGAGTCCTAGGCCTTAAAGAGTAACCTTGCTGGAAGAAGGAATCTTCTTTTGAGACAAGGATAAGAATTAAAAGTGAGTAAAGACACATTTAAGTTAGGAGAAAGGAAGGAAATTTGAAATAACTCGTGACTATTGTCCTTTCTCAGAGAACTAGAAGTCCAAGTCATCTATCAAGCTGCTGATGTGGCTAGCGGCAAGGCTGGGGAACTGAGGGGAGAAGTATGAATTTGCAATAGCTCCTGTGGGGAATGAGGAAAATGACCACCAGGTGGTACCAAGGGGCCACTTGACGCTGGAAATCATAAATGTGAGTAATGGGGCCATCAACAGCTATGCATTTTCCCTCCGCAGCAGTGAGCAGTCCAGGAGTAGAGAAAACCACTGTTAGCTTTATATGTGGGTGGTGATTAGATGAGTAAGCACAAAAGAAGGTCAAGGGATGAAAGTTTTAAAGGTACTGATGAGAGTGCTATTGAAATGTTTAACTCAGTGGGCAGGAGAAGTCAAAAATAAGCAACAAAGGATGATATGAAAATAGCTTTGAGGAGGAAAATGTGAGTGCCTTTAGAAAAAAGGAAAGCAATGTATCTAATTTTTAAGGATTGGTAATTCTGGATAACAGTAACAAATGACATCTATCTTTGATGATGCTGAGGAATTATTGTTAAATCTTTTTAGAGGTGTTAATGGTACAGTGCAGCCTTGACTTATGAGTGTCCCGACTAACGAGTTTTTTGAGATACCAGCTGTCTCTCGGCCGATTTTTTGCATTGAGTTGACAGAATAATTTGAGTTAACGAGCTCCTTAACGAGCTCGGTATCAGAACGAATTAAACTCGTAAGTCAAGGCCCCACTGTATTGTGATTATGTCATCCTTCATTAGATACTAAAATATTTGTGGATGGAATTACATTATCTTGGATTTACTTCAAAATAATACAGGAGAAGCAGTGAATAGGCATTTTGATGGGCAAGATAGGCCATGGTTTGTTGCTTGTTAGGGCTGGGTGATGATTACATGGGGTTCTGACCAAACATGGTTTATCTTTAACAGTATCGAGGAGAATTCATTTGAAAACATGAGCTGATGTTAAAAGATTTATTCCCTACATATTATAATCGCTATCCGGAGCAATGTATACATATAAACCATAGGTCAGATTTCCAAATCAATGTTAAGAACATACATCAAAGATACCTCATTTGTAAATCAAGGTCTACAAAGAGGATATAAGCACTATAGGTCACCAAGGTGCAAGGTACAAAGTTTTAAGTCCAGTTCAGCAAAGGAATACTTTCTACTACCCTGAAAAAAGTTATTTTACATGTAAAATATTTTCATTTTCACCCTTTTTGAGGAATCAGAGATTACCATGTATTAGCACCAGAAATTATAGAACTCTGTTACAACACATAAATTATAAATAAATAAAAAAATATATATATGCACATATGTGTTTGCAGATGCATATGTATACACATACACAAATATAATCAGCTAGCCCTAGCTGTTTGCTCAGTGGGTAGAGTGTTAGGTCAAGGGCACGTACCTGGGTTGCAGGTCCCATCTCCAGCCCTTGTCAAGGAGTGTGCAGGAGGCAACCAATCGTTGTCTCTCTCACACACTGCTGTTTCTCTCTCTTTCCCTCTCTCCCTCCCTTCCACTATCTCAGTTAAAATCATCCTCATGTATAAAAATGTAGAAGAGTTAGGTACAACGAATTGCAAATTATTGTAAATGAGTTCTAGGCCAGGTAACTTTTAATATCAAAAACTTTAAATTAGAAATCTCAAAGATTTATAGAATGTAGAAGTACACTCCATAACAGTTTCCTAAGGTTAGTAGATATTAAGACTGTTCATTAATCTTTAAGTGCAAATGGAGACCTGAGTATTAGGATTTTTTAATACCTCAAACAAGTATCCTCTATAACTTTTTCAGCATCAAAAATAAAGCTTCTCGAAGATAGCCTGCTTCCATTATTTAAGACAAGATTAACTGCATTAGTATTACATCATATTTCCATCCTTGTATTTACACCCCTTCCATTCAGAGCTGCCTCGGTCTTCTGAGATAAAAGGTCATGGTAGTGAAAGCAGTGGCACCCTTCCTAATCCCCAGGGCTCCCAAACTAATAGGAGAGGAAGTAGATCTGAATTTTCACTCGTCTGAGAGAGAAGCAGGCTGTCAAAAAGGCTCTTTAACTTTATCATGAAAGAAATGATCAATAACTACATGAAACACTGTCATCAATTATATATGAAACAGAATAAAAGGTAGTTGTGCAAAATAACTGCTTGGAGCAGCAAAAAAGAAAATAAAATAAAGAGCAGGTAGAAGCACTGAGAGCCTAACTGCTGAACTCTGCAGAAGGTGCCTTCAAATAAATATTTCAAACCTTCATATGAATATTTTAAGCATGACAACTACACATAAACACACAGCCAAAGTGCTCAAATCCACTCAAGAAAGACTATTAAGTCATCAACTTGCTCCTGACAGGATCCACTGAATATGGCAACAGTGAGAAGTCAGGAGACAGTTGGAATCATTTCAAGACTGCTAATTTAACTTGTCTTAAAACCAACCAATGCTCAACGTGTCATCATCAATGTCATCTCATCGCAGTCTGAAAAGCCTTCGACCTAAAGCAAAAAGGTCCCCAAGTGCCACCCTTCTTGTCTACCGGTTGAAAATCTAATTGGTTCTGCTGACAGGCTTGGGAATTGGTAGGAAGGCTGTTCAGTTAATCTCCAAGGGCCAGCAAAGAGCTCAGTATCCATCTCTGAGCTTTGCTCCCTGGCTGTCGTGAAATGACTCTGATGGCAGTGCAAGCTCTTATGCTTCAGCTGCCTTCTGACTTCTGTTAAGTCAAATTCAATAAAGTTTGTCACTCAATAATCTGAGAGCTACCCAACAAAACCTCTTTGATCAATAACAGCTTGCCTGCTTGCACTTGGGAAGGTGACCTATTAAGATTAAAAACACACCTGCTGCTTGAAGCAGAGAACATCTTTTTGTACTTTTAAATGAAAATTCATCCATTAAAAGCAGTTCAACTATTAAAAGTATATATCAAGCATGGCATGGGAGAAACAGGAATGGAAATTTAAAAAATGGGCTCAGATATGATACTTTCTTGATGTCTGGAGAAAGTTTGATATGTGTATGTCTCTGCTATATTTGGTTCTTATACTAGTATAAGCCACCTTTACCCCACTTTCGCATTTCAGAACCGCACACTTATTTGTTGTCTGTGTACAGACCAAGCATTGGTATTGTAACATTAATTTAATCCTCAACCAAAACAAAGTAATCCATTGTCCTATGTCATCTACCTTTCTGCAGAAAAAATCATGAATGCTCATTCAAGAAAATGCATTCTATTATTTAAAGTCACAACACTTCTTATTTAAGTGGTTTTCCTCATCCACCCACAGGTTGAGACAAGGCTGAACTAGGTAACTTCAAAATTAAGGGATATAGTTCAGTGAGCTCAGGGAGCCATATAAATTACTGGGGAAAAGTAAAAAATATTTATATTTACATTCCATACTCAAGTCTTTCATCTTGATGATTAAAACTCCTTCATAATTTTAATAAAATAATTTAATAAAATTTTAATAAAGAATTCCAAAAGAATTTAACATTTAATTGAGGATTTTTTAAGAAGAATAAAATTGTGTAATTCTTTTTTATATTATTCCAAGAGCAGAAAATAGCATAGATCAGGCCTTTTCTCTTGTCTAAGGGGTGTATGTTTAGGATGTGTTTTGTTTGCAGTCCAACAATAGTAACGGAGATGCATTATCATAGAATATCATGGTACAAAGGACAGTACGTAAATAGAATAAGATTATTTTTAAAACTTCTGCAGAGCTAAAATTATGGGTCAATATTAACAAAAGTTTCTGCTAGAACATGACTTTGAGGTTCCCGACTGTCAGCTGCTCTCACCACGTAGCAAATGAATTTCCCTGTGGAGATGAATGCGCCCTTCTCTGAATGTATGTATATCATTCTCTCATGTGGGTATTTTCCATAAAGTTTAAACATGTTTATTTTGCAAGGCATTAATTTCCTCCCATGACATTCACGGTACTATCACATAGGACATATGTGACAGGGAGATATGGATTGTATCTCCAACAGCCCCTAATAATTTCATCAGAGTCTCTTTGAACTCTGCAGCCTTTTCCTGATCTGAATTAATCACTTCTCCCCTCCACTGGCTATTATCTCCTTAGTTTTGTGCTTCCGGTTTTCCAGTTTCTATTTGAAATGTCTTCATCAAAGCACCCGCATACAGAAACATGGGTTCACTCCTGCTTTCATTTGTTTTCTCTTGATTTGTGTGATATGCATAGATCAAGGTTTTTAACTTGAATATGTAGCAACATATAAAGTCCAGAAAGGCCAGCCTAATCTAATTAAGGCTTCCTGACTAAAATAAGGTAATTCTTCATGTCAGTTGAACCCTGGGATGAGGTGACTCATTTCAGAGGATATCTTAGTTTGCTCAAATGTACAGTTATAATGAGGTTGAACTGAGCACAAGAAATACTACGGCTTGTGATCAAGAAACAATCACCTTTCTCCTGAATCAAAAAAAAAATATATTGTTGAAGGTTGTCCTATTAGTATACATATGGCTTGTGATAGAAAAGCTTTTAAGTCATCTAACAAGAGTAAAAAAAAAAAAGTGGGATTTAAAACATTAGAATTAGAGACAACAAAGGAACAGCAGTCACTAGAACTCTTCTTCCATGGGGAACAACTGTCTGCAGATAAATGCAATTTTTGTACAGGTTTAAAATAAGTTGGTATGTGAGTAGGCATCTTAGGGCATGTTTATAAAAAACAATTTATAGCACTTTAAAATCCCAACAAGAACAAAAGTGGACATTAGCATCTTTCAGCTATATGTGTGCCCTGCCCAGAATATGGGCATTGCCTCTAAAACGTGCTAAGCCCCAACCCATTTTCATCATCTCACCTACGTACCTCCAGAACTTGATCTTTCTCAGTGAATGGCATCATCATCCATCCAGCTATCCAAAGCAGGAACCTTGGAATTCGCTGGAATCTTCACCCTCTTTCGGTTACCACATGTAAGCAATCACCAAGTTCTAGTGACTCTTTTCCTTCTAAATCACTCACAATCTGTCTACGTTTCAAATTTTCCTTAGCCGGCCACCGCTCTAGTTCAGGTGCTAAGTCACCTTTTACTTTGATTCCTGCTCTTCTCCTGGCCCAAACGGTCTCTCTGACTTTGGGCTTACTCTCTCTAATTCATTCCCCATATGGCAGCCAGATCTGTCACCGCCATGCTTGGTTCTTCAACGGTCCCAGAGGGCCATCAAGGTAAAATCAAGCTCATTAAATTGGTCTGCAAGAACCCGTATAATCTGGTGTCCGCATCCCTCTCCAGAATCATGTCTCAGTAGGACTCCACATACACCAACAATTTGCCCCTCTTTCTTTCGCGCATCAGTCTCCTACTGCTGTGCCCCTGCTGTTCTATGAACGTGCCAGTGATGTTCAGCTCAGGGAGTTTTCACCTAGTATTCTTCCTGCCTGGAATATTCTTTCACGCTAGACTCGCAGTGGTTCTCAACCTTCTGGCCCTTTAAATACAGTTCCTCATGTTGTGACCCAACCATAAAATTACTTTCGTTGTTACTTCATAACTGTAATGTTGCTACTGTTATGAATCGTAATGTAAATATCTGATATGCAGGATGGTCTTAGGCGGCCCCTGTGAAAGGGTCGTTCGACCCCCAAGGGGTCGCGACCCACAGGTTGAGAACCGCTGCTCTAGAGAGTCACAGGGCTTGTTCCTTTCATGGCTTCGGCATTTCATTCAACTGTCTCCTCCCCGAAGCTTTTCCTGACCTCCCAGTAAACTGCCAGCTATGCTGCCCCCCTCCAGCAGACCCCGTGCTCTCCCCCGCTTGGTTTTTCTGTGCTGCACTCTTCGCCACCTGCTACACTTTACATTTTATTCATTTGTTTTCTGGTTATCTTGCTCATAAGAATGTGGGCTCCACGATGGCAGAGAGTTTGGTCTGTTTTGTTCTCTGGTATGTCTCTTAAATGTACCTGGAAATTAGGCACAGATTAGAATTCCACATGCATCTTCCCAGGCCTCGGCCTGATGTGTATTATGGCCCCACCGCTTATTGTTTGTATAACCTCAGAAAACTCACTTACTCCCTCTGTGCCTCAGTGTTTTCATCTGTGAAAGAGAGAAAATAAACTCCTAAGGGTTAATGAGATGACACATAAAACATACTTGGAACAGTGCTTAGGTTCCTAGTAAGTGCTCAGTGAGTGTCAGCCATTATTAGAATGATCACTGCTGATTCATCTGTGAGCTCCTTGAGAACAGGGATGTGACTTATTCACCTTTTTGTTTTCCAGTGAGTTAAGCACAGCGCTTTGCAGCCAACGGGGACTTCACTATTAAATATTTTAACACCTGCTGCCGCACGGGGTCCTGACCAATCAGAATGATGCTGGCCTTGGCACTCGATTAGGGTCCAGAAGACCTTCTGATGTGCCCTTCATTTTCCTTTTATTTGCTGGATCATCGCGAGATCTCAACGTTTCTGGAAGAGGGTCTCGGACCTCCAGAGCATGGAAGGTGGGGTATGACTCCCAGAGCAGTGCTATTTCCCAACTAGTATAGAAATATTTCAATATTTTAACAACTGATATGCTTGTTCTGCTGTCTACAAGCTGACCACACTGCACAGAGTAGACCCTCTAATACTAATTAAACAAACAAAAAACAAATGCGTGAATTAAAATTTTATGACAGTGACACTGCTATATTACCAAAAATAATGTCAGATACATTATATTGCTCCCAAATATGCTCATTGAAATATTGTGTAAATTTTAAAAAAATTATATTTTTATACCAAACCAACTTTTCCTTTTCACCATTACCCTTACTGCCACATAATGTACATAGAAGAAATTTCTATGTAAGCAGCAGGGATATTAGGTTGGCAAAGACCTAGTTATATTTAGAGAAATCTTTATTTAGGTTTTAAAAGCCAGTGATGTTAATGGTGGGGGCAGGGAGGAGATAGAAAAAAAGAGAAAGGTTGAAAAATGAGGTCAACAATATTTAAAATAGTCTTACTAGTAATTAATTCAATGAGTTTTCATAGCACATCCGAGGCCTGTCATTGTAATAAACATGTTCCTTAATTGACTTGGAATTTAAACTGCTGAGTCGATCTTTCCTCTGCATTTGGCCAATGTTACTGATTTTTTGATGGTCTGGTCCAGTGGCAAGTAAGCCATCTATTCATGGAATTTATTATACTGGGAACTAATAAAGTACTGTGCTGTACTTTCACAGTTATGTAACTACCAAATAGGCATTTGGTCCTAAAATTAAGGATATATTTGTAATTGTGATGCTCTTCAGAGTAGCATGAAATTACTACTACTACTATTAAAGTTCCACAAATTAGTACTTCCTCAAAGTTAACTCTCCTCTCTGCTTTTTACAAGTACCGCCTTCAGTCAATAAATACATCATTCCTGACAACTAGAACTATGGTGCTGAATGTGATGCTATCTTTATTGATTGGCAGGGAGAGATTAGAAATTTTCTGGAAAATTTTATTGATAGTATATGTTGATAGCTAGTCCCCCTTTAAAGCGGCAAAATAGTCTGGTTATTCTAGTTCATGAATGACCATTCCCATGAATTAACTTTCTTCTTTGATCATTTTAATGACAATAGGTTCCTATTAGGATTCAAACACAATTGTTGTGCATAAGGGTAAAATAAAGTGCTTTAAAAATTGTAAGTGGTAATATTAAAGGTGTTGCGTTTATTTGAAAGGTACCCAGGTTTACTGGGCTAAAGAAGAGAATTTAAACTCCTCATTACAGGTCCTTCAGAGCCCACATGTTAAAAGCAAATCTACTAAGGGTAGTGTAACTTACTTTGCACTTTCTTCATTTTCCACCATTAATTTTAGTCAAAGTTTGTCCATGTTCTCCCTAAAATACCTAAGTATACACTTTCTAGGTGGATTCAGCCTAACTACAAAATATGCCTTCAGGCTCATATGGAAACCCAGCCTCAGACGATATCCTGGGACTACCCCCGTCCCTAAGCTCAGATTAGCCCTTCTGCACCTCCTCCTCCTCACTCTGCCCATTAGCACTATTTCTTGGACCCTCCACTCCCACACTCATACCCCATCCCTCCTGAGAGTTGAGGGCTACTGTTGTAGTGAACCCCTGCTACTGGTGGAATCATCAAACATCCCTCAGATGTGCTGGGAGTGGAAAACAGATAGAAAACCACTCTCAACAATCTATTTATATAAAAACCTCATGAGAAAGAAGTTGCTATATAAAGTTACAATTTGGGAATTCTATGAAAAATTGCTGAAAAACACTTTTACATAGAGAATTTTGCACATATTTCAGAGATTCAGGGATTCTTGGTAGCTGATTTTTTAGAACCCTAACATCCTATCTACTTATATAAAAACCCTGGGTGTAACATCACTTCCAGAAGCTCAACCAACTGGAAGAAGTCAGTCCTGCAGGGGTCGTCTTGGAAACAGTTGTGCCCTCCCCCAGCTGTTTCCCCGGAGGGCGAGGTTTCAGGCAGGAACCCGCCCTTGGAGTGGAGCATGGAAGTACTGAGTCTGGCCTTCAAACCAGACCCTGACAGTAGGGAGGAGGCAGCCCCATTCCTCACAGAATCTGCTGTTGGATAGCTTGCTGTCAGTGGCCTGCCAGCCAGGAACCCCATTCACCTGCACCCTGGACCCTGACAGGAGAGGGAGGAGGGAGCCCCATTCCTCACGGAATCGACAGGTGGCCAGCTTGCTGTCAGGGGCCTGCCAGCTAGGAAGCCTATTCACCTGCACATTTGTATAAAGTTTTAATACATTATATTAGAGGTCGTGGTGGTACTGTTTTATCCACAGTGTCTACAGGAATTGCTGCAAATTTACTTCTTGGTGGAAGCACCTTTCATTCCCAATATAAATTACTGATTCCATTAAATGAAACTTCAGTTTCTAGACTCAATATAAAGAGTGAAGTTGCTAAAACTATTAAAAAGGCCCAACTTCTCCTTATTGATGAATGCACCATGGCATCCAGTCATGCTATAAACGCCATAGACAGATTACTAAGAGAAATTATGAGTCTGAATATTGTATTTGGTGGGAAAGTTCTCCTTCTTGGAGGGATTTTCGACAATGTCTCAGTATTGTACTGCATGCTATGTGATAGGCCATAGTAGAAACGAGTTTAAAGTACTGTAATGTTTGGGGATATTTCAGAAAGTTGTCTCTTACAACAAATATGAGATCAGAGGATTCTGCTTATAGTGGATGGTTAGTAAAACTTAGAGATGGCAAACTTGATAGCAGTTTTCATTTAGGAATGGATATTATTGAAATCCCCTGTGAAATGATTTGTAATGGATTATTGAAGCTACCTTTGGAAATACTATAGCTATAGATAATACTAAAAATATATCTAAATGTACAATTCTTTGTCCAAAAAATGAGCATGTTCAAAAATTAAGTGAAGAAATTTTGGATATACTCGATGGAGATTTTCACACATATTTGAGTGATGATTCCATTGATTCCACAGATGATGCTGAAAAGGAAATTTTTCCCATCGAATTTCTTAATAGTATTACTCCTTCAGGAATGTCATGTCATAAATTAAATTGAAAGTGGGTGCAATCATCATGCTGTTGAGAAATCTCAATAGTAAATGGGGTCTCTGTAATGGTACCAGATTTATTATCAAAAGATTACAACCTAACATTATCGAAGCTGAAGTATTAGCAAGATCTGCAGAGGAAGAGGTTGTTCTGATTCCAAGAATTAATTTGTCCCCATCTGACACTAGCCTCCCATTTAAACTGATTCGATGACAGTTTTCCATGATGCCAGCATTTGTGATGACTATTAATAAATCACAAGGACAAACTCTAGACAGAGTAGGCATATTCCTACCTGAACCCATTTTCACACATGGTCAGTTATATGTTGCTTTCTCTCAAGTTTGAAGAGCATGTGACGTTATAATTAAAGTTCTAAATACTTCATCACAAGGGAAATTAGTCAAGCACTCTGAAAGTGTTTTCACTCTTAATGTGGTGTACAGGGAGATATTAGAATAAGTTTAATCACTTTATCAGTCATTGTTTGCATCACTGTTGTTTTTAAATCATGTTTTTGTCATTTTTATATGCCTCGGTTGTTGTTATATCCTTTTGTTACTGTTTATTTATTAATAAATTTATATACTATTGTCATATACATTTCACTAATTTCCTTTCATCTCTCACAGTTCCATTATAGAGAAAGGGCAAATAGCAATATTAAAATATCTCCACTAATTAATTCCCTTCTAATATGCACAAATTTCGTGCACCGGGCTACTAGTATAATAAAACCCTAATATGCAAATCGACTGAACAGCGGAACAACTGGTCATTATGATGCGCACTGACCACCAAGGGGCAGACGCTCAATGCGGAAGCTGCCCCCTGGTGGTCAGTGCACTCCCATAGGGGGAGCACCACTCAGCCAGAAGCGGGCTCACAGCTGGCAAGCATAGCGGTGGTGGCAGGAGCAGGCGAGCGGTAAGGAGCAAGGGGTCCTGGACTGCGAGAGCCCCAGAATGCGAGAGGGATGTCTGAATCCCCAGGGAGATCGGGCCTAAGCCAGCAGGCAGACATCCCCCCAAGGGGTCCCAGACGGCGAGAGGGTGCCAGCCGGGCTGAAGAACCCCCTCCTCACCCCCCCCCCACTAGGACATGATCTTCATGTGCCGGGCCTCTAGTATAAGAATAAAACTGAACCAAACTCTCTAATCCCTAGGGGTAATGGGTATACTAAGCTCATATTATTGTCATTACTTTTATGAATGTTTTATAATAAAAAGTTGTTAAAAATAAAAAATTAAGTATTAAACATATGTATAGTACTATAATTTGGACAAAATAGAGACTAAACATTCAGAATATTTTCAAATTATAATGACTTACATATGCACAAATACAGACTACATTTAAAATGCCAATTAGATATCTAATTGCATCAATTATACATTTCTGCTCTTAAATCACTATGGCTAAGAATTTTTCTATTTTGCTTCTCGTTATGGTACATAAACACCATGTTTCACTTTTTAACATATCAATAATTCATAGTATTTCCTGTTCTTTCAATACATTATAAATAGAATTGACAAAAAATAAAAATAGAAAATACCTTTTTTCTGTAAATCATTAGAGCTTTAATGTTCATGGCTAGAACCCATAGCATATGGAAATATGATACATGCCAGAGCAACTTAGTATCCAGTTAGGAAATAAGCACAGGTACTGCTAAGTTCGAAAATATCTTTAAAGTTTCATATCTCAACACTCCTTCCCAAAATTACCTTCCCAAGACAAATACAGAGACTTCTCTACTATTTCCTCTGTGAATTAAACCTTTTCATGCTATTGAAAATGATGGAAAACATGAGGAAAATGTTTGTAAGAGTTAGAATAATCTCATCAAGCATTACTGGGGCATATTCTGAATGTAATCAAAGAGGAATATGGGAATAAAAAAATATTCTTTGACAGATGAGCCTGCCATGTCATAAGAATTTGCAGCCTGTCTGCACAGAATGAATTTCCTATTGAGGCAAAATGCTCCCTCTGATAATAAAGGAACCAAAATACCTTTTTAAAACCACAGAACTGTTATAAGAACAGTAAGAGGTGCTGTGTGACACATCGCAATTATGAGCTACTAATACCGACAAATGATTCAGAATCTATATAAGCAGGTTGAGCTTCAGTGAAAGCTTTAGGATGGCCATAAAAATGGTGTTGGGGAGGGGGGGTGGTAGCGGTACAATCACTGCCTAGAAACACCTGCAACAAACTACTGATGATGAACGATAGAAGACTGGTCTCTCAGAGTAATCTTGAGGAGGTCATATTAAGAACCGTGTCATTAATTTATTCCACTTTTATTAAATAATTGAAGTTCTATAACAGGCATTTTATTTATATTCTGAAAGAGTAGGTAATTGAGCTGGATGGCCTCTAAGGCAATGGTGCCCAGATTTTTGTAATTTCCTGAATGATACAACTTTTTAAATTTTATTTTGGGGATTCCAACTTTCACTACCATTTTAAAAAGTGACATTTCAATAATAAAAAGCTGGGTATATTTAGCTTTATGACAAACTCACCACATTATCTTCCTCTTTCTCATTTCACTACGGAAGTGCTATCACAGACTGATTGTCATAGCCTAGTACCAGTCTGTGGATTGTTTAGCTTTGGACACCATTATTCTATACCTTCCCTTCCAATATTGAGTGGAAATCACAGAGGCTAAGATCTTTTGATTCTCAAAATGTTAGAGAAGCTGATCTTTTTAGTTATTTGAATGGAAAAGTATATCTGTCATCTTGAGAGGCAATTTTTTCAGCCAATCTATTTCTCTGAATGATTATGCATTATCATCTAATTTCCTCACCAGCCGTTTTCCTTTCCAAATCATTTTATGAAACAGGTACTTTAGATACATAGTTTATTGTAGGAAGGGAATCACTTTTGGCCAGTATTTTAGAGGCTAGTTTAAAAGTCCAGATTTTTTAAAGTAAGTAGCTAGCTGATCTTATAATGTGCTTGAAATGGTAGATTCGAGCACTCAGAAAACACAAAAGTTGATGATCGTGGAGTTTATTTTGAATAATTCTCATGTATTTGAGTACAGCCTCAAATTCTTCAAATAATCATATAGAAATCTTACTTTTATATTTTTCTGATGAAAGGGAAAATTTGCTTATAGATTATTATAATCCTATCAATAGAATTTGGAGCTACTAAAAATATTGTAAAGAAGCTCTGTGATAAAGGTGGTTATTTTCTATCATTAACATCATGATTTCTTTTTTTAAAATATATTTTATTGATTTTTTTACAGAGAGGGAGGGAGAGGGATAGAGAGTTAGAAACATCGATGAGAGAGAAATATCGATCAGCTGCCTCTTGCACACCTCCTACTGGGGATGTGCCCACAACCAAGGTACATGCCATTGGCCGGAATCGAACCTGGGACCTTTCAGTCTGCAGGCTGACACTCTATCCACTGAGCCAAACCGGTTAGGGCAACATCATGATTTCTTAAGAACTTCTACATACAAGGCTCTACTACATCAGAACTCACTCTTGTGTTGGAGAATTAGGACAAGGAAGATGTGTGATTCTAGACAAAGAAACGAATATCTCAGGAGTTCCCAATCACTAACCATGAGATCTCAGATGAGTTATCTCATCTCTCTTAGTTGCCTGAGGTTATTAAATAACCTCTGAGCCTTATTTTAGTTATGGCCTTTTGATTCTTAAAATTCTGAAGTGTAGTGCCTAAACAAACACAACAAAAAATACCTTAGGAAACTATACTTTTCCAATGATAGACCAATATTAAGTAGTCTCATTACTTTATATATGTGTAATTGCATTCCTGTGTAAGTGAATGTATATGTATATGAAGACATATTAGGGAATGTGATTCCATCCACTTAAACCACCAATATTGTTTGTAAATAACCTGTACCTGGTTCCAAAACAACCTTATCCCCCAAAAGAGATCTGCCACAACCAAGTATATTCAAGAGAATGCGCTACAGTTTGAAAAGGCTGTAACAAAAATGCTTCGAGCAATAGCAGCAGAGTTCGGCTAAGACAGCAAGTATGAAGCCTTAAGGCCATATGTACTAAATATAACAAGTATGGATATGAGAAATAATGATTTCTCAACTTTGAGCTCCCCTTAACTTAATTACACTTTCAATCATGGCTTCTTCAGCCTCAAGAGTTTTAGACTACCCCATAAATAAGAAAGGAATTAATTGGATAGAAAATAAGAAAAGGGAAATAAAGTAGAGGAGAACAGAATTACTGCCACGAATGACTTGGGAGAGGGACAGGAAACGGAAAAAGTACACCAAAGCCTTAGAACTGGACTCCTTTACCTTTTAGGTTGAGGAAGCCGGAATGTCAGGAACTAACGGCACTCAGTTGGGACCTAAGGCAATGTAACACCTGCTGAAATAGGAGGTTGGAGGGGGAATACTCATTCACATCAGTTACATACAATGAACCACTAATAGCTTATATGTCCAGTTTTATCTATCTCTGGAACCATGGTAGGAACTCTGCATCATAAAATTTGCTGGAGGATCAACAAGTACACTCAAGAAAAAGAAAATCTTTTTGTATGAGCACCCTCTGCAACAAAAGCAAAATGAATTTGTAAGCATAGAGTTGAAATCAAGAATGATAGAGAACCTTCAAAGTTTATAGCTTTAATTCTTCAGAATTTCATAACTATTTTAATATATATTTTAGAGTGCTGAGATTAATATTTTATTTTGGTAATTGTAAAAAAAATCAGATGAGCTTTTATAAGCTTGCTTGTGCCCACAAAATCCCCCAAACATATTTCCTCCAATATGTTGTAAATCTTCCAACTTCGAATTCATGGGGTTTGCAGATAAGAGTTTCTGAATTTGAGAATTTGGTTGTTTCCCTTCTTGTCACACTTTGTACTATAAAAGATGGTCAGAAATAAAAATGTGGTAGTGAAAAAAGCACTTTGATCATCCCTTGATGGGCTTGGTCAATAAATATTTCAGCAGAAAAGTATTGTGCTCGTAATAAATAGGAAGGCAATTTCTAACCAGAAAGTTTTTGAGGAGTTAAAAATAAAATAACTTTCAAATTATTCCATATATGAATCTATACACTTTTCCTTAGCTTATCCAAATTGTATCTCACCCTAGCCAGCTTGGCTCAAAGGATAGAGAGTTGGCCTGCTGACTGAAGGGTCATGGGTTCGGTTCCGGTCAAGGGCATATGCCTGGGTTGCAGGCTTGATCCCCAGTGGGGGGTGTGCAGGAGGCAGCCATTCAATGATTCTCTCTCATCATTGATGTTTCTATCTCCCTCTCCCTTCCTCTCTGAAATCAATAAAAATATATTTAATAAAAAGAAAAAAAAGACTAATCAAATTGTATCTCTAGAATTCCATTTGGAGGTATCTGTGAGCTCACTGAGTAGACACCATGAGAAAAGCTCACCCTCTCATTAAAAACCATTTTTGGACAAGAAGTTATCATTGAAATTAAATGGTGATAGACATGTCCAAAGAATATTGTGGGGATTTGATCTCTTTAAGAATCTTGGGATAGATGAATGTGTGGAGACAGCAACTAGACAGAACAATATTGGAATGGTGGTAATACAAGGAAATAGTATTATCATGTTAGAAGCCTTGAAACGAGAATGTCTGCATTCACAAGAGAAATCAACTGCTTCCACATGTCCCCTCTCCATAGCACCTGTTTTACCACAAAATAAAAATTGGGTCATGCACATTTTCATATTGAACTTTTTGTTAAATAAACTTTTGAAATAGTAAAAAAACAAACAAATTTTACCTCTAGTCCACGATCTAAATCAAGTCCCACCTCCTTAACAAAAACCCTAGTCTAGAGAACTTTACTCAGCCCTTCTCTGAAATTTAATGGTAGTCACTAAATAATTATTTACTGAATGTTTACTAGATGTCAAGTAATTAACCCAGCCTGTCTTCCAAAAAGGGGGAAAGAGGTAAGCAATTTGACAACCATATAAGGTCATATAAATCCATTTGACTATTTTATAAGTAGAGTTGGTGTTATCTTCCCAATTAGATTAAAATTTCCTGAAGAACAAACACAATGTCTTGTATTTCTTTCTCTTGTATCATTCTTAATGCCTAACTCAATATATTCAATAAAATAAATGCAGCAAGCATTTCAAGAAGTTATTCTGAACTAAAATGACTTTGAATTGAAAAAAATACAAAGAAAAACTAAGGGAAGAAAACCATCTATATAATAAAAGCCTAAGCGACCATTACAGCGGAACAACCAGAACGACCAGTCGCTATGACACTCACTGACCTCCAAGGGGCAGACGCTCAATGCAGGAGCTGCCCACTGGTGGTGAGTGCACTCCCACAGGGGGAGCGCTGCTCAGCTAGAAGCCGGGCTCACGTCGGGCGAGCGCAGCGGCAGTGGCAGGAGCCTCTCCCGCCTCTGCGGCAGCGCTAAGGAGCAGCGAGCCGAGCAGTAAGGAGCAGCAAGCAGGCAGGTGGTAGGAGCTAGAGGTCCCAGATGGCGAGAGGGCACAGGCCTGGCTGAGGGACTCCCCCCAACCAGTACATGAATTTCATGCACCTGGCCTCTAGTTTTAAATAATTAGTAAGGATAATTTGGTATGTGTATATCTAATTTATATAAAGTAACTCCAATTCTAGGAATTTATCAAGTGAGTACATCTTGCTCCAGAGGACTCAGGAGAGCTGCCAGATGACTGGTCTTATGAATAATCGCATGAATAATCGCAGTGTGGCTCCAGCAGGTTTGGCTCAGTGGATAGAGTGTTGGCCTGCAGACCAAAGGGTCCAGGGTTTGATTCTAGTCAAGGACATGTACTTTGGTTGCAGGCTCCTCCCTGGCCTGAGCCACGATAGGTGCTCATGCAGGACGCAACTAATTGATGTGTTTTTCTCACATCCATATTTCTCTCTGTCTTTCCCTCTCTCTTCCACTCTCCCTAAAAATCAATGGAAAAATATCCTCAGGTGAGGATTAACAACAATAAAATAAAAAATAAAAACTCTTTAAAAAAATAATAATCTCATTGAGGCTAGCAGAAAAATTGTTCAGCTGAGCTCAACCTGTACTGCTAACCTACAAATCCAAGAGCAAATAAAGTGTTTCTTATTGTTAAGCCACTAAATTTTTGGTTATTTGGTTGCATAGTAATATCAAGCTGATTCAATTATATTAATAAACTAGAGGCCTGGTGCACAAAATTTGTGCACAGGTAGGGGGTTGGGTCCCTAGACCTGGCCAACGATCAGGGCCGATCTTTCAGGGCGACGGGCGGGGTGATCGGGGCCCCCCCACTGGCACCTGCCTTGGCTGGCCTGGCACAGCCTGCTCGCAGGTTGGGGCCTGCAGGATGGGGGCAGCTGTTGCGTTGAGCGTCTGCCCCCTGGTGGTCAGTGCGCATCATAGCGACCAGTCATTCCACCAGTTGTTCTGCCATTCATTCGATTTGCATATTAGGCTTTTATTACATAGGATATTATTTTCCCCTATAAATTGGAAAACAATTTAAAAGTAAAATAATTTTAAAAATATAGGTTAGGAAAATAAGAAAATTTTGAACTCTGGTTAATGATGCTCAAGTACTTGAAGGGAGAGGAGTACACTAATGTCTACAACTTAGTTTGAAATACAAGATGGACTGATAGGTAGAGAGAGGGCTAGTTCAATTGAAATGTAATAAAGCAAGTATAATAAAATGTTAGCTGTAGAACCTTATGTTTGTGTTCACTGTAACATTATTTTGACATTTTTGCATATGTTTTGTAAATAAAAAGTTTTGTTTTTTTAATAAAAATGTTGGAAGAACAGGTTGGGTCATATGGTGCATTCACACTATGGAATATTATGTAGTCATTAAAAATAATGGGGTAGAAGAATATTATCAAAATTGACTGATAAATCTTTTAAATGCAAAATGTAAAATAGTATGTGCAGTATATTATTTTTGTAAAACACAAAATAAAAAGTACATACATAGAGAAAAAAGAAGCAAGGGACATATGCGAAATTATTACTCTGGACATGGGATGAGGATATTTTTTTTTCTGTCAGTCATTGTTCCCTGTTTCTAAACATGTGCTGTTTTTATATCACTAACTAAGTGACCCCTCACTATGGCCCCACAGAAGACACCTAGGTTCACATCTGAGAGGGGACAGGGACACACCCACCAGCTTCGTGCCCTGTGTTCATGTTGCCTACCGTAGCACAGCCAGCTCTTAGAAGACATGGGATGATGATTTTTACATTTCCTTTTAACATTGTGTGTTTTCCAAACTGTCTTAGGAAACATTAAAAAGTAATTAATAGTGAAAATGTTTAATAATGAGTTTAAATTCTCTCATTTTGAAAATAACTTTAAAAAAAAATAAAGATGCCCAATGTTTTAGAATAAGAGGAGATGAAATAAGGAGAATGGAGTTTGGTGAATAGTAAGAAAGAGTTGGCTTAACCACATGGAAGTATTTGATACCAAAAGTAACTCTATGCTAGAACAGAAACTATAGCTTTCCTCTTTCTGGAAACAGTCTCTCTGAGAAAGGAAGCTATGCTAGTGACCTCCTGAGATCTCTTCTAGTTTTATAGTTGTTGTTTTAAGTAATGGCATAGCTGATATTTACAGTATATTCAATCAAAGAGTCAAAATATAGCCAGGCCCTGGCTGGTTTGGCTCAGTGGACAGAGTGTCGGCTCTGAAGGGCCTGGGTTCGATTCCGGTCGGGGCACATGCCTGGGTGGGCTCGATACCCCATGGGGGGGGGGGCATGCAGGAGGCAGCTGATCAATTACTCTCTTTCATCATTGATGTTTCTATCTCTCTCTCCCTCTTCTTTCCTCTCTGAAATCAATAAAAATATATTTTAAAAAATATGTAGCCAGATATTATAATTAATTTGGAGACATTATTCCCTCCCTAAATTTAGGCTATGATAGAAACCTGGAAATTGAAAGAAGAAAAGAATACCAATAAAGGAGGGACTCTAATCCAGTCAGCTAACAGCCAAACCTTCCATAAATTCCTGCCTGGGTCTACTTAACATTGAGGTAATTTTAATCCCCATCTGAGAGAAAATAAAAAAGATATTTCAGAATAAAACTCTATAGAAATTTTGAAAATTAATTTTGATACCAAAAAAACTATGGGCATAACAAATCAATATCATCCTACAACCTATGAAGAGTTGGCCTAGCACATGGGTGCGTGTGTGTGTTTTAAGTGAACAACTGTAAGAAAAACTTGCCCAGGTTAAAGTGCCTTAATATGAAAGTGCAAAACTCTAGGGGAGAAAATGTTTCTGTGAAAGATGTTACCTTGTGATGGTGGAGGTCTATAGTGGAATGGTGAAGCTGGAGATAGTGCTGTGAACAGCTTAAAACTCAACCTAAAAAAAGGATCAGTCACTACTTTCACTTCAATTCAATGACAAATGTAAATTTCAGAATGTGGAAATAAGTAACAGCCTTTCTAACAAAAGTCTTCAACCAATATTGAAGTAAAACCTGCGTTAAAATAAGAACCTTAAACACTTCCCGTGGCATGTTCATAAATTGCAAGGCAAGGTATTTAAAAACCATTAGTTATTCAAAATCCATTGAGTACCTAATTGTTTTGAAGGAAAATTCACAAAATTCTCATACTGGAATGAATCTCTCCTTAGTGTCTTAAAACAAACAAAAGAGAAACAAACACAAGTTGCTTTTATCAACCTTGCTAAGGTTTCAACACCACTGTTAACATACACTCTTTCTCAGGAATACTGTCAGCCCAACACAAGCTCAGTTATTACACTAGACGTTTTAAAACCCAGAATGAAAAATAAGACCCAAGATCCAAGCCCCAGATTCCCATTTCTGAGATTTTTAATGAGTGTTTTCGAGATTCTTAAAAAAAAAAAAAAAATCTATGGTTTCTTTTATTTTAAAAAAATTTACATAGATTGATCTTTAAATTTTAAAAAATGATTCTGACAAATTACTCTTCATTTTCACAGAAGATAATGGCCCTATTAAAGGAAATAATAATAGGGCATGGATTAAATGGACTCTAAAAGAATATGATATTGATGTATCTACATTTTCCAGCTCATTCATTGAAAGGATTAGCTGTAACCAGTGCAGTAGCTATAAAATGTTGAGAGAGATTGGTTCCTAAGAACTGCCAGATGGTCAGAAGAAAATATCTTACAATAGTGTTATTGGAGCCCTTCAGACAAGGACAGATATAATCTAGCTCTGAAAGCTGTCAGGTATTATGAAGTGTTACTTTCTTTTTGTAAATAAGCTATGAGATTTTGTCACATGTTTGAAAAATGGAGAACAACCAAAATTTCTAACGAAGTCCCCATGGCTTCTCATAAGCTAGGCAATTCTCCCTAGCTATAAGTGTTTTTTCCAGTCCATCTTAAATGTTAAAGCTAATTGTTTAGTAAACAATATTCAAGAACCCACCTGTGTCAGGATCCACAGAAAATATAGGATTTTACTCTCTGTGTTGCTAACAGATTTATAATTGGTCAAAATTTAAAAGACATGCTAAATGGGTGAGTCCTAAGTCCTACCCAGACAAAATGCATACATTTTTCTTAGGTAATTATGGCTTTTTACTGATGTGTGCAATTACTCAATCTAATCATGCAATGCCAGTTAGCAACTTGCAAATATGAGGGTTGGCATATAAACTGAACACCTGTGATAGAATGCAACTCTTCTGAACATAATATTTTGATAACATGACTTTACCTGCTTCTTCCTTTTTGTTTGCTTATATCCTCTAACCATCACCTTGCCCCAGAGCCTTCCAGAAGTGAGTTTCTCAGACAAAACCCGAAAGACTTTTGAGTTAAGGGTCCCAAGCTTGCTGCCAATCAGGTTCTTCTGAGCTGAAATTTCATTATGGTATATAATTCTCTCCTTTATATCATTATATTTCTATTTTATGCTAACATTCTAAATGGGTTTCAAAGATTAGAAGTGCTGTATGATTAAGTCATACTTGTCAGGCTGTTCAATTAGTGGTTCATTGAAGAGGACAATGCTAATTCCAGCAGGAAGTAATGGGATGAAAAAAATGTATATCGAAATGTTGAATAAAGCCTTTTAGCCAATTCCACAAGAAAACTGGACCTTCATTTTTTCCCCCCATATTCTTTCACAATTTATTTTTGCATAAATTAGTTTTTGTGATTCAAAAACTAAAATTTAAAAGTGAACAGAAGGTAGGCAGGGGTTCTTAGGATTCATGGAGAGAATTCAGGGGGTCCATGAACTTAAAAGAAAAAAATATGTTATTTTTACTAAGCGAACTGAAATTTAGCATTTCCTTCTATTACAAATGTAGACTCTGAACAATGATATTTTCATGTAACCTTATAGTTGTTGCAGTCATTTCAAAATGCCACTAAGGAGCTCATTCTCAATGAAAAATTATAATAGTTATTAGAGCTGCAACTAGATCTGATTATTTTATTGTATTAATAAGAAAGCACATATATCAGAATTGTGTCTTAAACATATTTTGATAAATGTATTTTAATGTAATTGGTTTCTTTTGTATTCCTATAATTTTATTAATACATTTGTAACATTTTTTTGAGAAAAGATCCACAAGCATCACCAGATATTAAAGGAGCCATGGCATAAAAATAAAGTTTAACCTCTGAGCTAGAAGGATTATAATACATGTACTTACACAACATCTACCTCATAATATTATGTTTCTACTAGAAGCCCGGTGCACAATATTCATGCATGGGTAGGGTCCCTAGACATGGCCAGCAATCAGGGCCGATCTGTGGGGCGACTGGTGGGGTGACCAGGGTACCCCACTTGCACCTGCCTTGGCTGTCCTGGGGCCAGCGGGCTGGGGACAGCTCCTGCATTGAGCATCTGGCTCCTGATGGTCAGTGTGCGTCATAGCTATTAGTTCCACCATTTGGTTGATTCGCATATTAGGCTTTTATTATATAGGATTTTTTTTTTTATTGCTTAAAGTATTACAAAGGGTATTACATATACGTCCTTTTTTTCCCCCTGCCCTTGACAGTCCCCTAGCCTCCCCTATCCCCCAGTGTCTTATGTCCATTGGTTATGCTTATATGCATGCATAGAAGCCCTTCGGTTGATCTCTTACCACCCTCCCTCCTGCCCCCCAACCCTCCCCGGCCTTCCCGCTGCAGTTTGACAATCTGTTTGAGGCAGCTCTGCCTCTGTATCTATTGTTCAAAAGTTTATAATGGTCTCTATTATCCATGAATGAGTGAGATCATGTGGTATTTTTCCTTCATTGACTGGCTTATTTCACTTAGTATAATGCTCTCCAGTTCCATCCATGCCATTGCAAATGGTAAGAGTCCCTCCCTTTTTACAGCAGCATAGTATTCCAGGATTTTTTATGGGAATATAAAATTAGGATGATCAAAGTGCCCATAAAGTGACATGCCTCCAATATGAAGTGGCGATTTCACTGACTGGTTAATAGCACTGATTATAGATTTACTGAAAAGAATTATGGACATTAGGCTTTTTAAATAATTCTATATTTATTCAACCAAATAGATGGATGTAGGTAGTGAAAGGACATCTATTATTCTCAAATTAGTACCATCTTCCTAGGATTGGAACTTAGTTAACTAATCTCTGTGAAAGTTGGCCCTTTGTGAAAATAGTCACAGCACAGTTCACCAAATATGTTACAGATAAATCATCCCATCAATTAGCATGTACTTAGGGAATTGCCACTACTGACACCCCCAGACAGAGAGCTGTTCTACAGAAGAGAAAAGTACTGACTTGAATCTAATGCATAATAAACAATTTCTAAGGTGACTTTTATTGGGAGAAATTTCACAATTATTGAAAAAGACTTGAATTATCCCAAACATTAATAAAGGCCTAATCACTCCCAAGGAATAACTCATTTTCCTTATAAAAATGTAATTTTTCTCTAGAAATTTTCCTCTTATGTCAGATTTGAGCAAATGTTCGGTTTTCTATTAGCTATGAATTAGAAAGGAATCTGTATGCATGATTCTACTTACCAAGTAAACTTTGGTTACCATTCTGTCAGAATGGCGGCCTGCCCCGGATTTTCTGGGTAGAGAGTTCTAGTTCAGCAGTGAAGGTTCTTGAAGATGCTGGTACAGTTCAAAGCTGACGTGCAGGGGCTGATCATGAATGGTCCTGTTGCCTCTTGAAAACGACCCCATTCCTGGTGGCTTGATGACTGGATTGGACTTTAAGCATTGGCCAGCCCTCTGGCCCCAGGACAGCCAAGGTCTTATTTTATCAAATCAGTGTTTCCAAAAATGTGGATGTACCACAGAATCAGATGGGGGTTTTGATACAAATTCTTTATCTTTTTATACACAGACTTTTTAAATTTGCCCACAGATTGAGATTCAGTAGACCCAGCTGGCTTCATTGGTGAATGTTACCAAACATTGAGAAAGAAAATAATAGCAATTCTTCTAAAATCTTTCCAGAAAATTGAAAAGTAAGAAAACTATCTCACTCACTTTATAAGAACAACATTAATCTGATACAAAAACCAGACAAAGACACAATGAGAAAACTACACACCAATATCCCTCACAAACATAGATATTATACTCCCTGAGAAAGAACATACCTACTAAAGGCGGCTCCCAGTGGCTAACTGGGCTCAAACTAAAAACAAAAACAAAACAAAACAAAAAACAGAGCCTAGCCCTTGCCGGTTTGGCTCAGTGGTTAGAGGGTCGGCCTGCAGACTGAAGGATCGTGGGTTTGATTCCGGTCAAGGGCTTGATCCCCGGCCCCAGGCTGGGCGCCAACAGGAGACAACCAATTGCTATGTCTCTCTCACATTGATGTTTCTCTATCTCCCTCCCTTCCACTCTCTCCAAAAATCAATGGAGGAAATATCCTCCCAAAACAAAACAAACAAAACAAAACAAAAACAGAGCCTAGCGCCGTTTCTACACAGGGAGAAGCCTACGCTGGACTACCTGTCCCTGCACTGGCCTGCCTGCTTGCACTGTGTTTCTGCCATCTGAGCCAGCCCTTATGAAGGAGTTCCTGGAATCCTGTATCAACCAATAGGACTGAAGCTTTCCCCATCTAATCAGAGCTATGCAGCTATCTATATATATCCCCATCAACATCTGTTTAAAAATATATATATTTTTATTGATTTCAGAGAGGGAGAGAGAGATAGAAACATCAATGATGAGAGGGTATCATTGATTGGCTGCCTCCTGCATGCCCCCTATGGAGAGCGAACCCACAACCCGGGCATGTGCCCTTGACTGGAATCAAATCTTGGACCCTTCCATCCGCAGGCCAATGATCTATCCAATGACCTATCCAATGATCTATCCAAACCAGCTAGGGCCCCATCAACATCTTCACCGACAAATCAGAGCTGCTCCATTCTACTCCTAAGTATTTACCCTTGAGAAATGAGAGCATTTGTCTGTACAAAAGCTTGCATATAAATGTTCATAATAGCTTTATTTGTAATGACAAAAAATGGAAACAACCCAAATGTCCATCAATGAATATATATATGATGTCCCAAAAAGCTGTATACACACTTTAACAGCTGATAGCTCAATTTTGAAAATGAAATGTATTTTAATAAACATTGCCTTTATAATTATTCAAACCATGTGTATATATTTCTGGGGACACCCTATATATACATGTGTATATCCATAAATGGAATACTGTTCAGTAATAAAAAAGAAATAAACTATTTAAATAAACATTACAACATGGACAAAGCTCAAAATAAATATGCTGAGTGAAAGAAACCAGATGAAAAAGAGTATAAACAGTTTGTTTCTATTTATATAAAATTCTAGAAAATGCAAATTCATCTCCTATGACAGAAAGCAGATAACGGTTGCCTTGAGAGGGATGGAAGAACTACAAGGGACATGAGAAAATTTGGGAGGGTGTGATAAATATGTTCATTGTCTTGAGTGTGGCAATAGTTTCTTTGTTACATATATTACACTTGAAATATATGCAATTTATAGTAGGTCAATTATCCTATATAATAAAAGGAGTTCGACCACTCGCTATGACGTACGCTGACCACCAGGGGGTGGCACGGAACATGACGGGCGTCGGTGACGCGGCACTGACTGCAGGCGGCAGTGGAGGTGCTGCCAGCCCTGATGGGCCCCAACGAGAGTGGGACTGTGGCAGGATGGTGGAACAGCTGAGCGGGCGGTGCCAGGCCAAGGCCAGGTGCGAGCAGGGGCCTGATCACCCTGCCGATTGCCCCGCTGATCACCCCGCAGATGGTGACCAGCGGCGGGTCGGGGTGAGGGAGACAGGGCCACCGCCCGGCTCCCAGGTGCTGAGGGAGTGGGGTAGGGGGGCCAGCCCTGATTGATCACCCTGCAGGCGGGATAGCAGAGCAGATGAGGGGGCCGCGCCAGGCCACAGCGGGGTGCTAGGCAGGGCTGCACAGCTGCGGGGCTGCGAGGCAGGGGGCGCGAGCTGGGGCTGTGAGCCTGGGGGCACAAGCTGAGGCCCAATCCCCGCAGGGCACCCTAAGGGACCCCACCTGTGCATGAATTTGTGCACCAGGCCTCTAGAACTTCAATAAGGTCATGTTTTTAAAAATTCTATCCAAGAAATCCTGACACTGTCAGATTTTTGGAACCACTAAACTAAATCAAAACCTTCAATATCTGTGCCAAGCAGCTTTTAAGAAAGCATATTTCAGAAACTTTTGATAACATGTTTTAATGTTCAATTACAATTACCTCAATAGTAAAAGAGTACTTCCTTTATGAAACTCTTGCTACACTTAAACTCAACTGTTTTATATTCTCACTTGTGAAAATGAAAACCACATATGAAAACATGCTCAAAGTCACTAATCATCCGAGAGATGCAAATCAAAACAACAATGAGGTACCATCTCACACCTGTCAGACTGGCTATCATCAACAAATCAACAAACGACAAGTGCTGGAGAGGATGTGGAGAAAAAGGAACACTTGTGCACTACTGGTGGGAATGCAGACTGGTGCAGCCACTATGGAAGACAGTATGGAGTTTCCTTAAAAAACTGAAAATGGAACTCCCATTTGACCCTGTGATCCCACTTCTAGGAATATATCCCAAGAAACCAGAAACACCAAACAGAAAGGATATATGCACCCCTATGTTCATAGCAGTACAATTCACCATAGCTAAGATCTGGAAACAGCCTAAGTGCCCATCAGTAGATGAGTGGATTAGAAAGCTGTGGTACATCTACACGATGGAATACTATGCTGCTCTAAAAAGGAAGGATCTCTTACCATTTGCAACGGCATGGATGGAACTGGAGAGCATTATGCTAAGTGAAATAAGCCAGTAAATGAAGGAAAAATACCACATGATCTCACTCATTCATGGATAATAGAGACCATTATAAACTTTTGAACAATAATAGATACAGAGGCAGAGCTGCCTCAAACAGATTGTCAAACTGCAATGGGAAGGCCGGGGAGGGTTGGGGGACAGGAGGTAGGGGGGTAAGAGATCAACCAAAGGACTTGTATGCATGCATATAAGCATAACCAATGGACATAAGACACTGGGGGATAGGGGAGGCTAGGGGACTGTCTAGGGCGGGGGGGGGGAGGGGAAATGGACACATATGTAATACCCTTTGTATTACTTTAAGCAATAAAAAATAAATAAAATAAAAGAGAATGAAAACCAAACAATTAATCCATAAATGGATGACAATAGTTGCTACTCAATAAATGATTATGAAATTAAATGATACTTCTGTATAATTTGAAGAGCGGCCTCTCTTCTCTAGTCTAAACTTTAAAGATGTATCTATTCATCATCTTATGTATTTAGAATGCTTTTCTCTGGACCCTCTAGCTTCCCTGCAGTGTGAAACTACACTACAGCAGGTTCTCGGGTTACGTCGGAGATCCATTCCCACAGCGCAACTTAACGCGATTTTCACCGTAAGTGGGAACCCACCTACATAAGCACGGCATCCACATGCAGCATATACACAGCAGTAATGAAGTGAAACAGTAAAAAACATTTAAAAGAAAGATAATCCCTGACCTTTACTTGTGGTAAATTAATAATAAAAAGCATAAAGCACATACGTACATACGTCGAAATGATGGAACTTTTTTTTTTTTTAATAAATAAATGGGAGAGGGCAACATAACCATGAAACGACGTACGTCAGGTCTAATGTAACCTGAGGACTGCCCATAGTCTGAGAGCTGTGACTACAACTGATTAATTGCAGAGTGATGACTTCTGGGGTCCTCATGCTTGCAAATCATATTCATTTTTACACATCCTAAGATTCTGTGTTGCTTATCAACAAAAGCACTATTATTGCTCAGGGATACATGGATTGGGTTCCACTATTGACTCCCAAGTCTTTTTGCCATATTTGTGGCCAAGCTGCTCCCATCTTGTATTGCCCTTCAGTACTGCTCATGATGACCACAGCATGTTATTTTGAACTTGGTCCTTTGCCCTTCATAGAGTATATAATGCTTCATTTTTATGGTTTAAGATCATTTCATTTAAACTATAACAACCTTACAAAGTACTTGTATTAGAGTTTTCTTTGGCTAACACACGAGTTTATTTTTAACTATTTATCTACGACACAGATAGAAGTTCAGAATAACTTCAGCATTGGGGTGTGCATTTATAGAACAAGATTCATTGTTGATACTAAGCCCTTAGTAACCATTTTCAACTGTGACTTGCCAGTGAGTTGGGCCCCTTCCTACAAGAATATGGTCTGGACTGGACCACATCCTTTGAGTTAGTGCTAAAATGTCATGTGTGACTGAATCAAAATCCTTTCTGAAGTTCAGATAAATTACATATCCTACTTCCTAAATGTCCATATAAACTGTCAATCTCTTGAAAAAGGAAATTAAATCGATCTGGTACAATTTGCTCTTTGCAAAGCCAAGGTAGTGACTACCCAGTGCTCATGCTCTGCTATGTGGTGACTGATAGTTCAATGATTTCATCTAGCACAGAATCTTTAAAGATATCAAAATTAACCTGCCTGGCTTAGAGGAAGTATAATTTGCTCCCCTTTTATAAAGATGGGCACTAAAACTGCTTTGACTTAATCAACAAACCTTTTTACTGTTTTGTTTTGTTTTTATCATTGCATTCAGATACCCAATTTCCTGCGTTAGACCACAGGACCTCCAGGGAGGGAACTCCATCTTGCTTATCTTCTATTCCTTATAGAACTGAATACTGCCCTGACCGGTTTGGCTCAGTGGATAGAGCATCAGCCTATGGACTGAAGGGTCCCGGGTTCGATTCCGGTCAAGGGCATGTACCTTGGTTGCGGGCACATCTCCAGTAGGGGGTGTGCAGGAGGCAGCTGATCGATGTTTCTCTCTCATCGATGCTTCTAACTCTCTATCCTTCTCCCTTCCTCTCTGTAAAAAAATCAATATATTAAAAGAAAAAAAAGAACTGAATACTATGCTTTATGTGTAAAAACCATAAATACTTGTTGACTCGAATTTTAATTCTCAAAATTATTGCTGCATTCCACAAGTACCCCACAGTGCATTGCATCAGGTTAATTTAATTTAGTGTCTCACATTTGGGTTCAGCATTCTACTCAACAACATAGAGAACATTTAATATTATTCCTAAATTATCAGTGAAACAATGTTCTCAAGGTAGGGCTTGTCTTTATAACAGACTTTCATTTGGGAATTAAATGATTTCAATGTGGGCCAACATCATTCATATATGGTAAATATAAGGTAATATCACAGGTCCTCTGGTACATTTCCTCGGCTCACAAATAAAAAAATACCCCTACTTTCATCTCACCCTATGGGCAATAAGTTAAGGAGCAGCAGCATCCAATCTATAATCTCATTGGATGAGATGATATTTTATAAAATATTCAAGTAAGATATAAACAAACATCACTGAGGAACTTTTAAGCAATTATCTGTGGTCAGCTTAAGGAAACATTTTATAAACTACAAATTAAAAAAAAATAATAGCTCTTTTTATTGAGAATTTATATAACAAGCATGTTGCTAAATTTTTTTTATCACAATTAGCTCTTTTAATCCTCAAAACAACCCTATGATGCAAGGCAATGCAATTATTTCCATTTTACAGATAAGGAAATTGAGGCTCAAAATGACTAAAGAACAGGTACGAAATCTGGCTAATTAGCAGGGCAGGGATTTAAATCCTTGTCTGTCTTACTGCAGAGCCTAAGCACTTAGTCAGCATACCATTCTGTTACTCTTACGACCTATTATGTGCCAAGCAAGACCCTATGTAGTGAGAGAGAAAGATGAATTAAACACAGTCCCAGCCCTCCAGGATCTTATATTTGCACAAAACACAGTTAATAAAGCTACTGCAATAATCATAACCTGCATGTCTTTTACCATACGGAGAAATGTAAACCTATTTTTGTCTACTGCGTATGATGTCATTTCTCTAAAACTCTAGGAAAGACAAATGTAGGGGCCTGAGGGAAGTCATGGGTTGTACTCTGTGAAAGAGTACAAAGTTAGCATTTTTGGGTGATTTAAATATCTTATACCTTGATTGAGGTGATGATTATATACCAATATACATAAACACTCATACATACATACATACACATATATGTATACACTTACATATATGTATACACTTAGTTTTACGCATATATACTTAGATGGACCTACATACTTAGATATACACTTACATATGGGTATGTATATAAACTTGACCAAACTTAGCAAAAGTGAACATTTTTTAAAAGTACAATAGAATTTTAAAGGTTGATATTTAAAAGTGCCTGTACTGGAGAAGCATAAAATTGGTCTGATTTCTTATTGGGAAAATCCCAATGTGTTGAATTTTGTTTAAGTATACAATATTAAAGTAAAAAAGTGCATTACACAATTAAGTATGTAATTAGTTTCTTATGTCTGTTTCATCTCTTTTCCATCACAAGCATTGAGAGCAGGGACGGTGTATGTCTTTTTCACTCACTGCTATATCTGATATCTCCCACCATGTCTCCTATACACTGAGTGGCCAGATTATTATAACCACCTGATGTTTGTAGGCAAATTAGCTATAATTTCGCGCTGAAGTTGCTAGAGGGCCAGACCATTATAAATAAGGAAGCAGGTTGTTTACTAGACAGAGTGATTCTTTTTCTGAAGATATGGGTAAACAACGCAATTTAAAAGCCTTTGAACGTGGAATATATTTGAACGTGAGTGGCCAGATTATTATGACCACCCCATCAGTACTTTGTTGGGCCACCTTTTGCCTTCAATACTGCGGCGATTCTTCTTGGCATTGACTCCACAAGATTTTGAAAGGTGATGTGAGTAATCTGACACCAAACCTGATGAATAGAACTGTCCAGTTCTGTGAGATCTGGTGGTTGTGGAACCAGCTGCCTGATGGCTCTTTTAACTTTGTCCCACAAATGCTCAATTGGATTGAGATCTGGTGATTGTGGGGGCCACCTAAGCAAGGTAAAGTCTCCCTCATGTTCTTGAAACCACTCCTGCACAATATGAGCACCGTGGCATGGCCCATTGTCTTGTTGGAAGAAGCCATCTCCATTGGGATACGCCATCAACATGATAGGATGAATTTGATCAACAACAATACTTACTTATGTTGTGCTATTCAGATGTTGTTTCACACAAATTAAAGGGCTCAAATAATGCCAGTAGAACATGCCCCAAACCATTACACTGCCCCTACCAGCTTGAAGGGTTGTACTCATGCATGTGGGGTATATGCTTTCATGCTATTTCCGCCAAATTCTCACTCTGCCATCTGACTGATGCAACTGGAAACGTGATTCATCGGACCACATGACTTTTTTTCAATGCTCGATTGTCCAATCCTTGTGTTCCTGTGCGAATTGGAGACATTTTATCTCGGTAACTGCAGACAGCAAAGGTGTTTGAACAGGACTTCAGCTTCCATATCCCATACGATGCAGTGTACGGCTAATTTGCCTACAAACATCAGGTGGTCATAATAATCTGGTCACTGTGTGTGTGTGTGTGTGTGTGTGTGTGTGTGATATATATATATATATATATATATATATATATATATATATATATATATCCCCTGTTCAAAGGCTGTTAAATCGCGTTGTTTACCCATATCTTCAGAAAAAAAAAAAATCACTTCTACTGTCATGGTAAACAACCTGCTTCCCTATTTATAATGGTCTGGCCCTCTAGCAACTTCAGTGCGAAATTATAGCTAATTTGCCTACAAACTTCGGGTGATCATAATAATCTGGCCACTCAGTGTATAGTAGGCATCAATAAATGCTTGTTGACTGAATGTCCAGTCCATTCTCATAGATATTTAAGTTTCTTCTACATACAAAACATACCATTAAGCAATGAAGGAAACATTAAAACAGGTAGGACATGAAGAGCTAACAGCACAATAGGATCAATACACAAATAATGACTATATACGTATTTATATGTGGTTTAGCTTTTAGGGAGGGGGGAGAGAATCTGAAAAAGATAACTATTTTCTTTTAAATATTTCAGTACTCAGCGTGTGTTTCAGCAGCCATAGATAAAGGAAAGGAATATGCATACAAGTTAAGGCTTCTCTTTAAAGGCTTGAAATTCCGAAACTGGGGGTTACCTTTTAGCTATTTGCCTAGATTAGGTAAGGCTAAAGGAGTACACAGCTGTTTTCTTTTATGCTCACAGAGATATAAATGCTGAATATCTCAACTCTGGCCACCTCTGCATATCACTGTCACATACTTCACCCGTTATCTCCTGCAGTATTTTAGGCAAGAGATCAGTCATTGGTCTTTTATTTGTAATATTTTTTATTGTTGATAGCACTACAGATATCTCCCATTTCTCACCCACCTTTACCCCTTCCTCCCAGCCCCTACCGCCCCCCCCCCCCCAGGTCTTCACTACCCTATTGCCCATGTCCATGGGTTATGCATATAAGTTCTTTGGTTTATCTCTTCTCATCCCCCCAACCCCACATCGAGGTATGTCAGTCTGTTCCATGCCTCCCTGCTTCAGGTCTTTTGTTGGTCAATTCATTTTGTTCATTAGATTTCAAAAATAAGTGAGATCATATGATATTTGTCTCTCTCAGATTCATTTGGTCTTTTAAAACTAAGACTATAAGAAAATAGTTTTCAAGGGGGAAAAAATCATTGCCCACTCATGATTAAACAGTGGCAAAATTTAAGACCAAAGAAGAATGCGGTGCTACTGGACTCACTTATAGAACTACTTGCTGTGAGTATGCCTTTAAAACATAATGCGCAGGCAACCACTGACCTTTATAATACAGTGGTTCAGTGGCTGAGACAAAGAATGAGACAGCTTACTAGGCACAACTGAGAGAATTTAGAGATGTAGAACCATAGGTAAGTGTCCCTTCATCTAAAGCAGTGGTTCTCAACCTTCTGGCCCTTTAAATGCAGTTCCTCATGTTGTGACCCAACCATAAAATTATTTTCGTTGCTACTTCATAACTGGAATGTTGCTACTGTTATGAATCGTAATGTAAATATCTGATATGCAGGATGGTCTTAGGCGGCCCCTGTGAAAGGGTCGTTGGATCGCCAAAGGGGTCGCGACCCACAGGTTGAGAACCGCTGATCTAGAGTATTATTTGGAGATTCAGGTTATCAGTTGAACAATGTTAATATTTTTGTGGCATTGCACTGTTAGTGAAGGACACCCTTTTTACACCCCTTTCTGAAAGAAAGGGTGAATATGCCATTGTGAACATTGCCAGGTTTTTAAAAATATATGTTTGGATGACTTCATATCAAAATAGGTTTCCACATAGTGTCAGAAAGGCCCAGACTAGGTATTAGGGTACAATGCTAATTCTGAAACTAGGAGTTACCTTTGAAGAGTAGAAAGATTCCAAATTGCAAGAGAAGCCAGACTAAGGAAAGTAAGAAATGGCAAAAGAAATAACCTTGAAAAATATTTCCACATCATAAAACATTCTAGAAACATCTAGATTTTAAACAGCTACCAGCTATGAAATTCACACTGCTCTTTTCATTTTAACTTATTTATTTTTTAAAAATCTTTGTTGAAAGTATTACATAGGTCCTCCTTTTTCCCCTATTAACCTCTTCCAGCCCACTCCTGCCCCCCCCCCTGCCCCCCGCAGTCCCTCACCACCCCATTGTCTGCCAAGGGTTATGTATATAAACATACAAGTTCATTGGTTGATCACTTCCCACCCACCCACCCCTGCCTTTCCTCTGAGGTTCAATAGTCTGTTCATGTTTCTATGTCTCTGGGTCTATTTTTGATCATCAGTTTATTTGGTTCATTTTACATGAAACAATTTTGTCTTAAAACAGTCCCATGTTAGAGTATAACTTTGGTATGTTATAAATATTTAATGGCTCAAGTAGTCTCCAAAGTCACCCAATGCAATCATTTAGTTAAATCACATTAAGGTCTTTTGTCCCACAAAGCCAGCTGGATGAAACGTTAGATTTTTCAGCACACACATAAAAATGGTCAGGTCAGATAACCTAATAAGGTAGAGCAATAGGACATAATAAATTCAACTTATACACAGAGGAAATAGATTTAATTTCTAGGTCTTTTTCAGCCCCTTTGCTGAACTTAATCCAGGCCTCGATATTCCCGTTGGTAAAACAAGAATATTAACTGACTTGTCACAACCCTTAGGACATGATAAAGCGCTATACACATGTAAGGTCTCATTATCATCATCAGCTGCATACACAGAGGCTCCTTATCACTATATTCATATGGAGAGACAAATACAGAAAAGGTAAAGTCTTTGAAAATGTCTCTTTTTAACCTCGTCTGACATGCTTGTCCTGCCTAGTTTCTGGACGAGCTATTTTCTGACATTTGTGTAGTCAACCACCACCACAGCAAGCAGGATGGCATTTATCTTGTATAATAATACAGAGTGCTCTGTTGTAAAGTAGGATCACCGAAATGAGTAATAATCCCACCGGCGTCCAAGGTATAACCAGCAGGGTCCAGGTCAACAGGCAAGCAGCCGATAATTTGCCCAACAACACTGAATTTCATCTGCCCACAGCCTCTATCTACTGATTATACAATCAATACACCTCAGATGAGAAGAGCTAACAGCTGACCGGGGCAGATCAATGCTAGCAAATAAGCGCTTCATGACAAAAAAAGTTTGATAATTACCATTCTGAAGCCGTGTAAATGTTGTTTCTATTGTAACGACGTTCATGATGATACTGCTATGATTGCACTGTTATTATAGGTTTAATGTTAGGCAATCAAGCTACCGTGGTCTAGATATCAACAAACAGCATCAAAAGAAAACATCAAATTGTCCCTATTCTTTTGACACTGTAGCTGAGAAATCTTTCTACGTTAGTGGCCCTAAATGAACAATAATAAGTGACAATTTAGTGAAAAACACTATTTTCACATCTTACAAAAGTCATGCAATATAGATTGATACAAGTATGATTATTTCTAGGACCACTTGAACCAGGGGATTAAAATAAATTCAGTCCTGTGAACACGGTTTTCTTTCTTTCCCTTTTTCACATACACCATTTAAAGAGGATTTATGTAAATTTCCCCATACTCATAATTTTTCAAGCATTAGTACGGTCATAAGTATAGAGCACCTTGGCTTGATTTAATTATGATCGTGTCTAATACAGCACACTTTATTTTCTTTTATTTTTCAGCCCTGATTGCTAGTTCATTCTCAATCATTAACATTTAGAAGAACTAGTCATTACTGGTTTTCAATAGCTGCTTGGGTTCCTCTAAGTACTTAGAATCTTAAAACACAGAAATGGAAAACAGACGTTTCAAAGGTAGAACAAATCATGACTCCTAGAGGTAGGGTTCAAGAAGCCCTGGGTGTGTGGGCACTGAAGCATACAAATTCTTAACTTTCCCATTTGCTTTTTAAAAACCACAAGGAATTGGGTCTAAAAAAACACACACACACACAAAAAAAAAAACTAGGACACCTCATTTCTGTAAGGTGCTTACTCATATAGAAAAATGGGAACCAGTTGCAAAATGAAAGCCTTTTCAAAAGAATGGCAGTCACTCTGAGCCACAATAATCATTTCTACGAGGGTATGTCTGACTTTCGATTTGTGCAGCACACACTGTCACGTTCATAAAAACATCCTCCAGCTGCACCCAGAAGCAATGAAGTTACCTGTCTAAAACTTGGTCTCCACATTCCTGAGTGGCCAAATCTCTCCCTGTCTGGGGTAAATCGGCCGCCTTTCCATGTAGATAAGAGATACCGAGGGGAAGAGGGGAGCCATGCTAAAGAGTTTGTCCATACTCAGGAGAGAGAGGGCAAACCAAAACCTTTTGTGGGCAGCAGTGCGAGCAAGATTTTCAGCATGCTCAGGGGTTGCTGTGAAATGTCTTTTTCAGTCGCATTCTCTCTTTCCATGCAGCTTCTACCTCGAAATAGAGCCAAAGAATGTGATGTATATTAAAATGCTTTGCCTCTCAGACGGGGTTCATTTTTATTCAGGGACAATTTTGCTGACTGACAGGTACGCGTTTGGCGCTGAAATTGGACCTGTGCAAGAGCTTTGCATTTCATTTGCTCCATTACACCAGTGCATGAATTACTGGGCGTCCACGTTGGCATCTTTCCATTACTTTCAAATATCTGACATGAGCAAAATGACTCACCTGACGTTTTATGTAACAAATTTGTTCCAAAAAGAACATTATTACATTACTTTATATATGTGGGTACCACAACCTCCCACCCAAATCTGACCAGAAATTCTAAGTGTATAAATAGTAGCTGATATCAGTTTAAGAAAACACACGGCCAGTGACAGCTGTAAAACATCACGGCAAGAAATATGTCTATTTTGCTATTTTGCATCACCCACTGTCACTTCAACCTACTTCCTGAAATGTGAGCGAACTTTAGCCCAGGACGTGGCTTTGTCTCTTGGTTTCACTTCCTCCGCTGAGTCACGTTTGCGCCATTATTTCTTCCAGGGCACCAGTGCTTCCACTTTTTCACCAGCTGCTTTAATGTGTATTTATTTTCCGGACGCGGCGGGGTTGTCCCTGGCCGCTGCTGTGAGGCTGCCCGGCGCTGGGCCAGTGGCGAGGGCTGTGGGCACTAAGCAGACCCAACTTCTCCACCGGGACTGCTGTGGTCGCGTGATCGTGGGTCGGGTAACCGGTTTTCCATGGACACGGCCTCGCCGAAAGATGCGGCCTCTCTGCCTCGCTGGCCGCTGACCCGCCGGCCTGATGACAGCATCCCCAGGCACCTTCCCGGGTCGCCAGCAGCCTGTCTCTCAGCAATGGGGTGGCCGCCAACAGACTCGTGCTCCCCGGCAACCAGGTCATCAGCGTCTCAGTGGAGGTGGTGAATACCTGCCATGAGGACATCCAGTACGCACAGGGGCCTGCGGCCCGCACCCCATCTCACGTCTCTGTCACTCCTTTGACCCCGTCGCCGATTACGTCCAAGGAGTAGAGTGAAGCCGGGCCGCCCTCCACCTCGCCTACCCCGTGAAGTATCACCCCGTGTCCCTACTGGATACGCACACGTGGACCAAGTCCTGCCGACCTATCATCCGCCCCAACAATGGCTTCTGGGAACAAACAGGTCGTCCTATACGAGTTTCAGCTATTTGGCAAGAAAACCTGGCACATGGTCAGCTCCTTGTGGGAGTGGCCCCTGGCATCAACCAGAAAGAGGACCGTTTAATGATTCCGCTGCGAGCCGTGCCTCCAGGCCCTGCACCGAGGCCACCGGTTCTGTTCTGCCGTTGATCCTCCGTTAAGAACTGAACGGAGCCCCGGCCGGTGGTTGGTGGTTGGTGGTTGGAGCGTTGGCCCGCGCTCTGAACGGTCGCGTCAAAGGCGCATGCCTGGTTGTGGGGTTCATCCCTGCCCCAGCCCCGGTTGCGGCCGGCGGCGCGTGTGGGAGGCAGCCGATGGCCTCGCCTTACCTCTCTCTCTCTCTCTCTCTCTCTCTCTCTCTCTCTCTCTCTCTCTCTCTCTCTCATCTTCCCTCCCTCCCTTCCACTCTCTTTAAAAAATAAATGGGGGCAGGGCCGGGCTAGAAGAGGCTAATGGGGGAAAAGGGGGGACATATGTAATACCTTCAACAAAAAAAGATTAAAACAAACAAAATCAATGAAAAAAAATATCCTGGGGTGAGGATTAACAAAACAAACAAAAAAAGTCTGAACTTATTCTACTTTTGTGATACAGAAAAAACCGTATGATGCCTTTCATCAGAGCAAGAAAAAAGAGTGCTGTAGCTTTTAATCTTGTAATCCATATCTTTAAAAATTAACTCACTAAATGCAGATTTAAAAATGTGTTCATTTTCCTTACAGAAACATATTCCCTAAAACAGTACAGGTAAGTAATAGAGTCAAGGAGCTAAGAGGCCTGTATCAAATAATTATTCATAGTTGTAATGCTACTGTTTGCTGACTAATACAGAATTATTTGGTCTTCAAATCCTCCTGACTCTCACTTTCCCTTTGAATGTTTTCTTTTTTTAAGCAACAAGTATTTATACAGGCCATGACTCACAACCCTAAATACCTTCTCATTTCAACGCTAACATTACACCCAATTACCCAATTCACCCTGTAGAACTAGGAAAGGTGTTTCAATTCTTTGCTAAAGGCCAGTGTTACTCTAGAGAGCCTTGCTCCAGGTATTGGATTAGGGAAGAAAAAATCCTCAGCTCTATGACTCAGCCAGGAGCTTTCCCACCTCTTCGCTTAAAAATACCTCAGTGACATGTTACAATCTGCCATCTAAAGCTGAAGATCACAGATATGCACTCAAGAGTTTATCTAGGTGACAGGATAATATCTCATGAAGTACAGCATAATTATGTGACAGCAAAGTTTAAAATATCATGTTCACTGTTAGTATGAATACATCAAACTAATACAGTGTTATTTCCATGTGAAATTTTTAGCCTCATTATTATATAACAGTACTTTCTTTAACAACTGGCCTCTTATAAATGCTAAGTACTTTATATTCTTGTATATCCTTAATAATGTTTACTTTCAATCATTATATGCTGAATTTATATAAAGCTATAATAAAAAAGGAGGCCTTCAAGAAATTTCATTACTTTATTACAATTCATCTGTATTAAAGAAGCATCTGGAAATTCATGGCATTTCCCTGGTACAACCAGCATCAAAGTGATTTGCCTGCTCTGGGGAATCACTTCACCAGAATGCTTAAAGAAGATATTTCATATCTTAATATACCTTTGAAGAAATGGTATTAATAAATGGTCAAAGAAAGTAAATATTTAGAAATAAACTCCTTGAAAACAGGTCCAGAATTGAACACCAGTGTTCTTTCCACAGAAACTGAATGAATGAATGTCTTTTGCAATATTTTTGTTTTGGTTCTGATGACTATTGAAGATATGGAGCTACTTACGTGTCAATGGCTACCTTTTGAGTTGCATTTTTAAAATTATGCAAGTGAGGCTATTTCTAAACAAATCATAAGCACTCTCTAGCTTCATCAGTGCACTGAGTATTATTCTTGACTCCCTTCTCTCACTAATCCAAACACACTGGTCCTCAGACCTGAGTAATCTCACCAACCACAGCCTCCTTACCTGCTCCTATGGCTGTTGAATACTATCAATGTAAGTCACAAAACCACACTACCTTTGATCAGTGATCACATTCATGCTGGACGCTCATGAAATTCAACAAGCTTTGTATTTTATTTTTTTCACAGTAAATATCCTCCACCATTCAAACTTGCCTCTGACCATGCATTTTCAGCAGATGACTGCTTCCCAAGCCACAGAGCACCACAACCCATAACCTCTATCCTCTTTACTTCAGATTCCCTGTCTTCTTTTGCTTCTGCCTCTCCCCTAAGTTCTTAATCTCATCCATCCTCATCTACTGGAGATGAACAATGTGAATGTATCAAATGCCACTGAACCATATACTTAAAAAATGGCAAATTTTATGTTATGCATATTTTATCCCTATAAAAAGTAAAATATTCTTAAATTGCAGAGTATTTGTCAATAATTCATGAAAACAGTTCATAAATGATTGACATGTCATACAATGTTCTAATGAACATCTTTATATATTAATGTTTCAGTATAAGTTCTGCAAGAGCCATAACTTATATTCCTTTTTTATTTATAACCAAGATTATATCAAAGAATACCTTAGAACAATGTTATATGAACAAATTGATCATGAAAAATAGTGCAAATGAATGAAGCATACTACATATATGTATTTGTATTCATTTGTTATTAAGCTTTACAATAGACTCCACAAAATTGCTGCACTCAGATATTAATTTTAAAAAATTATGATGCCTAGCTACTAACTGTGAAAAGAACAGAGTAAATTTTTTTTTTTTTTTTTTTTTACTTTTTTCTTTTTTTATTAAAATATTTTTCAATTACAGTTGGCATACAATATTACATTAGTTTCAGGTATGCAGCATAGTGATTAGACATTTGTATACCTTACAAATTGAACACCCAGATAAGTCTAGTTCCTATCTGCCAATAGATATGAAGAACAGAGTAAATTTAAAGTAGGATTAATGTTTTAGTTTTATTTGCACTGATCTAAGTCTGTGTGTTTATTGAATGCATATTAAAACACTGACCTCAAACACTATTAAAACCTGACCTCAAATACTATCCCAATGTTTTAAGGAAATCCCTCCTCCTCTTTACCTCACCTCTACAAAGTCTCCATTCTTATATCTGAAAAAAAAAAAAAAAGAACAAACTTCTAGTTAAAGTCCGCATCTTTCTATATTACTGTACAAATCTACCTTTTAATTCAGATCTTCTCTCTTAAATCCCATTATATTGGTAAAAAGAACTGGGTTTAAAATATCAGCTCTAGTTCCCCAAAAACAAAAGAAAGATTGCATTAAACAGTTTTGGTTATTGGTCCTTAAGTCCCTTTTAACCTTGTCACCATGCTCTAAATTTAAGTACTCAACAACTTCCAATTATCTATTCTTCAGCTCCAAACATTTTTTATTTTTTGTTTCAATGAGTGCCTATCTAAAAATAAAATAACACTAAAATAATATAGGCTGTCTTTACAAGATAAAATATGCAGCACTCTGATATTCTGTCAATCTCTGATGATCTTAAAACATGGCCCCCAAATTTGTGCTTTTATAAGCTAAGTGGAACCACATTATACAGTAGTACAGATTGTTTTCAAAACAGCCTGTGGCCTGTTTGTGTTGGTTTGCTTTTAATCTTTTAAAAAGTAGAATTATTCACACCAAACTATCTAAAAAATTAGGCGACTTTGATCAAGTTCAAAGATATAGAAGCAGATAAGAATAGCTATAGGCCTTAGTAGTTTCTACCATGGATTGCTCCAGCTGTGGTCAGTATCAATAACAATAAACATTTACTTAATTCTGACTGCACAGAAGGAACTGTCTACCCCTATGTAAATAAATAGATACAAGGAGACTCAGATAATAGTATTCTGTTAAATTCCTGGAATGCAATTGTTTGAAAGAAGATGATAAATCTATTGCGCTAACAGATTTAGCATTGCCACAGGGAGTTCATCATAGTTCAGTCATAAATTAATTGCACAGGCCAGAACCAAGATGGCGGCATAGGTTAACGCAGGAGTTTGCTGCTTTGAACAACTACTTCAAAAGTGAAACCAAAAAACGGAAGGGACATCACCCAGAACCACAGGAACGCTGGCTGAGTGGAAGTCCTACAACTAGGAGGAAAGAGAAACGCATACGGACACTCAGAGGAGGCGCAGTGCTGAAGTCAAATTCTGAGGTGCGGAGTGCGCGGAGCAGGCTGGCGGCGGAGGGCGCGGTTGTTGTTTTCAATCGGGAGGGAGTCGCAGACTCTGAGCACCAGATCCGGGCGAGTCTTTAGGGACCCAGACTCAAACGGGAGAAGCGGGACTGTCTGGCTTCGGTCAGAGCGAGTGCAGCTTTCTCTCCGAGCTTTGCAGCGGGTGCTGGGACTCAGAGAGGCAGAGCCCCTGGGGACAGGACTGAGAGCCGCCATAACTGCTCTCTCCGGCCCACCCTGTTGATCCTGTGCGACCCGCCCCGCCCAAGCCCTGCACAGAGGCCTTCGCCAGATAGCCTCAGGCAAAGGCTAGATTAGCACCTCCCTAGAGGACAGAAGTTCTCTCACTGCTGACACAGCTGATTCTCATAGCCACTTGGCCTGGAGGTCAAACCCTCCCTGGAATTAGCTACAACAATCAAGATTTATCTATAAGACTGCGAACAAAGACCACTAGGGGGTGCACCAAGGAAGCATAACAAAATGCGGAGAAAAAGAAACAGGACAAAATTGTCAATGGAAGAAATAGAGTTCAGAACCACACTTTTAAGGTCTCTCAAGAACTGTTTAGAAGCTGCCGATAAACTTAATGAGATCTACACGAAAACTAATAAGACCCTCGATCTTATATTGGGGAACCAACTAGAAATTAAGCACACACAGACTGAAATAACGAATATTATACAGACGCCCGACAGCAGACCAGAGGAGCGCAAGAATCAAGTCAATGATTTGAAATGCGAGGAAGCAAAAAACATCCAACCGGAAAAGCAAAATGAAAAAAGAATCCAAAAATGCGAGGATAGTGTAAGGAGCCTCTGGGACAGCTTCAAGCGTACCAACATCAGAATTATAGGGGTGCCAGAAGATGAGAGAGACCAAGATATTGAAAACCTATTTGAAGAAATAATGACAGAAAACTTCCCCCACCTGGTGAAAGAAATGGACTTACAGGTCCAAGAAGCGCGGAGAACCCCAAACAAAAGGAATCCAAAGAGGACCACACCAAGACACATCATAATTAAAATGCCAAGAGCAAAAGATAAAGAGAGAATCTTAAAAACAGCAAGAGAAAGAAACTCAGTTACCTACAAGGGAATACCCATACGACTGTCAGCTGATTTCTCAACAGAAACTTTGCAGGCCAGAAGGGAGTGGCAAGAAATATTCAAAGTGATGAATACCAAGAACCTACAACCAAGATTACTTTATCCAGCAAAGCTATCATTCAGAATTGAAGGTCAGATAAAGAGCTTCACAGATAAGGAAAAGCTAAAGGAGTTCATCACCACCAAACCAGGATTATATGAAATGCTGAAAGGTATCCTTTAAGAAGAGGAAGAGGAAGAAAAAGGTAAAGATACAAATTATGAACAACAAATATGCATCTATCAACAAGTGAATCTAAGAATCAAGTGAATAAATAATCTGATGAACAGAATGAACTGTTGATTATAATACAATCAGGGACATAGAAAGGGAATGGACTGACTATTCTTGGGGGGGAAAGGGGTGTGGGAGATGTGGGAAGAGACTGGACAAAAATCGTGCACCTATGGATGAGGACAGTGGGTGGGGAGTGAGGGCGGAGGGTGGGGCGGGAACTGGGAGGAGGGGAGTTATGGGGGGGGGGGGGGAAAGGAACAAATGTAATAATCTGAACAATAAAGATTTAATTTAAAAAAAAATAAATAAAATAAAATAATAAATTAATTGCACAGTAGATTTATTCATCTATCATTTTCCCATAACAAGTCTGATCATGATTGCTTTGTATGTCTCCATTTGGCAAGCTAGGGTTTTATTCATTTAACAGGATTACTTATTAATCAGGCATTTATTGAATAAGGTTTAAAGGAACTCAATGGGTCTGATGCATTAGATCTATCATCAGGATTACTTTTAGTTCAGGTATTCCTTTAAATGGCCCTCATTGTTTTTTGGGGAAATATCACTCATAAAATGGATATTTTCTCTCACATACATTTATCCTGGCTTTATAAAATACCTGATATGGGGCTGATCCAATTAAAAAAGAAAAAAATTAACCATGTAGCATCTCTGAATTTGTTATTTAGAGGGGAAAAACAATTCTAAATTAATATCTGATTTAAAAAAATAATCCTACTTAAGAAATAAAATCCTCCTTGATCCAAATGGCAACTTTTTAAAAAGGTAAACAACAACTATAAAAATTCCCCACACAAGTAAAATCTGCCAATTGCTATAAAATTCACATTATCAGGCTGATGTGTCGTTTTACCTTATACCAGGGGGAAAATGTCATTGCAACAAAGAGCATTTTATTTGAGGACTAAATGAGTAATGACTGCACTTGAAGCTAATGCACAGAGGAAATGGAGGAAAGAGGATTGGCAATGACGGAGGCCCAAGATTCCCTTGATAACTACATTCCTTGACAATTCTAACCCACATCGATCATGCCAGCCACTACCTCCACGGAGAGAGAGAAATGGAAAACAGAGAGAAGAGGTGGCTTGAGAGATAAGAAGAGAGGCAGGAAAATCATGGAATTTGGGAGTTGGAAGGGATTTTACAGAACTACTGAGGGAAAGTAATAATAGTAATAGTGTGTAGATTGGGAATGTAAGGTTATTAAACTCATTTTTAAAATAGGGAAAAATGAAATGACTCAAAATTATTTGAAAGAAATATATTTCATTTGATTACACATGCAAATGTTGTAAAATACCTCCCAAGAAAATTCCCATTCCTATAATAAACTGTAAGAAGCCTATGATATTTGCATCTTGACTTTTAGACCTTTAGCAGGTAGGCAGAAATATTGCAAGTAACTGAACTTAGAACTTTGGAAAATGAAAAACATTTATTTTGAAGCAGTGAGATGGTGTTATCACCAGCTATTAATAGTTTTCCTATTGAGTTATCTCTAGGTACAACTGTTTCATGAATAAAAATAATGGGACAGTGTGAATTTTATTCATGAGGCAGCGTCTGTCAGAACACACACTCTGGGGTTCTAACTGTCTAGCATTAATCTAAATAAACAATCCAGAAACTGAAGTAAGATGGCCAGAATACTCAGATGAAATCTGGAGACTGCCCTAAAGACTGGCATTTCAACCACCATCATGGCATCTAAGCCAAGACCTGACCATTGTACCTTATAAATATATCCTGAGTGCTTCTTCCACTTCTCTCCCTCCTATGTCTTCCACTGCCCTCGCCCTCGCTCCAGTTTCCTGTTCCGGGCTTCTGCAGTGGCCTCCCCGGGCCCCTCAGAGCCCACACTCCATTCCAGCCCTTGTCATTTGTGCATCTGTAAGCAGAGGGTTCTTCATAAGTACCAGGCTATGCATGTCATTCCCCCAGCTTTGCACCTTCAATGCTTTGCCACCGCTTTTAGGAGAAAAACCAAAACCCCTGCCATAGCCCATGAGGCTCTGCGAAGTCTGGCTCTTTCTCTTTCCTCTCCTGTTTTGCTCACCTGCTCTAGCCAGGCTGGCCATTTTATAAATAATTTTTTAAAATATATTTTTTATTGATTTCAGAGAGGAAGGGAGAGGGGGAGAGAGAGGGAGAGAAACATTAATGATGAGAGAGAATCGCTGATCGGCTGCCTCCTGCATGCCCCCCACTTGGGATCAAGCCCACAACCCAGGCAAAGTGCCCTGACCAGGAATTGAACCATGACCTCCTGGTTCATAGGTCGACATTCAACTACTGAGCTATGCCAGGCTAGCCATTCTAGACTTTTTGTTTCTTCAATACCAAGCTCATTCCTGCCTCAGGAACTTTGCATACACTCTTCCCACTATCCAGAACACTGTGCCCCACTTTTTTTTTTTTGCCTCTAATTCACATGCATTTTTTGAATTTATGCTTAACTGTTCCTCAAGAATGCATACCTTGATCTCTCCAGCCCACCATGGCAAGTTAGACCTTGTTATAAGCTCTAACAGCAACATTGATCGTAGTACAAGTAAACAATTAACCTTTCCAGGTCTTGCTTGTACTCCATGAGGACAGGACTGGCATTGTGTCTCATTCACCAGTTTCCCCCATGCTAAGTAAGCAGCCAATAAACACTGGGATGAATAACTCTAGATCCACAGAGAGCAGCGACCATCAACTTTGAAAACAGCTTCTATGGCTGTGCTGTTGAAGTAACCAGTTAATGCCTGGTTTGGCTCCCAAATTTTGGATTCTGTCAAAAGTTGTACTAGCAGAGTTGTGCCAGGACAACACACATAACTACAAAAAGGCCTGACATGGGAAGGCCTCTCTTTTTATCTTCTTTCGATTCTAATCCCTCTCATGTCTGCCTCTATCTAACAGCAATCTTTTCCTTCTAGAAAACAAGCTGAGACCTAAATTCAGCTTCCTCCAAATGAAACCCCACTTCCATCAGTGCACCTGCTTAAACACTGTTACTCAAAACTGTGTGTGTTGTATATTTACGACAAAGAATTTACATGAGAAAGAAGCAAGACGTTCAAGACACTCTTGAATGAACGTAATTTTTCCATTACAATTGATAGCTGTTGCTCTGTGCAGTGCTTAGGGCAGAAACATGAGTGTTCCTGCTCAGCAAACATGTCCATGTAGTGGTCACCCACAGCTCTGTGGTCCTGTGGAGAGCATTTTCATATGCCACTGACTGATGGCTGGATTGCATATGTCATATACACTTGACAGAAGGGCTGAATTAATGTTAATTAGGACAATCTCAGAGTTCTTTGGATACCTAAGACTGAGCCAGTACAACTAAAGGAGCTGCAGGAAAATTGCTCTTCCTCCATTACATCATACCAATAATTCCATACTGAGAACACTGTATATAAACCCACATACAAAAGATTTGATATTTTACAAACCCACATAGGAATCTTTTGGTCAACTGGTAACACTCATAGGCAGAATTTACTTCTGGAATACTAGTCCCTATGGTAACAGTCCTCCTCCTTCAAGCTTCTGACTTTGGCTCTCCTCTGACACTTCAATTCTGCTTTCTGCTACCACCAGATGTTTAACCCTAAAATCTTGTCTCCCTGAGAAATATTTACAAATCAGGGCCCAACTTTTAAATACACACTTACAAATCCTTGTTATAAGCATAAGAGACGTGTCAACTGAGATGTTTTAACATGTATGTTTTCCGTTTATCTTAAATTGTTTAATTAAAAGCACCCTTGAACTGACTATTCTTAGACAATTTCTCAGACTGCATCTACTCATAAATGCCAAGTGGAGTTCTCAGGTTGTCAGTCAAAAAGCCGAGATTTGTTTAGATTCTGCCACAACTTCCTTTTTGTAACTGAACTTATTGGGGTGACATTGGTTCACAATACCATACAGGTTTCAAGTGTACAACTCAACATATATTACCTACACATTGCATCAGGTGCCCGTCATCCCATGCAAAGTCTCCTTCCGTCCCCACTCCCCACCCCCATTTGCTCACCTCCACCAAGGCCACACTCCCTTTCCCTCTGGCTATCACCACACTGTGTCTGTGTCTGTGTGTTATGTGTATGTGTTCTTTGGCTAATCCCTTCACCTTCTTTCATCCAGTCCCCCCCACCCTCTCCCCCTCTGACAGCTGTCCGTCTGTTCCATGTATCCATGCCTTGTTTCTATTTTGTTTGTCGGGTTATTTTGTTCATTAGCTTTCACATATATGTGAGATCATACAGTACTTCTCTTTCTCTGACTGGCTTGTTTCACTTAGCATAATAAGCTCCAGGTCCATCCATGCTGTCGCAAAGGTAAGATTCTGCCATAACTTCTTAACCTCCTCTCTTATGGCTGATCTTTTTTTTAAAAAAAAAAATGATGTTAACATCCCATTTCACTGCTGTGACGAAGAGGCTGCTTGATCCTTCCACCATCAACTGGAAGCTCCCACAGTGGCCTGGTGGCTCCTAGGCCTTTAAGACTGCCCCTGTGTGAGTCAAACAATAGCTCACATAGGATCCGGCAGTCAGACTGAAAAGAAATCCCAAAATCTGCCGCACAGGATTAATTGAACTTAGCAATTTGTTCTCTTTCATAAAAAAATACATGTAGTACCTTTTTGTAATACAACAATAAGCCACCATGTGGATTTCTACAGAATTCTGGAACAACGCCAGAGCAACAATAGCGCTTTTTCTTTAGGAATAAGACCCATATGTTAAAATTTATCTAGAAACTCAATTTAGCTTGCTGCTTCATCATGCTAGGAGAATAAGTACAAAATTATATTACTGTTCATTATGTCTAGGGGGACCCCAGTTTATTATTATTCGTGCCAGGGTAGTACAGTAGCCCCAGCAATGGCTATTGCTATATGGAGATGTGCCAGTCTCGTAATGGTTATGAGTGGATCATAATACTATACTTGGGTTCTGCAAATGTTTAATTGACATGAAATATTCAACAGCCAGTAGAGATAATTTGTAATCTTCAATTCCTTTTTAGCCTCATCTAATTTAACCAACAGAGTTACGGGCTATAGACTCCCATGCTTGCACCCACACACAAGCACATGTTGTTGTATGACAAAACAATATTGCATAGCAAACTACGTCTGTGTTCAAAGATCTGAAATAACACCACCAACTTTCAAGAATTCAGCCTTCCTGTTTATTTTTACGCTAAATTCCAGAATGCTGAAGTTTGGAAGAAGAAGGAAAAAATGAGAAAGATTATATGAGGTTGTTTGGAACAAGAAGGTAAACAAGAATGCTACAGGATCAGTGTGCGGGGTGTGCAGTGTAATAATCAAGGGTGACAGGAAGAAGACGGTACAGATCAATTCCTTTTTTCGCTCTGATTTAATTTTTTCCCTGGGAAGGGTAGAACAGGAATCAAAAAGGAAGACTCAAAGCCCATCTAAGATGGAAGATAGTAAGAAAACAGCATGAGTTCACTTCAAGTGGATTCAAGCTTGCAAACTTAGACCAACTACATTCCAGGGTACTGAAAGAGTTTGAGGATGAGCGTGCAGAATCAAAATTAGGAATTTTGAGACATCCCACAAAATATGGCCTGAGGTGCCAGGAGAATGGAGATGAGCACAGGCTTTGTTCAGAGTTTTTTTTTTTTGTTTTGTTTTTGTTTTTGTTTTTTTTATTGCTTAAAGTATTACAAAGGGTATTACATATGTATCCATTTTATCCCCCCGCCCTAGACAGTCCCCTAGCCTCCCCTATCCCCCAGTGTCTTATGTCCATTGGTTATGCTTATATGCATGCATACAAGTCCTTTAGTTGATCTCTTACCCCCCTCCCTCCTGCCCCCCAACCCTCCCCGGCCTTCCCGCTGCAGTTTGACAATCTGTTTGAGGCAGCTCTGCCTCTGTATCTATTATTGTTCAAAAGTTTATAATGGTCTCTATTGTCCATGAATGAGTGAGATCATGTGGTATTTTTCCTTTATTGACTGGCTTATTTCACTTAGCATAATGCTCTCCAGTTCCATCCATGCCGTTGCAAATGGTAAGAGTTCCTTCCTTTTTACAGCAGCATAGTATTCCATCGTGTAGATGTACCACAGTTTTCTAATCCATTGTTCAGAGTTTTTAAAGGTAAAATTATAACCCCCAAAATGTATAACTATAACCCCTCCCCCCAAAACTACATATCAATAAATGAAATGAAAGTATGCCAAACTCATTCCATTCCCTCCCCCCTTTTTTTGACAGAATAATCAGACTGTTGTTGGAAGAATGCCACAGAGTATCTCTTAATTTCAAGGCAGCATTTAACTAAGACCCAGAAAAGACCCTTATGGACAAGATCAAGAACAAGCAGCCAAGTTAATTGATGGATGTCAACATGCCTTAGTAGAAATTCCCAGAATGGTGTGTTTAGATCCAGCCTATTTGAAAATTTTATCTACAACTTGGAAAAAGACTTCAAAGGTCAACGTTTTGGTTATTTTTCCAAGAGCCAAAGCAGGAAGGTTAGTTAATAATCTCATAAATAGAAATTTGAACTAACTTTGATTGGCATAAAAATGTTTAAAGCCAATATTATTCCAATTCAAATGCAATTTGGCAGGTAGAAATATAAAGCTTATTTACCTTAAAACCAGGTTGGTAATAGTTCAAATGAAAAATAAGGTGATTTCCAATAGTCATAAAGTGCTTTACCATGAACCAATTATGAAATTCTAACACAATCAACTATTTCAGGCACTGTGCTAGACTCTTTCACTCACTCCTTAAGTAGGTATCAATCAGCAGATAGAGGGTTCAGAGGTACTGAGATATTAGTCTGCCATATTGGACCCTGTGCAAGACACATCTTTTGAATGGATGACAGATTTGGTAGAAAAAAAGGGTGAACATTCTGAAGATCATGTTAAAAAAAAAATAAGTGGTTGTGCAAAATAGAAATTCTTAGTCTAAAGAAATAAAGATTTAGAAAAGCCATGGCAGTTGTCATTAAATATTTGAAGGACTCTCATGAAAATAGGGTGGTGCTTCAGAGAGCAGGACAAACAATGTATTATTATAACAGAGAGGTACACATAGGCTCATTTTGATACACACTTTCTCACACCTGCAACAGTTTAACCTATTAATAGAATCACCCATAAGATCCTTATAGGGGGGATTACTGCCCTGAGGAGTAGATGGAATAGATGACTAATACAGGCCCTTCCAACACTATTAGTCCATGATTCTGTGAATTTTGTATCCTAAGTAAAACAACACCTCCACTGGGTGTGCTTCTAATCCAACAGCTCTCTAATAAACCCTGTCTAATGAAGGTCGACTTTTGCCTTAGAAAACATCCTCTGAGGCTACAACAGTAGATAAAAGCATCCCCTGTATCCTTCCATATATTTAGTTTGGCCCATCCCAAAGCCTAAATTTGGCAAGTGACAAGGAAGCTTGACAGTGCAAAAGAGCTCTTTAAAACACTGACAATTCTGCAGTTGATTATCTCAAGGAGAAACTCATCATGTAAGTTTTCTAGTCAGAGTCCTGCTAACAGGTATTTTAAGTTGGGTTAGGGGACCTGAATTGATAGAAAGCAGAGAGTGATGGCTAATGTAATGCTTAAAATTCCTCCTATCCCTAAACATATTCTTTTCCCTTAATATGATATTATATACTAAATATAAAGGGCATTTGTCTGTCTTTTATAATTTTAAAATAGCAACATAAAATGGGAAAGTCTAGAAAACAATGGAAAGTACACTTAAAAAATCCTCTCTCCACATAAAGGGATCGATCACTTGCTGGTAACAAGCCAATGGACAATGACTCAGAAATATGGTACCAACCATTCTGTTAATTATTTAGAAATTTTTTCACCAACCTGTCCTAAAGAGATTATTATCATTGTTATTGTTTCTGTTTTAGACATGGAAGAAGGAAGGGAAGGGGAGCAAGCTGAAATAAATTACATGACTTGTGCAAAGTATTCCCGAAATTCAGCTCAAGATCGGGAGCAAACCCCCAGACCATACCCCTAACATTCCCCTTCTTCAAAAGAGGATTGCCAAGCAAACAAAAGGATTGCCCTCACAGTACCCCACAATTAAGTGCCTTATTAAACACAGTTCACTATTGCTTCCTATTTGTTTCATGTGCTGGTCTTATTTCCTCAAATGAGGGAATGCACTAGCATTTGAACACAGCTCCCCCAACCCCCAAAAACCCCAGAAACAAAACTGAACACATTCCCAATGCTTTTTTTCTGTCCTTCAACAGAGCTATGAATGTGAAAAAGAGGAGACAACAGTTATTATCAATATCATTTCTACTGAATATTTCTGTGACAAATAATACTTACAAACCACATTATCATTAATTATGAATGACTCTTTTTAACTTGGAAAATTAATAAAGAAAGTATTTCCTCAGTGAAAAGAGGCAAAGCAAACCACATAAGCAAGAGCAAAAAAAGATAAACTTTTGCATCAAGGGGGTGGGGTGGGATAGCTATTTTCTGTACATTTTCTCCCTGAAGTAAAATTACATCTTCCTAACGTCTAGCTATTTTTTAAGTCTTTTCACTTTTCAATGAAGATGCCACTTATGACACAGACAGCCATAACCCTACACTCCCCTTTCCGCTGCCCTGTGTCTTGATTTTCCTTCACAGACAAGCCTGACTTCCTCTCCTCCCATTCACTCTTCAACCCGCTGCAATCTGGCTGCCACTCCTTATTACCCCCTGGCAGCCTCTCTGGCCAAAATCAATAATGACCTCTTTGTTGTTAAATTCAATGGACACTTTTCTGTCCTCATCCTACCCAACATCTCTGCAGGATTTGACATGGTTGACCACTCTCTCCCTCTTGAAAGTTTCTCCTCTCTTGGTTTCTATGACAACACCTGCTCCCAGTTTTCCTCCTCTCTGGGCATTCCTTTTCAGTCTGTTTCCCATGTTTTTATGCTACTGTCCACCCTTCAAATTAGTGAGCCCCAGGAATCTATCCTAAATTCTATTCTACTCTTCCTTTATTTCTCTTCTTAATGTAATCTCACCCACGATCAACTCACATGCATTTAAAGAGGACCCCCAAATTCATGTCTCCGGCTGAGTCCTCTCTCCTGGCCTCTAGACCTTCTGAACAGGCAACGGCTGTTCTTCAAACTATCTATGGACTCCACACACTCAAAATACCTAAAAGGAAACCCACCGTCCTGATCCACCTCTACCCTAATTTGTTCTTATCTCCTGTCGTCTCTGCTTAAGCATTACCTGTCTACTGGTAACAAACCAGAAACCTGGGAGTTGCATCTGACACCCCTGCCCCATCCCTATCCCACACATTCAAACAGTCAGCAAATCCTAGTAACTCCTTTCTTACAGCTCTCTGATCGATTCTCTCTCTCCACCCCACTACCAATGCCCTTAGTGTAAGGCCTCAATGATTTTCTATCAGAACTATGTCAACAGCCTCTGAATGGTCTCCCTTTCCAATCTATCTTCCTTGTAAATATTATAAAAACAAGAAACTGAAAATGCAAACCATCGCCAGGCTTTTATACAAGACTGCATAATATGGTTCCTGGCTACTTCTCCAGTTTCTTCTCTCATTGCTGCCCCCTTTCTGCTCTTTTTGGTAGTTGCAAGACAACTACTGTCAAGTCCATTTATAAATGCAATTTCCTCTGCTAGAACTATTCTATCTCTGCTACTTCCACCCCAACTAAAGCTCGTTTCATCTGGTTAATTCCTACTCATCTGTTCTTTTTGTACTTATTTAATAGACAACAATGCTGCACTTACTATGTAGCAGGCACTGTACTAAGCGCTTTATAAATACTCACTCATTATTTACCCTCATTTTACAAATGAAAAAAAAAAAAAAGCAGCACAAAAAAGGTCAAGTAACCTATTCAAGGCCACACAGCCAACAGTGGCAAAGTCAGAATTCAAACCCAGGTGGTGATCTGGTCCAGCTTCCATTTACTAAACTACCAGGAAGATTTCTGCGCTCCCACAATACCCAGTGCACACCTCTATCATAATGCTTACTGGATTACTGACTTTTCCTACTCTCTTGTCCATCTCCTCCAGAAAAGTCAGTTGCTTGAAGGCAGAAACTATATTTTGTCTTCGAATGTCTAATGGCTATCCCAGTAACTGCTACTTAGTACACAGACACTAGAAATTTGTTCAATGGATAAGATTGCAAAAACAGTCATGCTGGATAAGCAAACATTTTTTAAAAATTAAACATATATCCATTTCTTAAGGTTCCCCATACTTATTTATTTTTAAGTCACTTAACATTAATGGCCAGAACCTATTTTTAAGATTTTGTGGTTTACAGTACCAGAATACCCAACCAAACTATACAGGTAACCAATATGCTAGCAGATGAAAGCTACTTTGTAAGAGGGAGGTCTTAAATTTTAAACTCATGAAAATATCTTCATTTGGTAACATTGTATTTTAGTGTGAAATTATATTTAGAAACTCTATCCAAGCTATGATAATAATTGTATCATTTATTAAAATGGGGAGGAAAAGGAAACAACTGTTGAGTATCTTTCCATCCAACTCTAGTCGGCCACAGAGAGGGAATACATTTATTTCAGGGTGATTTATAACTTAAAAAACTGTGTCTCGCCCCTGGAAAAAAAGGATGCTATGTCCTTTTAATGGGATGCAATGATATATAGCAGAGGTTAAAAGTCAACTTATTTTTTAGGAGAACTTCTATATAGTTACACCAGAATCATAGCACTTATATGAGAGAACAGAGTAGAGATTCAGGTGCTAACTGCATATCTGACCTTCTGGGTCAACAGAGTGCCAACAGTGGAGTATTGCATTGGCCAGATACAGGTACTTGAATAATGTCTGCTATTTGCTGAAGATGTTACAGATTTTCAACAAAAGACTTTGATGTGCTGTAAAACTTTAAATCATAGCACGTCTGGTACTTAATTTCTGTGATGAGGGACCATTCTGACTTTGAACTCTTTGGCTAAACACCATTTGACTTCAGGCATACTACATGTCAAGGAGAATTTGGCACATGGACATTGCCCAACAAGTGTTTGCCATGAAGATTTACTAAATTTTAGTAAGTCCAAAAGAGAATTTTGTATTTTAGGCTAAACATCTGAAAACCTCTGTCCTGTCAACCAGATTAAGAACCACAAACCTATTCTCCTTAATCCAAGGTGACTGACTAGCATACTGCCTGGTGTGCCTGGGACAGTCCTGGTTCAAGCTGTTGTTCTAGCACAATTATTAATAGCACCCCCTTTTCACTCTCAAAAGTGTTCTCATTTGTATGATACATTATATGGTCATCCTAAGCCAGCCATGGGCAAACTACGGCCCGCGGGCCGGATCCAGCCCGTTTGAAATGAATAAAACTAAAAAAAAAAAGACCGTACCCTTTTATGTAATGATGTTTACTTTGAATTTATATTAGTTCACACAAACACTCAATCCATGCTTTTGTTCCGGCCCTCCGGTCCAGTTTAAGAACCCATTGTGGCCCTCGAGTCAAAAAGTTTGCCCACCCCTGTCCTAAGCCCTGCCTGTTACAGGCACAGAAATGGATGTAAGACATCAGGCAGTCCACACTCAGTACTATCCAGAGGAATAATGAAGAATGGGAAACCATTTTTGATCATCTAGATACAAATGAGCCTGAAGATTTATGGCAGGTATGACAACCATTTCAGCTCAATATTAATAATATTACCAACAGTGACAATACATTAATATTCCTAATACTAGGTAAGGAAAATGTACACTTAAAAGAGAAATCTCTTTCTTCCAACTCCCCTTCTAAAATATTTCTCTCTTTCTTCTAAAATCTTAGTAGACTTTTCTAATGACTATCAGGGGGAAATGTCCTGCCTAAACTATATAAATGTATTCTGTCTCTAAGGCTGAATAATCACCCAGTGGTTAAGAGGCAGGTTTTGTGGTCAAACAGGCTGGTTTTCATATCTCAAATGCATCACCACTTAGCTTCTCTGTATATCTATTTCCTCATTTGTAGAATTGGAATAATATTAGCAGGACAGTAGTAAGAATTAAATAAGATAATGTATATAAATTACTTAGTGTGGTTCCTGAAACATAATAGTGCTCAATAAATGAAAAATATGTCCAGACCTCATACCAGATTCTGAACACTGCTATAGTATTTTGTGTGGAAGGACCCCAATTGCATACAATTCCAGAATTTTAGAGCTGTTATGAACTGCAAAACTCACCAAGTAAAATCTTCCATTTCCAGAGAAGAATGTCAAGCCCTAGATAGAATGTCAAATTGACTTGGCTCTGTTTTTGTGGCTTGCTAATTAGAAAGCCAGAAATAAAATGAGGTTTTTTTTAAAAAAAATCTTTCTCTTCTGAATTTTATTAAAAATATTCAGAAGTAGTAAAGACTATAGACAAAATCACTGTGAATATATATCCCACACTATAGGTTAGAAACCCATATTGCACTTTGTCCTGATAAAGTTAATCTAGTTCTGATATAAATGCCAACATACCTTTATGGACAGTTCTTCATACTTATACAAAGGTAGGGCCTCAGTTTTCTCTTATGTAAAGTGAGAGCAATATCATGTGATTCCCAGGACTGTTATTAAGGTCCAATGAAGGAACGTGCAAAAGCACTTAGCACAGTGCCTCACTGTGATGTCCTCAAGTTTACCGTGCTGGTAATCATCTCTATTCTGCCACGCAAATTCATCTATAGTGACATAAAATTTCAACAAATCACTCCATTGCTTCCATTTAAAAAGCATTCTTTAGTTTAGAGCCCAGTCAGGATGTTTTGAAGAAAGCATGGCCTCGATGCTAATGGACTGGCTGTGTTCCAGCAGCTTTTTGTTGAGAACTCTCTCTTGCAACTGAATGTTAAATCCAGACCACAGGTGCCCCTGATAAAACTACTCAAGAAGGCAAATCGGACACCTTTTTTTCTTATGCATAAAACTCCAGGGAGCTTCAAGGCCCATCGGTAATGGCCAGAGGAATACAAAGGGCAGCAAGTACAATTCCCTTCAGAACTTCCAACCCTGCCAACATTATGCCTGAACCAACTGCTTAGAGTCACCTGGACAATGGGAATTTAAGGTCTTTGTGCTCAGGTTTCTGGAGTCAATTTATAGATTCAATTAATGTGACATATCGGGCATGCCCACCGACCCATGGCACTGTGTGAAGCCCTGCATCCGGTTCTTTGTCAGGACAATCTAAGAAAGAGAATACAGATTTTGCAGATGCCCCCCAAGTTAAATAGTACTAAGTAATCATGTGATTAGATTACTGTCCTGTACTCTGCCTTGAACCCTGGAACACTGCCTGGAATAAATGAAGCGGTGGAATAGATAGCTTTTCCCAAAACAAAACACTAAAGAAACTGCCTTAAAGATAATTGGATTCAGGTCTTGAAGTTGTCATAGATTATGTACAGGAATTTAAGTAGCTGGAAATTAACTGATGGGTAGTTTAAAACATTAGCCCCAACCCCCATTCTTGGCGGTCCCTGTGAAGATATTCAGAGACGACATAGAACATCCACAATTCCCTTTATATCTTACAACAGTCCTTAGGTGCCTCCTCGATGCATGAGGCAATAAATACACCATTGGCTTACTCTCAAACTATAAGACAAGTGGAAAAGAGGGAACCACGGAATTTAACTCATCCAGATACTGTAAGCTCTTAGAGAACTCCTTTGGTTCAGAAGACAGTGAGTAAATGCTCAACAGATATTATTTGGTTGCTGACTTCCTTCTATATTCACTGTGTAGACATAGACAAAAAGAGAATGAGGTACCTATAAGCTCTCTGTGTTCATTGTCTTCCCAAGAACCCAGCTTAATGTTGACTTTCTAGTAGGCATTCCATAAATGATTTAAGACATTTCCTAGCTCCACTTATGGAACTTTCATATATGCATTCCTATGTAAATACACTTTTAATGTCAGTCTTAAAATATATGAATATGCTGTTGTTCTTTGCACTGACATTGTCTCCTTAGCAAGGCATTTCTGTGAATGTGATTACCCATGTACTCCCCTTTCCCCCCACAACTTCCCTCCCCATTCTCTGCCCACCATTTAATGTTCGTTCCAAGACAGGTGGATCAGAGTGAATCTCTCATATTTTAAAAATCCTAGAATCTAGAGTTAATAAGCAAAAGAAGGATAAAGATGCTCTCCACATAACACCATGACTTTTAACATGACCGAGCTGAGCCTGGGACAAAAATGTATGGCTGAAGTTCAAGAAGTTCAAGAAGACCCATTCTGTCCTTCTAAAATGAAAGCCCAGGATCAGGTGGGGTTGGTAGATATCACACAGGAATAGACCTAGCTGGAGTTTGAGGCTTTTGAGATTCTTAAGTTAAGCCCATTAAACAAAAGGATAACAATCCTCTGCCAAGGAATGGGTTGAAAATACATGAGTGGTTCAAGAGGCTGTAGCAGGTGACTTGACAGGAAAAAACACACGAGTCTTCCTGCTGTGAGAGAAGGGTTCTCCTCTCCCTTGGGGCGAATTATGTTTGCCACTCAATGTACATTTCAGTGTTTTGGGGATTATATGTAACTACAATCATAGCACTCTGGCAGAGAATTCCCCTGGGGGAGGGGGAGTGCCTCAGTGACTAGTCACCAGAGAGAATCCAAAGAAGTGGACAGAGCTGGTAAAGTAAGAAAACCTTAGTCACTCACTAGCTTCAGAAGACCGCAACCATCTCTTTCTGCAAATGAACTGAGAACATTTTCTTCTAACAGAAAGAACTTAATGGATGACCTTGAAATGGACATAGGATGTGAAAACAAAAAAAAGGAGATCATGTTTTCTTCTGACCTGGGAGGCAACTATTGTTAAACAGGCAAGAGCCAAAGAAAGATGTATTTGTTTTCTATTACTTCGTAACTAATATAGCAGCTTAAAATAGCAGCCACTGGTTAGTTCAAAGTTCTGTAGGTCAGAGGCCCAGCACGATGTGAATGGCCCAGCATGGTTCTCTGCATCACAGGCTGAAATCAAGGTGTTGACCATACTTTCTCATCTGGAGACACTGACGGGGAGACAATCCACTTCCACGTCATTCTTGTTGTTGGTATAACTCAGCTCCTGCTGCTGTAGGGTGGAAGTCCCCTATTCCTTGCAGATTGTCACTAAGGGGCCACCCCCATTCCTTGCCATATGGCTCCTTCCGTCTTCAAGTCAGCAAATCCTTCTCATGCTTTCAACCTGACTTCCTGTCTCTGACATCTAGACCCAGTGTTAAAGGGCTCATGTGATTAGGTCAGATCCACTCAGATAGTCTCCCTGCCTGAAGGTAAACTGATATGGGGCCTTAATTATGTCTGCAAAATCCTTCCACACACAGCAATACCTAGATTAGTGTTTGACTAAATATTGGGAGAAGGTGTGTGCATGCTAAGGGCCAGGAATCATGGGGGCCATTTTAGAATCATGCCTATCACAGGAGACACCTGTTATTATGGCTTATGGTTCCATGTGAGACCATGGCTTCCTAGTTTATAAAAGTAAGCAAAGAATAGTGCAAACCAAAGCACCTAGAGAGAAACGGTCTTGGGCCATGGCAGAGCTTTCAAGGCTCTGGATTCACAGAGAACTCTAGATTGGGGACTAGAAGCGGCATTTATTTGTCTAACTATGACATCCAACAGAGTCAGGACCATTAACTTGAAATGATTTCATTCTCTGCGTCTAAGCTGAACCCTGATTTCCCAACTTGACCAATCCTTGCTGAGGCACCGTCCTCCCAGACCATCAGCCTAGAACAGCTTTTATTCTTCTGCCCAAATAATTTATAAGTGGCTGCCTCATGGCCCAAGAAGATTATCAATACTGGAGTGGAGGTTTATGTACCTGGATCATGTTCCCTTATTTCTAGTGCATTTGCGTTTTCTTTGGGAATCAGAGACTTATTAGCTTGAGCCTCATCTGCCCAATCAGGTTCTCTTTTCCCACCCACAAGACCCCTCCACACCAGGCACATTTTGTACAACCAGGCAAGCCAACCCAGGAGATTTAGCCTTACTTACCCTTAGGGATTTACAGTCTATATTTTAAAGTGGAAAATCCTGCTAAAAAGGCAAGTTTACTGAGGGAGAAATGCAACCAACACCAAGTCATGTGTCATTTTGTTGTCTGGACAGTCTCTCAGTGTGCACTGCACTGTATCAGCATTAGGGAAAATTAAGTGAGAAAAACATTACAACAGCCCAGGGACACTTCTACCTAAATTTTGTGATTACATTTTAAGTGCTCTCTGTCACAGATATCATAAACTGATTAAATCATTTCATGCCTGACCCCTACTGACTATGCTAAGTGAAAAGAGAGGGCTATTAATAACTACCCATTTCTGACAGCTGCCCAGGGGCAATGCTGCCTTTTGCAGCAGTGAAATGACTCCCCAGCTCACTTACTGAATGCTGAATATTGATTCATATTATGAGTGTTGTCAAACACAGAGTGCAGGGCTGCAGATCCGTAGTGGCAGGTCATCAGGAATAGCATTAGCAAATGTCAGGTCAGGAATCAAAGGCCTGCTGGACTCTTTAGGGATGAGATTTATCGATTCCATAAAACGTGAAACAGATCAAGTACTTGTGATGATGGAAATGGTCGTGGCAGAATAAGGCTGAGCCTGCTCTGAAGTCAACCTCAGGACAGATGCAGTACACGAGTGACCGTGGAAGAAAATGCTCAAAGTTGGAACGCTCAAGACAAGGACAACAGCAGCTTTGGGCTAAGGAGATTTTAGGGCTAAATGTCACATTGCAGATGTGAAACTGGTCAAAGGTATACGTGTGTGCGCGCAGGGGGGTGGGGGGGAAGGGGTGTATTGTGTGTTTCTTAGCAGTCTAAGGTATTTCTGATAGGCAAGTCCAAGAGAATATGATCAGATGCCGATGAATGCTACAAACAAAAGATAACTCGTTCTATAAAAGGTACAATTTGTTATTTTACTGACATTTCCTTCTGGAGATAGTTAAAATACAGGGTGGGGGCAAAAGTAGGTTTACTGTCATGAACCTGTGATGCATGAACTTACTGTCATGAGTACATGAAAGAGTTTGTTCTTGTGTTATTATTTATTAATTATTGTATTATTTTCCATACCAGCCATTGTGAACCTACTTTGTCCCATCCTGTATATCTGGCTTCTGGATTTTCATCATTAGAATTAATTTTTTAATCAAATGCTTCCATATTGTTCCTCCTTTCTTGTATTATCCCACAAGGTGTCCATTAAAACTGTACCTTCATCTTAATATGGTTTAAAAAAAAAGCCCTAGATTAAAAGTCAGAATACTGACTTCTTTTCATCCTTGTGCTGCCATTTATCTTATAACCTTAGGCAAATAACCAAAACCAAAAACAAACAAAAACTAGATGTGTATACCTCTGCAAAAAGGTTTATGTAGCAGATCAATAACAGCTCGCAAATCTCATGATGGAGAGCAGGGTACATGTATTATTACTCATCTGGATGCTCTCAATACCTAGTGAAGTAACTGGCCCAGAACAGCAATTTAACTAAATAAAAGATAGATATACTTGGATATTGTAAAGGTTTACTGAATTATATGTTGCTTTTATTATTATATATTTATTTGCCAAATATGTACTACTGGGTCTAGCATCACTGGAAATGCTTGGGAACTCATGTTGCTAATGGGGGTTTGTAGAAGCCAGACTTTATTTTCACTTCTCCTAAGAGCAGGCCACAATGCCTTCTTTAATCTTGCCTCCTACTGCGATGGAGCCGTGAGCTCTACGTAAGAGAAAGCTGGCAGCTGCTACATTCTAATTCTGTTTATTATATTTAAGTAGGTAAATGTAAGCTGGTTGTTACCTACAGCTGGAAAGAGTTTCTCCTTTCTATAGAGAACTTGCTCTTTTGACCACTATAGTATGTCCTTAGTAATTAGCTTTTATCTACAAAATGCATTGCAGAAAATTAAGCAAAACTATCCTTTAAAAATTTATTTATAATAAGCTAGTCATCATTGGATTACAACAGATTATCCTACCCTTTAAATAATTTTTTAAAAGAAATTTATTTATAGTTTACCTTTTTATTTTATTTTCTTACATCTCTCTTAAATTCTAAATTTTCCTCTGGTAAGAGAGGAAAAATGGTATTAGGATCTTACCACTTGCCCATCAAAGGATCACTCTAGCCTTGTTTTAAGTGGGTTGATGAGAGAAAATGAACAGGTGCTACAGGTTACTCAGCTGTTCTAAAATTAAAGATTGATATTTTTCCTCTTGTTCTATTAGCAGACCTTTAGTGACATGTTAGCACTGGATAATGGTTGCAGCAGTTTAAGCCTCATGCTGTGATTTTTAACAGAAAGCCCAGCTACAGCATCAAACAATGACATCTCCCTATAGCCAGTAACTTAATAAGGAAGCAGTGCAGCCTTAGGCAGTTTGACTAAACAGCAAGAGAAATCTGACTTCCAATGTACTGACTCCACTTTAAACACAATGGCCAGGCTTAATTAACACTGTGTTCATTTGTAACTCAATCAGTTTAGAATTTTTGTCCTTGAACCGTTGGCTCTGCCATCTTAAAGAGAAAAAGAAGGCTCAAGCTGCTGAAAATCCCTCTTGATTTGTATAAACAGACATTTCTGAACCAGCAATAGAATAAATAACTGTTGGCATTAATTGCTAAGTTTCCCAAAGGTCCAGGTAATCATAAAATCATCTTTTAATGAAGAAAAGAATTTCATTGATTTTAAGAACATACATGGGATGTATTAAATAATACTAAATTGAAATTATTTTCTCATACCTCTCTTTTTGAGAGGCACTAAATTAAAAATATTAAGTCTTTGCCAAAACATATTTATTTCAAATTATTATCCCCAACAATAGCCTGGCAGATGTTGTCTAGCACACTTATGGGATCTCATAAACTTCATTTGGCCTATCATGGACCCTTGGCTTTGTTTTGACCAATCCTCTGAAGAGAAATTAAAATAAATGCTAACTCAATCAGATTATTCACCTACATTGATTCTCATTTCAAAATATATCAGTCAACAAATAAAGTTAATTAAATAAGACTCTAGAATACTATAGCATTCTGAATTCTCCTAAGTGAGGTTACAATTCTAAAATAAATAAAAGACATAACTACTGCATTAGATCAACTATGCTGTGTAAATATTTGGTAACTATTAAAATTTGCTTTCTTATAAATCCAACCACATAGTCTTTCTTGAAAAATCTTTGCATTCTGTGAAATTATGCACTAAAAAAATGAGGGCTTATAAGAAAAATAGGGTTGGGTCAGTCCACTTAAATCATTTTAACCAGAGCATAACTGAAAATAATAACAATTCCATTAAAATACTAGCACAGTTCACTCTGCTATTTACACTTAGTCAGTTCTTTGCAGGCTTAAACCTTGATGAGGCTCATGCTTCCTCCTTCTAGACATGTAGGTCCTAGAGGGCATTTGATTCTAAAGAAACCATTTCCAGTAAAATTAAAAACTATGACTAAACCAGAGCACAGTGTCCTTCATTTATTCATTGTTTCAATGCAGAGGGAATGTCTCTGCAGCCTCTTCATCTGCACTTGGAGCTACAACATACTGCTTTTCACAGTGGAAAGAAGAGAGGTTCTTAAAGCCACTAAGTGAGCCACTGCTCTGCCCTGAAGGAAGGCTCTTCTGGAGATGTTCGCTTTTCTTTTGAGGTCTCCAAAAAGTGTTAAGGTTTTCTCTTTAATTGGAGAGAGCTGGCCCCAGTGGCATCAAAACATAAATGTAAAAAATGGGAGAATCACGTGTAAACCAACACAATATCCACGTTATTCCTACTTCACTTTTCCATTTACCAACTAATAAGAGGTCATTTGCATCAAAGAAACGGTATGGTACATAAACCATGTTCCCTAGTATAATAAGAAAGTGTGGCTTTTAAAGCTAATAAGGGAGGAATGAAAGATGCAGGGAAATAAAGCCAAGCTCTTTAATGTGGTCCCAGGGTCTCCCACCATCTGACATTAGTCTAGGTTTCTAGTGTTATCTCCACATACAGCTCACTAGAGGAAGCCATGCAGGAATGACCTTTTATTTGGTCCTTGCTTCACGCTTTCCTGAGACCACTGAGCTATGCTGGCCAGGCTATGAACTTTTTTAAGCTTTGTTCCCTATGAGGGTCTAAAAACAATCACACCCAGTAACAATGAACACACTTGGAACCTATATCTGGGTTTCTAAATTACATTTTTACTAAACAGAACCAGTATTCCTTGAAGGGTTGGTTGGATCAATGACCAGGTCAGGGAAAGTATAAATGAGCCTGAAATACCTTGTTGTACCAAAAAGTTAAAGAGCTTACGTAAAAATGATAGGGCCCGCCCAGTGTGGCTCAGGCTAGGGGTTGAACTTCGATCTATGAACCAGGAGGTCACAATTTGATTCCCAGTCAGGGCATATGCCCGGGTTGTGGGCTTGATCCCCAGTGTGGGGTGTGCAGGAGGCAGCCAATCAATGATTCTCCGTCATCACTGATGTTTCTCTCTCTCTCTCTCTCTCCCTTTCCCTTCCTCTCTGAAATCAGTAAAAATATATATATTTTTTTAAATGATAGGACCATATTCAAAGGACAAAGTGTTCAGCTTGAAGGGGCTCCTACTGACAAAAATCTCAGACAGTTTGAGCACCAGAATAAATAATAAAAGCAAAAGATTTTAATTCATTGAATAAAACAAGAATCCCTACAAATATATACAAACATATGAAAAGATGTCCAAGTTAACTCATAATAAAATAAATACAAATGAAAACTGCACTAAGATAGCATTTATCACCTATCAGATCAGCAACAACTAAAAGGCTTATGTGGTGGCACTCACACATATTTTATAGAAGCAACTACTTCATTAAGATTTTTATTCCTTCTCCTTTCCTTCCTTCCTTCTTTCCTTCCTTTCTCCTCACCATCTATCTATCTATCTATCTATCTATCTATCTATCTATCTATCTATCTATCCATCTTAAATTTATGACCAAACATTATTGCCTCTATTCTAATTCAATACTTTTCTAGTATTTATTTATCACTTTTCTCTGTTTATTTCTTTCATTTTCCTTGTAATCTTTCTGTATTGGCCCTGCTGACTCTATTTTTTTAAAATTATTGCTCTTTTTTGAGCAAGCTGAATTTTTCCAAGACCATCTATTTGCATGATCTTCATGTTGGGGAGGCCCAGACCAACAGTCCGGGCTATTAAGCCATTGGGATTTCTAATAGGACATAGGGTTGAATAAATTCTCTGAGCCTTTCCTTCCTGAGCCAAATGAAGTTTTAGCACTCCACTGACAGTTCATGATAGCTTCTCTTCCTCAACTCCTTCACCTCCCCCTGAGAGCCTGCTTCCTACAACATGCTTCATCCTACCTGCTTCTCAAGACCATGGAGGGGGGGGGGAGTTCAGGAAAGCCCCCACTATCAGCCTATGCATCCGTTCCCATTATTAAAAAGTGAGATGATTGGATTTGTTCCTCACAGTAACGATGGAGGTAACTGCCATACTTACTCTGCCATTTCAAAATTATATTTCTAACACACAAATGTAATCTGTTACCTTGCAAAAAAATCTTCAATGGTATGCAATTATAAAAGGAAAATTCTTTAACATGAACTTATAAAGTCCTCATAAATTTTTTCCGCTTCAGTACTTCATTTCTGCCTACCCAACCAATGTACCTTAGTGATGCCTTTCCTAGCTCCCACAGAAAAATTAATTTGCCTCCCATTGGAAAGAATGCCTCCTATTATATCTACTATGCATTGTCATTATTTATTTGCATGTCAGGTTTCTCCAATATACTTAAAAGCTCCATGAGGGCAGGCAAATTGTCATATTTGTCTCAAGTACCAAACACAGAACCTGACACACAGTAGGAACTCAATAAATGTTTGTGGCACATGTCTACTAGTAAGTATATTCCGAGTGCTATAGTACACAAGGAAATATTCAAAGTTTTGTATTTCTGGATTCCTTCCAACACATGGTTCCTGTTTTAGTGACTGTTTTCTTTTTATACATCAACAGATCATCCAGTTCACTTCCTTTTGAATTCATATGCCCATGTATTTGTCAACATAACCTGTATGTGGTAATATTAATAATTGTAACTTCTTAGACATCTGTACATTATAACTTTGATCAACAAAACATCTTATTGTCCCAACATATTGACATTTCAAAAGCAAATAGCTTGTCTCTTGCTACACTGTAAGTACCATTTTTAATGACGAATTGATTAAAATATTGATAGAAGTGACACTGGATCAGCAAGAAGCCATATTCAGAAAATGCATGTACAAACATACATGCTATACATAGTACTTCAAGAAATAGAATCAAAAGTCTTAATTCTCAATTACTATGACATAACAAGTTAGTTGAATAGTCTCTAAAAATATCTTTTCCTGCCTTTTCTTTTCTAATGCTTAAACTCCCTTAGAAAATGCCTTAAGACTCAGAGTGATGGCATAGCATTATAACACTGTGATAAGACAAAAAAAAATGCAGAAATTATGTTCTTTTCAAATGTTCTCCAAAACATTTAGTATACTTTTCTTAAAATGAACTGTATGTAACTAAAAATAAACAAGTAATATCATGAGATTCAAAGGTTTATCAAAATTGCTATGACATAGACAAACCTCAAATAACATAGATGCTGATAGGTACCAAAGAGATTTGCAGTATTACTATTTATTTTACATAAAATATATATATATGATGTTTATAAAAATAAAGTAATAAGTCCTATGGGAAAACGGGATATATGACTGGAATCACACCACTAATTTTGTGACAATAATGCTATGGCCTCTGATAAACTATAAATATACTGTCAGTTGTCTTTCTCACTAAATGAAATTTCTTACATCCACATCAACATAGCAGTTGTGGGCTATTAGCCAAGAACCTTAAAAGAACTAGATTTTACAAATAAATCCTTTATAACAGGGTTATACAGTCTCAAAATTATACCATAGATTATTAAACAGAGCAACTTTTTAAAATACTAGAGGTCCGGTGCATGAAGTTCATGCACAGGTAGGGTCCATAGACCTGGCTGGCAATCAGGGCCAATCTGGGGGCAACCAGCCGGGCAATCGGTGGGCCCCCACTCGCACCCACTTTGGCTGGCCTGGCGCCGCCTGCTCGCCAGCCCCGTCCCCCGCCGCCACGGGTCAGGGCCTGCTGGCTGGAGGCAGCTTCTGCATTGAGCGTCTCCCCCTGTCGCTATGATGTGCACTGACCACCCATCATTCCACTATTCCATCGATTTGCATATTAGGGTTTTATGTAGATAGATTGTGTGAGTAGAGTGCTATATTTCTAGGTTTTGAACTCCATGTAACCTTGTTGTATTGGATCCATTATTTAAAAGAATACATGTTAAGAACTGAACTTAATTCTTAACCTTAAAAACAGAATGGGCCCAGCTGGCATGGCTCAATGGTTGAGCGCCGACCTATGAACCAGGAGGTCATAGTTCGAATCTCAGTCAGGGCACATGCCCGGGTTGTGGGCTCGATCCCCAGTGTGGGGCCTGCAGGAGGCAGCCAATCAATGATACTCTCTCATCGTTGATATTTCTATCTCTCTCTCCTTCTTCCTTCCTCTCCGAAATAAATAAAAACATATTTGGGTACCTGCATTAACTTTGTAAAATTTTTTTACTCAAACATTTGCGCATTTTTTATATATGTGAGTGATATATCAATAAAAAAAGATTTTAAAAAATTAAAAAAAAACATATTTGGGGGGGAAAACCAACAAAACAGAATGGAAGAAAAACTATTAAAATTATTTGGAATAATCTTTAAAAGAATACGTATTATCTAGAGAGGGAAGAATCTATCCTCAGTTACCTTGTGACTAGAAAATGAGATTTTCATAAGCCATGTGTTTAAAAAATCAGTCCCTGTTCTTCATACTAATGTATCTACTGGGCTCCCAGCAAGTTCATACACACAATGGGAAATGCCCTGGTCATCATCTCCTGTTTCCTCTAAGGCCACCACATTTTCAAACTATTAGTAATAATTTTTAAAAAGAACCTAGACCTGGAAATATTGTGATATTGTCAGAAGTTAACAAACAGACATTTTCAATACTTTCTACACATCAAAATTTCAGAATGATTTTTTAAAATCAGAATTTAAATAATTCTTAAAACACATCTCATACTGTCCCCTTTCCTTTTCTCTAATATATAAGAGAGGAGCATTAGGGAGGCATACCACCCTTGGCCATCAAAAATATTAAAGCATTCATCAAATGAAATGTGCTTTAGTAGCAGTGATATTGCAGGTGCTCTGGCCCTTTAAGAACCTTAAAGTATTCAGTTGGAGAAAATGCACTGACTGAACACTGACAGAGTACAGTGCTGTTAGAGTCATTCACAACACATCATCTGTGATTTTCTAGATAAAATGCCAACACTGTAGCTAATCTTTTTAGTTAAACAATGCTTTTAGAAGTGCTTTAAGAGCTAAAATGAATATCTAAAAATTCTTTCAAATGCTATAAGGCCATTAGTAGACTAAACCATTTGTACCAATTTAATGAAATATTTTTAAGTTATCTCAAAGTCACATAGTGGTAGATTTTTTTGTTTTCAAATCATCACACTTGCTATTGATATGCTATATAACAGATAATACATTCTGAATTTTTCTTTGTTTATTAACAAGCCCTGGTAATTAACTTGCTTTTAAATCATAAGTATGATACTATTTTAATTTCCCTCACATTCTCTACCCTATCATTTGAAATCACATTAAGCTGACTCTTAGAAGGCCACCTGGTGTACTACTATGACATTGAAGTGAGCTGTTCTGGCATGCAGGAAACACTGACAATCTTCTATGCTAAAATCCATTTCTTTAACTGATGTCAGAACTGGGGGAAATTAATTTTTGCTATTCATAAATACCTGACAGGTTTAATGTAAATATTTTGAAAAAGACCTCAGCATATGCTGCACATACATTATATATGCAGCACTGCACTGGAATATTGTATTTGAAACCCATTCAATTTCTAGATCACTACTACGGAAACCGTTGAAATTTCTCAAATTACTCACAGATTGCAATTTTCTCCATATACATGTAAATAACAACAGAAGTCCCCATGAAACCTTTCAGTCACTGGAAAAATCAGCAATTTGACACTTAAGACAAATTTCTTTGAAAGGAATACTATGAAAATGCAGGTAAACCTGACAAATCACTGAGTGTCAGCCTGGCTCCCCTCCTGTGGCCAGAGCCGAAGATCTTACTCGGAGGCTACATTCATTTTTATGGTCCGAAGGACTGCTGCAGAATGGCTGCCACCTCAGAAACAATGCTATCTCAAAGCAGATGCCTCTGAATCGCTTTTATAAAAGGTGAACACATACTCATTCCTTAGAATAGCACACACAGTCCCAGAGATACACACATATTCATTTAAGTGAATATGTATAATAAGGCCCCTGTGCAGGTTCAATCCACTTTATGTATTGGGTATATTGAAAAATTAAGTGTAACTACACAGGGAAGCTTTTTATTTAAATAAATTATATGAAGGAAAACTATTTATAATGTAATTACCCTTAACTGATCCAATTTTTAAATTGTACGTTCATTTTCAAGTTTGAATATCAATAGAATGATAACTGTAATGGACTGAAACCCATCAAATGGGTTAAAATCTATGAGTTCATAATAACATACACACAAAAACCCCAAACACAACCTGGCTGGTCTCCTTTGAGCATGCTGGGAAACAAATTCATTATTGTGAAAACTGATAGACAAGGGAAAGAAATCATGCATTTAATCTATCTGCCTTTTCTAGAGGAACTATACCTCAGGTTATTGATAAGAGAACATTTCTCTTTGTAGAAGTATTCCAGCTAATAAATGAAGAAAGATAAAGGCATTAGAATATCACCACTTTGCAAATCCCTAATGAAATAATGGCCACTAACTTCACAAAACAGAGGCAATCAGATAGTTGGTTGAAATGGAAACGCAGAGTATGACCAATGAAGTATTTCTGCCCCCAAAATGATACCAGTTTATAGGAGAAATATGTATTAGATGCTACCACAAAGATGCCATGCGCAAACCTTGAATGTGAGAAATAACAGGAAAAATGACCCAGTTTCTTCAACAAATAAGAAGCAAAGGAGCCCTAGCTAGTTTGGCTCAGTGGATAGTGTGTTGGCCTGCACTGTAGGGTCCCGGGTTCAATTCCAGTCAAGAGCACTTACCTTGGTTGGATTGCAGGCTCCTCCACGGCCGGGGCCTTGGTTAGGGCACCTGCAGGAGACAACCAATCGATGTGCTTCTCTCACACAGATATTTCTGTCTTTCCCTCTCTCTTCCACTCTCTCTAAAAATCAATGGAAAAATATCCTCGGGTGAGGATTAACAAAAAAAAAAGAAAGAAAAAAGAAGAAGAAGCAAGGCAGAGGGAAAAGAAGGGAGAGGAAACTATAAATTAAAACCACAGGTTAAAATGCAATGGGTGGATATTGTTTGGATCCTGATTCAAACAAACTGACAGTGAGGTTGAGACAGCCTTGGTGAGGTTGAGACGGCCCCGGTGAGGTTGAGACGGCCCTTGTGAGGTTGAAATGGCCCTTGTGAGGTTGAGGCGGCCCCTGTGAGGCTGAGATGGCCCCTGTGAGGTTGGGATGGCCCCTGGGAAGCTGAGAAAAATACCACATGAACTCACTCATTTATGAATAATAAGAACCATTATAGACTGATGAACAAAAATGGATACAGAGGCAGAGCAGCATTGACCAAAATGTCAAACTACAGTGGGAACCCTGGGGAGGGTCTGGGGGGGGGGGTAGGAGATCAACCGAAGGACTTATATGCATGCATATGAGAATAACTAATGGACACAAGACACTGGGGGGTGGGGGAAGCCAGGGGAATGTCAAGGGGGAGAAAAAAGGAGACATGTGTAATACTCTTTGTAATACTTGAAGAAATAAAAAATAATAATAAAAATTAAAATATGTAATACTCTTTGTAATACTTTAAGCAATAAAACAATAAAAAAAATACTTTCCTCATGTAAAAATAATTATAAAGCATTCAGGGAAATTTGAACAATGATTAAGTATTTGATGGTATAAGGAATTTTTTTTCTTAAAGTATGCATCTTTTAAAATACAAACTGAAATACATATGGATGAAATGAATGTCTATGAATCATCCTATCTAATAAAGAGGGAATATGTTAATTGACCCTCATGCTGTCACAAAGATGGTGGCGCCCACAGCCAATAAGGAGGGAATATGCTAATTGACTGCCATGGCCTCAAAGATGGAGGCGCCCACAGCCACAAGATGGCAGCACCCAGTCCCCTCAACCCACTGGGGTGGCAGGCGTGCGTGGCAAGGCTGGGCCTGCCCCCAGGCGGGCACGGCCTTACTGCATGCCTGCCTCCAGAGTCCCCTAGTCTCCTCAGCCCCCCAGCCCCTCAGGGCCAGCCAAGGCTTACACTGCCAGCAGTGGCAGCAGCAGAGGTGTGATGGGGGTGGCTCCTTCCCCTGATCACCAGGTCACCTCCCACCCCTGAGGACTCCCGAACTGTGAGAGGGGGCAGGCCAGCCTGAGGGACACCCCCCTCCAGTGCATGAATTTTCATGCACTGGGCCTCTAGTTTAGAAATAATTCAGAACCCAAAGTCAAATATTCTCCTGTCACCTTATATTTGAGTGATGGACATGGTGCAATATACAGATCTTATAACATAGAAACCCACACATGAAACCTATATGTTCATGTTGAGCAATGTCACCCCAATCAATCTTATAAATAAAATTAAAAAAAAAATAATTCAGTAGGAGGGTGGCAATGGGTAGAAGGATAGATGAAGAGAGATTGGCTATGTGTGATGACTTGGAATGGGCAGCTATATGGGGGTTCAATATATCATGCTCTCTACTGTTATGTATTTTTGAAATTTTCTGTTATAAAAAGTTTTTTATTACACATAAAATAAGAACTAAGTAAATCCTGTCTTCTTGTTTGCCGGGGTCCAACCCCAGCGGGTCCAGGGGTTCCCCATAGGTGTGGACGGAGTTGGCGAAGAAGGAAGGACACAGAGACAGTGTTCAGTTGATCAGCAGCCTAGCCAAATTCTAAAGTGTATTGCCTGGCTCACTGTAAATTAGGAAATGATCATTTATTGTGGGGAGTGGAGAAGGATGGGGAGGAGGACTACAAAAAAAGAAAATGTTTATATCTATAACAGTCAACAAGAAAGCAAAGAATAAATTTAGCTGAAGAGACTGACAATTCTTACTAGAACCTTCCCAATTGTTTGGCTGAACTAAATAATCTCTAGGTCCTTTTCCACTATGAATTCTTAGAATTCTTTCTATAAGGGATGAATAGGCAAAGCACAGAGGATTTTTAGGGCAGTGAAACTACTCTGTATGATGCTACAATGGTAGATACATATGTCATCATATATTTGTCAAAACCCACAGAATGTAAAACACTAAGAGTGAACCCCAATGTAAACTATGAACTTTGGGTGACAATAATGTCATGCAGGTTCATCGACTGTAACAAATGCACCACTCTGGTGCAGGATGTTGCTAGTAGAGGCGGCTGTGTATGGGTGGAAGAAGAGGTATATGAGAAATCTCTGTACATTCTGCTCAGTTTTGCTGTGAACCTAAAATGACTCTTAAAAACTATTCTACGGTACTTAAAAGAGAAAAGAAAAAAGAGCTATAAAACACCCATGAATATGCTGCACAAATTCAGAATACTGCTGCTTCTTAAAGCTCTATGGTTGTCCCCAAGTATGAATAATCTTAAAATATTTCAGAACATTATAAAAATTTGGGGAGATTGCCTAGGGATAGGGAGGCTGGAAAAAAATGGAAAGTGACTGTTAATGGATATAGGGTTTCTTTTGAAATGATAAAAATGTAATTGGTGTGGTGATGGTTATAAAACCCTGTGTATATACTAAAAACCATTGGGTTATACATTTTAAAAACGGTGAATTGTATGGTATGTGAATTATATCTTAATAAAGCTCTTATATGTATATGTAGAAAATTACCTGTAAATATCTGAGCACCTGATTTCATAAGATCATTTACATTCAATTTATTGAGACAAAATTACACTCTGAGTTGTACTGCCAAGACAACAGGTTTGGAATCTCATAGACCCAGGTTTGGACCCTAGCTTTGCAATTTATTTAGCTGTTGACCTCAGACAAATGAATTATCCTCTGTCAGCCTCAGTTTCTCATCTACAAAATAAGTATAATAATTTCTACCTAATAAGATTATGACAAGGATTGCATCACATGAGATGGTGTAAAGAATCTAATGCTCAAAAATGGAAATAATTATAATTTTTTTCTGTGAAAAAGTGTAGTGTAGTGAAATTTTCAGAAGAAGAGAATATCTAATTAACATTTTTAGGATAATTTTTTAATGGTTCTAGTTAGATTTTAGTCATCAACAAGCCAGCCATAAATAGACTCCATAATAATAATAATCTATTTTAATAATGTTTGTATCATCTAACCTGAGATGTTTTACAAATGCCTAAAAAATATTTCCAACTCTACCACTACTATAACTAACTACTAATATATACTGCATATCTTAATCTTGCTTATTCACATATAAAATAAATGATTTAAATGAATATTTAATGAAAATAATACAAAGGTATGCTTAAAACAAGCTAAGTTGGCAATTTCATTATGATTCTTTGCACTCATGCAGAGGCTCTTAAACTGCTTAAAGTATAAAAGAAAAGATTTTAGGAGGCATAATGTCTATTGTTTAGAGGAAAAGCAAAGGGAGAAAATCATTCATTCATTCAACCATTCCATAAACATTTGCTGAATTCCAAGCATCGTGCCAGGCCTGATGGATTAATGATGAATTTTTCTGACCAGGCGTTCCCAGTCTATTATCATACACAAGTAAGTAAGCAAATAATTCCAACAATGAGATAAATGCTAATAGGGGAATATACAAAGTATTCCTGGAGCATAAAGTAAGATATGGCTAACTGCAAAAATAAGGAATCTTCCATTACCATGGAGTGCTGATGATAAGGTAAAGGACAGAATCCTCAAGCTCTGATGATTAGTTCATTTATTCACCAAATATGTGCAGGTGCTGAGGAAACAGGTAAACAAGGCCAACTGAATGTTCTCAAGGAGCTTCCAGTCTATCAGGGAAAGTAAACAATGTAAATAATGATATCAATGTCTTAAAAGTGTTAGAGTAAGAGCACATGATAGATGCTAAGGGAGCATATGGCAGAAGACTCTCAAGGCAGTAGGTTTGCATTGACATTTTTAATTATTGTGGATTTTTGTGAGACAAGCTCTTTGAGTTACATGAACCATCTTACTCAACTAGTTCACTTGCAAATTTTTTTAGTAACTCCTTTTGTTTGCAAAGGCATTGTCCATTTAAGTGAATTATCAGTTTAAAGTTTTAAATATTAAGTTGATTACTGATTACCTGTTATTCTAGATCAGCCGTGGGCAAACTACAGCCTGCGGGCGGGATCCGACCCATTTGAAATGAATAAAACTAAAAAAAAAAAAAAAAAAAAGACCGTACTCTTTTATGTAATGATGTTTACTTTGAATTTATATTAGTTCACACAAACACTCCATCCATGCTTTTGTTCCGGCCCTCCGGTCCAGTTTAAGAACCCATTGTGGCCCTTGAGTCAAAAAGTTTGCCCACCCCTGTTCTAGATGAATACTAGTTTATTCCTTACAATATAAATTAGTATCAGCTCGAACAGTACAAAGCAAGGAAAACATAACCCTAAAACAATATTTAAATATCAATATCATTATACTCCATCAGCATGCATGACTAACAAATGACTCTATTAAGGAGCTCAAGAAATGGGTACCATGGACTTGTGTTTTCCTATACTTATGGAACACTCACAGATTCTTCTAGGCAATAAACCTCCCCCACCCAGTTCCAGTGACATTTTATGTGGTTTGCACTGACAATATAAGAAGATCTCTGTGAGGTTAGCAGTTTCCTTCTCTCATTTGTACTGGAAATACTATGTACTGGCTACCTTTGGGAAACTGGGGAGTCCAAACAGCTTCTCATACTTTATCTCCCTGGAAGTTAAAACAAGAGACTATATATTGCTTTAAAATAATTTCCTTCAACTTTACTCCTTACTGATACAATGCACTCACAGGATGAAAATGCTCTCCAAAACTCACTCTACCTTTTTATTCTATTTATTTTCTCTATTGTGTTCTTGTCCTCTTTTCAGACTTTACAGCTTGAGATGTTATAGATTTCAGATTGCCTCTAGAGCTAACAACAACCAAAAAAATATTTTAAAAAACACAGTAAAATAAAAGCAGATACTAAAGGATGCCCAGTATACATTGCTTGATGATAAAGAAGGTGAGGGAGAGGAAGGAGAAAGATAACTAGAGGAAGAAAGAGGAGGAAAAGAAAAGAAAGAGGAGGAAGATGAAAAAAATAAGTAGAAGACCATTAGCAAAAGGAAGGCAATAAAATACTACCACCTTTGGATAGAAATATTCCCATCCTTAATTAAATAAGATATAAGATATTGAAACCTGCAATTTGGCCCTGGAAGGGGCAACTCATGGATGTGGGATGGGAGGTTAAGAGAACAGTTACTGTCCATGGAGCCAAACAGTATTACCATCTGGATTTTACCATCACTGTAGTAGTTTTAAAACATGAACCCGAAATTATTTGATACTCTTCCCTTCAAGAGGTGAATTCTAGCCCTAAATGGTTTGGCTCAGTGGATAGAGCGTCAGCCTGCGGACGCAAGGGTCCCAGGTTCGATTCCGGTCAAGGGCATGTACCTGGGTTGCGGGCACATCCCTAATGGGGTGTGTGCAGGAGGCAGCTGATCGATGTTTCTCTCTCATCCATGTTTCTAACTCTCTATCCCTCTCCCTTCCTCTCTGTAAAAAAATCAATAAAATACATTTAAAAAACAAAAATCATCATTCTCCCCTTAAAAAAAAAGAGGTGAATTCTACCCTTCCCTTGAATCTGGGGAGACTTATAACTGCTCACAACAGAGTAAACAATGCTGTGTAACTGCTGAGGTTAGGTGAGAAAAAGTCATGCATGGAGCAGACACAGACTCAGAGGGGAGAGGGGTAGGGGACTGGATAAAAGAATGTGAAGAGATTAGCCAAAGAACATATATGCATAGCCCATGGACACAGACAATAGTGTGGTGACAGTCTGGGGAGGGGGGAGGTGATGGGTGGAGGTTGGCAAGGGGGAAGAAATGGGGGACATTTATAATCGTGTCAACAATAAAAAAAAAAAGTGAAAGAAAGGGCGTGATGTAAAAGAAAGAGTCATGCAACCTGTGCCTAATCCTTGCTCTTGGAATGCTTGCATTCTGGAGGCCCACTAGCACGACACTCCCTCTCAAGACCCATTGCAAGGCTGCCAAGAAGCATAAGCCACGAAGAGAGGTCCTACAGAGGTATTCCAATCAACTCCAATTAAGCCAGCCTTTAAGCCACCTCAGCTCAGCCACCAGACATGTGAGAAAAACAAACAACAAACCCACCCCCACCCATCTTAGAAGTGCATCTTCCATCCCTCAGCCATTCAAGTCTTACCAGCAGAGACACCAGACACCATGGAGCAGAGACTAGCCTACCCTCCTGTGCCCTTGCCAATTTCCTGACCTAACAAACCTATGAGCATAATAATGGCTATGGTAAGATTGGTATGATTTTCTACTTAATATAACGAAGATAAGTAGAACAAAGTTGGCTGCTGGGAGTATGATGCTGTTGTAACAAAATCTAAAACACATGGCGGTGGTTCTAGAACAGGACTCTAGAGACTAACAGTGAGGACTTAAAGGAAGAATGTGCAAAGATGATCCTGGAACCTTGAGGAGAGTAGATCCTTTTTGTATAGTGGCTTAAACATGGCAATAATGTGGCCTGTGATAGCATAAAAAGTAGGAACTGTACTTAAGGAGCTTGGTGATCTAGCTGGGGAGATCTCTAGAATGAACACTGAAAGTGTCACCGGTCTTCTTCTTGCTGCCAAAGATAAATTGTGGAAGGAGAGAGATGAACTGAAAAATAAACTGTTCAGATTTTAGGCAAAATTTAAAGGAACTATAAAGGAGCCAGGACTTTCCTGGGTTGAAAAACTCAATCTGTTTCTCATTCCCAGTCTCTCTAGACAGCAACTTCCCAAATTAAGAAAGGCTTTCAAGGCAAAGATCAAATCTTAGGTGCTGTTAGAAAAAATCTCAGAGAACAACTGACTGTAAAACCCTTTGTTGAGACATTTGTTAAGGGGATGCATCATAAACCCTTTCAGACAGACAAAAGGACTTCTAAGTATCTTAAGGTCAAGACTTACTCCAGTTGATAAACAGTAAGGCTTCTAAGGATTTTAATAAGGGTGTTGTCTCGCAGCAGCCTCATCAGGAGCCCAAGAGAGAGGACTTATGTATGGTTTTGTTTCGTGTAATAGATTATATTCATATACAGTAAGCCGACACAGTTTTTAAAGGAGTTGTATTAGTTTAGACCAGTGGTCGGCAAACTAATTAGGCAACAGAGCCAAATATCAACAGTACAGCGATTGAAATTTCTTTTGAGAGCCAAATTGTTTAAACTTAAACTATATAGGTAGGTACATTGTTATTAACTTAATTAGGGTACTCCTAAGGCTTAGGAAGAGCCACACTCAAGGGGCCAAAGAGCCGCATGTGGCTCACGAGCGGCAGTTTGCCGACCACGGGTTTAGACTAAAAGGGACAGATAGAGTACAAAATGAAAAGAGGCCTTTGGGCCCCTAACTGTTTACAAGAAAGAAGGATGATGAGCCCACTCAGTTGCAAACATAGGACATTTCTTACAGGAGAGAAAAAATAACTCAGAAAGTAGAGCCAAGGGCACAGGCAGAGCCAACAGTTAGAGCAAACTTGGAATGGGCAACATGTGCCGGGACAGATGGCTCTGGACCAGTGATTGCCGGGTGTGTCCTATTTTCCCCCACCCCCTTTTTGAATGGAAATATCCTTAGCAGCTATCCAATGCCTATCCCACCAATGTATGCGAGTTTGTTTTTAGGAGAGGTGGGCAGGTAACTTCTCTCTTTAGTTCACAGGTCTTCAGATAGAGAGAAAACATACTGAAGAAACTGCATATCCGAGGGCCTCATTTGCACCTGAACTTGATTTGGATGACAAGTTCTTAGAGAACTTCAAGTTACTGTCTTGAGTCTATTTTGGTTTGAGGGGGGCTGTAAGTAATTTCTCCTGAGGACAGGACACCTCTCCAGTCTCTCTCTTCAATGATGAGCTTCTACAGATTGGAGGTCTCTTCCTGGACACGGATAAGGGCCATGAATTTTACTAAATCCTAAAGCCCCATAGGTCCTCCTAATTTACCAACAAACTCACTAAGAATCATAGGCCTAGACCTGCTGAGAAAAGTCATACCCCAGGATTTATTGGCTTTGGCTTTTCTCCCTTCCATTTTCCTCCTGGGCACCTTCTTTTTTCCTCAAAAAGAGCAGTCCCACGTTACTTCAGCCACTCGTTTTCATTATGAGAGCTACTCCTAAACTACCTATCTGTTTAGGAGGCTACATAAATAATGTTGAACGCATGAGCTCTGGAGACAGATCACTAAAGTCAAACCAAGTGCCTAACCTCTCTATCCTTCAGTATCATCATCTATAAAACTGGGATAATAATAGTCCCTGCAATGTAAGGTTGTTGCGCAAAAGAAGGAGATAAAGTGCTTTTAATATTACTTACCATGGGGTGAGCGTTCCATAAATGTAGATCCATAAAGTTTACCACAAAGCAAAAATCTCTACATTATCACACTTTTAATATGGTCCTCAAACAACACTGTGGAGATAGGCAGCTCTGACATGATTATCCCCATGCTGAAGAAACAAGTTAAGAGATACTAGGTAAATAATCCAGGGTCATATAGCTAATAACTAATAGAATTAGTCTGTGAACCCATATTTTATGACTCTATGTCCAGTGCTCTTTTCACGGTTGCATTTGAAGTAAGAGGAGCAGGTACCGAGACCATCACTTAATAAGTAAAAAAATTGCTTCCCCAAGAATCTAAGTAACTCATCCATGATAATATAACCAGTTAATGGTAGAGTGTTGATGAATGCAGGTATTACATAGTGATTAAAAATGCTTTGGTGTCCTCATGTATAAAATGAAGACAATATAATGTAACTACCACACTGGGCTGTTGGAACCAAGTGAGATAATGTATGCTGAGTTCTAAGCATAGTGCCTGGCACATAGTAAACGTGCTTAGTAAATATACATCTCCTGTGCCCTACATCAAAGACTTTTTAACCAAACCACGCTGACTCGACACTTTTACTTCTTAAGTCTTCATAGTAAAAGAAAGTCCCCCAGGGCTTTGGCTAATTATCTTTAATAAATTATTCTTGACACTTTGCTATGAATGTACTAAGATAAAAAGTACTTAATAAAAATAATATAAAGTATTTTCACTTTTCAGAAGAGGAGAAAATCATGATGAAAATTACACAGGTTCAAAATTACAAACTGGAAACCAGCTGTTTTGCAAAAAGAACCATTTAAGTAACACACATAATGCCCTCTATGAACACACATCTCGGCTTCAAAATATGTTCCAAAAGGAAGATGTTATGTCCAGCTTATTTATAAACACATGTGCAGGGGGAGAAAGTTCAATTTCCATCAGTAGAAGGAAGCAATCTATTTCACCATAGGTCTGGAAGGGCTTTAACAAGTCTGAGACACACAACAGCAGCAATTTCACCTTTCCCAGCACCCTATTATACAGAAGCATCTCATGGTGTTTTGTGATGCTATTAAAAGTTTATCCATCCCAGAGGTTTCATAGTTAAAAATCCGTTCCATATCACTTTCATCATGTTTGGCCCTCAGCTCAGAAAAATGGTGGCACCTGTTTTACTTTTTAGGCACCATTATAAAATAAGAACAGATAACAAGGGAAAAAAGTATCACATGGGAGGTGTGCCCTCGACCATCTTACCCCCCCCCCCACCCCCCCACCCCGATCTGGAACCTATCTCCCTACTTCAGTATTCAACCTGCAACTCTTCAGCACCGCCACTTCAAGATGATGGGTTCTAAGACAGTCTTCCCACTCACACCTGTCAGGAACGTGCACTCGCTCACTTGATTTCATCTGGGCACGTCTACCCAGCTAAGCTCCATCCACCAGAAACATACAGCATAACAGACGGTTAAGGACACTTGTACACTGGAGAATAGGCTCGGATCATTGACCGCGAAGTCCTACAGGTTCAAGTGAGAGAGAAGCAGCTTCCCCACACATTTTTGGTCTTTAAAACTCTTTGCAAAGGGAAATAGTTCAAGGTAAGGGGTTTGAGGTTTGTATAGGTGCCATGAGAGTAAATAATTGGAGTTGACTAACTTTTCAAAGTCTATTTCTATTTGCAGGAATACATAGTAGACTCATGCTCTCCATTGTCACGCTGGATTATTCCTCCTACCTTCACAGCAGCTATTTTAGAAGTGACCTTTAGCAAACATTATGTGTTTTATTTTCAGAAATAGCACTGCAGATATCACATTAATATATAGCATACCTTGAAGGTGTGCAGAAACCAATAAAGTCAGTAACATGCAAAGAAGAGTGCAAATAGTTATGCCACATGACAGGTGTGACTACACATAATGGCTCTTGATGCCCTCCATGACTACAGTGACCAGAAAGACAAGACTTGTGTTTTGGTCTGAAGACAAACGAGCACTACATTTTCTAAATATGAATTTTAAAAAGTTTTACCATATTCCAAACTCCCACATTGTCTCCTTTAAAATCTAAAAGTGAAGAAAGATGTGCACCTTCTTCATTTTTCCAACCCTAGCTCCACTTCCCTAAGCCCCACCAAACATTAGCTAGCACAAGAGCCAAGATGGGTAGGTAATTTGTTAAGTGAAAAGGCAAACTAAATTGTTTTCTAAAAAAAGCAAAAGAAAAAAATTCAAGTGTGTGGAGAGGGCGTATTGAAAAATCACAGTGTAAAACATCATTCACTTAGGAAACAAATTAATTAAACCGTTAAATGTCAAACAAGACCCCTTATTACTCATGTCAGTGAAATTTCAACTCAGTAATAGGTGTGATAGAGATGTCACCTAATTGTTGATGATCTTTCTAGCTAAACTGTTCTCACACAGTAGCATTGAGACCTGGAGATGAAATATTTTTGGCTGTCAAAATCTTTCTTTTGGGGTTACCCATTTGGCCTGTAACTTAGGCTGCTGCTGTTTCTACTTTGCTCTCCAGTACACCTTCCAAAACTGCCTGAGTACTTGGAGATTGCAAAAAGGCTGGGCCAGGCTCACTAGAGGCTGCAACCACTCCCTGTTGAGACCATGTAGAGAGGAATTATAGATCCTGTGCAAAAAGAAAACCATCTTTTATTTTCCCCTCTAGAATAAAATCCCATACTTCTAAAAGCACACCACTGAAAAATTAAAATAGTCTGTTAAAAGATTTAGCAGTGGGAAATTACTGCTGTAATTTACCTAACTTTATATTTCATTAACTCTTAAGTTACACAGAAAATATATTCATTGAAATAGAAGATTTCCCTCCAGACACAGATTGGTTCCAGACACAGTGCATCTTCTCTAATGCATTTCTGCATTGTTTTTAAAAAGCTTTTTTAAATTACTCTTGGTCTTTTTAGCAACTGTTTTTAATTATTCAAAAAATGTGGTTATAGTTTTTTTTGAGGAATTCTAGTAATCAAAAATTGGATTAACGAACACATGTACATTTATGATATAATAATTTAACTCTCATAATGACGATTCAAGGCCCTTCAAGATCCCCAAAGCTTTCTTAATTATAAAGATTAAGCTATATTTAAAATAACTTTATTGCTGTTAAGTATGTTTATTTTTAAAAATAGTACACAATAATACTATACTTAAAAGGCAATATAGTTAAAGTAAGCATATAGAATTATTGGGTAATGAGTTAATAGCATATTTCTTTAGCCATACCCAATACAGCTATTTCAATATTTAGAAAAGCACTTATCAAATTAAATTTTTTTAAGCTTTGGAAAAAAAAAAAAAGGCTTCTCTTCTCTTGGTCATGTGGACTAGACACTAAACCAAAATCTCTCTCTACCCTTCCTCTTCCCTTGAACCACACTATCTGGCTAAATCTCAAGCCTATACCAAAAGAAGCCAACACTAAACTAGAAATACATGCTAAAAATAATTCAGTAGCATGGCTCCCCTCTGACCCAACGCTGTGGCATTTACTTCATTAAGTGTTTTTGAAAAACTCCCAGTGGGAAAGGTACTTAATTTATTTACTGCATGAGTCTAACGAGAACTGAGAAAGAAATTTTAAGTGAACCGACAAGGTTTGGAGTAGAATTACTGGAACACTTGCTGCACTATATGAGGTTTTCTTTTTCATCATCAGCCACCTAGTGCATTTCACTATAAGCAATGAGACCTTTTTTTTTTTTTTATTGCTTAAAGTATTACAAAGGGTATTACATATGTGTCCATTTTTCCCCCCGCCCTAGACAGTCCCCTAGCCTCCCCTATCCCCCAGTGTCTTATGTCCATTGGTTATGCTTATATGCATGCATACAAGTCCTTTAGTTGATCTCTTACCAACCTACCTCCTGCCCCCCAACCCTCCCCGGCCTTCCCGCTGCAGTTTGACAATCTGTTTGAGGCAGCTCTGCCTCTGTATCTATTATTGTTCAAAAGTTTATAATGGTCTCTATTATCCAAAGCAATGAGACCTTTTTGGTTTGGCTTTGAGCGTACATTTCCTGATAGAACACTGAAAATAATGAGAAGTTCTCAAGAAAAAAACATAGCAACAAAGGAAAGAAAATTGCTTATCTGTGACTCTTGTTCTTTGGACTGTCCTTCTAATACATAGAAGCCAATGCTGCGTGTTCTCCAATTTCATTTGTCACAGCAATGTCCCAGTGCTCTTAGACCACACATAGATACAGCACCCTAAACCCGTGTAACACCAGATAAAATGTGAAGTTGGACAAAGAACTAACGGCCCCTAACTTGTCTTCTCACCTAAGTGTCCCTGTTCTTCCCAGCTATCTACAACACATTTCAACATACCATGCTGTTACGTTAAATGCAGAATTTCTAATACCAGGATGACCATTCTTCCTCCCAAAGAGCTCCCCTCCCAAATTCCCTGACTCATTCATTAGTTCCTCCAATGTTTACGTCATATCTTTGACTCACATAACAGTGTAGATCCTTCCATTTCATATTTTCCCTTAAAAGTAAGACCTCTGTGATTGACAGATGAATGAACTGACTTCCGTTGGCTGTCTGTAGTGGGCCACACGGAAGAGCTGCCTGCGGGCATTTCTCCCTCTGCACGATGTGGAAATTATGTCCAAGAGGCAGCATCAATCATAAAAATAAACACATATAGCCAACTACCAAAGTTCTCATCAGAATATTTAATTCTAGGAAAATGCATGATTTCTTGTGAACACCAAATGAAATTAAACAGGTTTTCTCTGACCTGGCTCCACACACACAGATGGAAATAACGTATTATTGCAAGTGCTTCAGGAGATCCTAGGAATACTGATCCTCATTTTACTTGCTTGAGAAAGAAAGTTTGTTTACATTAAGCTTATTTTAAGTGGGGGGAAGGGGACAAAAATATAAATGAAATAAAAATTCATATGAAGCAGGTATAATAAAACTATATTAAGTTGACTATCCATCATGTCTTTCAAAATTTTATACAGATATGGAGTTAGGTATGCATATGTTTTCTGTTGTCTTTAACCAGTTGGCCTTCCAATATAGGAAAACCACCAGCTTTATTCTATTGTAGTTCATACACATCCCTATCCCAGGAATTGAGACCGTGCAAAAAAGGTAGCAGACTCTTGAAAGGCTAGCAATAATGAAAGGGTAGGGAAAATGTTCTTTAAATTTGGGTACATGTAGGTCAAAGAAGTAGTACACTGTCAGAATGAGATAAAGTACAATTGTGTGCTGTGTTTAAAACGCATCCAGAAAAGCTAGACAATAATAATAATAGCTGCCACTCATTGAATGCTTACAACACGCCATGCTGTGCCTTATGTGCGCTTCCTTATTTCATCCCAACAGCAAACCTATGATTTATTAGCCTTAGTTCATAAAGAAAATGAGACAGAGAAAGGTGAAGTTATTTGTCCAAAGTCAAAAGGTTGGTTAAGGAAAGGCGCTAACAACTTTATGCCCCGTTTTTAACCACTACACGATTGCCTCCTCAAAGACAAGAGGAAGGAAGTTTGTTTGATGTACAAAATTACATAGAAATGGTCAAGCATCAGGTTGTTTTGTTGTGCAAGGTAGCAGCAGCCTGGAGCCTGAGCTCCTTGGGAAGTGGTAGCAGCAGTAACCACAAGTGCCCGAGCTGACTTAAGTAAGGAAGGCAGATGGAAAAGCACTGGGTGCACCTTCCTCCCCGTGACAAAATTCTCAGAATGTTGTCATTCCTATCTCACTGTCCTGAAGTCTGAAATTACAAGAGGCAAGTGCAAACTGTGTAGTGATATTAGGAGATAAGCACGGTGAAAACAAGAAAAAGAAGAGCAAGGCAAAGGAACAGGGGAAGCGAGGGGATGGGAGGGGGTGGTTTGCAGTCAAGGAGGTCTTACTGGAGAGGTCCAATTGGTCAGTGACTCGAAGTGAGGGAGCCAGACAAGGGCTTCACAGAGAAGGAACAGTCCCGAGGAGGGGGGAGGGGGCTGCTGGAGCAAAGCCCCGGGTGGTTTTAGGAGGCAGATCTTTAGGCCTTCAACTAAAGTATCGTTTAATTTCCAGACAACTTACAAAGGTACAATATAGTGATTAAGAATGTAGGCCCTGGCCCTGGCAAGTATGGTCAGTGGTTAGAGCGTCAACCCACAGACCACAGAGTAGCAGGTTCGATTCCCATCAAGGGCACATACCTGGGTTGCAGGTTCAAACCCCAGCCCAGTCAGTCGGGGTCCTTGCAGGAGGAAACCAATCAATATGTCTCTTTCATACCGATGTTTCTCTCTTTCTCTCCCTCTCCTTGTCCCTCCCTCCACTCTCTCTAAAAATCAATGGGGAAAAATATGCTTGGGTGGGGATTAACAAACAAACAAAAGAATGTAGGCCACAGAATTGGTGGATGCTAAAATATGATGCAAAACATGATATTTGACAAAAATTAAAAATAGAACTATCACATGATCCAGAAATACCACTTCTGGGTACTTATCCAAAGAAAATGAAAACACCAATTCAAAAGTAATATGGCCCTAGCTGGTTTGGCTCAGTGGATAGAGGGTCAGCCTATGGACTGAAGGGTCCCAGGTTCAATTCCGGTCAAGGGCACGTACCAGTTGTGACTTGATCTCTGGCCCTAGTCAGGGGCATGTGTGAAGCAACCAATCGATGTGTCTCACATTGATGTTTCTCTCTGTCTCTCTCCCTCCTTACCGCTCTCTCTAAAAATCGATGAAAAAATATCCTCGGGTAAGGATTAACAAACAAAAAAAGTAATATGCACCCCCATAATTTACTATGCACTTGCCAAGACATGGAAAAAAATGAAGTGTCCACACACAGATGAATGGATAAAGAAAATGTGATTATATATATATATATATATATATATATATATATAATATAAAATACTATTCAACCATAAAAAAATTAAATCTTGCCATTTGTGACAACAAGGACAAACCTTGAGGGCTTTATGCTAAGTAAAATAAGACAGAGAAAGATAATACTGATGGTCTCACTTAAATGTGAAATCTAAATAAACAACAAACAAAAATATTATCTCGTAGATACAGAGAACAGATTGGTGGGGGGGGGGGGGAATAAGTGAAATGGATAAAGGATCAAAAGGTATAAAGTATAAATTTTCAGTTATAAAATAAATGTCATGGGGAAGTAATGTACAGTATGGTAACTAGAGTTAATAATAGTGTATTGCATATTTAAAAGTTGCTAAGGAAAGTAAATCTTAAAAGTTCTCATCACCAGGAAAAGATTTTGTAACTATGTATGGTAACAAATATTAACTAGACTAATTGTGATGATCATTTTGCAATATATACATGACAACTAAGTGTAATATACTGTCATGGATTGGATCCTGGACCAGAAACAAAAAGACTTTAGTGAAAAAACTGGTGAAATTTTAATAAAAGCTGTAGAGTAGATAATAGTTGTGAATCAATGTTAATCTCATGATTTTGACAATTATTCTCTGGTAAGGTGAGATGTTAACATTAAGGGAAATGGGGGGTGGGTATTTGGGAACACTCTTTACCCTTTTTGCAAATTTTCTGTAAATCTAAAATTATTTTAAAATTAAAAGTTAAAAAGAAGTAGAAGAATTAAGCTATTGGGGTCATTAAGCCTGAGATTCCAATGAGAATTACATCCAGCTCCTCCCTGTGCTTCAGTGTTCCCACAACAAAGTCACATAAGCTTAAGACGTACAATGGGCCACACCACATTTGCTCCATTGCCCTCAACATGATAATGTGGAAACTGACCAGGCTATCCTTGCCAGATTATTTACAGTATAGAATTATTTGACTTAAAAAATCTAATATAGCCCTAACCGGTTTGGCTCAGTGGATAGAGCGTCAGCCTGCGGACTCAAGGGTCCCAGGTTTGATTCCGGTCAAGGGCATGTACCTTGGCTGCAGGCACATCTACAGTGGGGAGTGTGCAGGAGGCAGCTGATCGATGTTTCTCTCTCATCAATGTTTATAACTCTCAATCCCTCTCCCTTCCTCTCTGTAAAAAATCAATAAAATATATTTTTTTTAAAATCTAATATAAAATGATTCAATCTAGTTAAACTTTCCTATTATTACACACACACACCTTTCTTTGGGGTAAGGTAAAGAGTCACAGTACTTTCACCTCTAGGTGGATCTCTACAATGGTCCCTTACAGTGTGGATGGTCCCTTACAGTGTGGATGTTCCCACCTCCCCTCTCACTTGGGGAGTGCTTTCATCAGATTAAGGTTCAGAACTTTCAGCCTGACATTCAACCTTTACAGGTGAGGAAAGCAGAGAAACATGTTCTTCTCCAGTGGGAACAAGTCCATTGTGTGTGAAGTTTCAAGGTTCTTAAACTCTACTGATTGGTTTTACCACAGGTCTACTGCCCTATATACCTAAAGGTTCACTCCCTTGCTGTGATTAACTATAAGCAAACTGGTTAAACCAATGATGCTTATCCTAGATAAGATTAATACCTAGATGTTTTGGGGTTTTTTCATTTTCAAAAAATCTTTATTGAGTTTTTTTTCTATCTTTATTGTTGTAAGTATTACAAATGTTTCCATTTTTTCCCCATTGACCCCTTCTAGCCTGCTGTTTGCTCTGCTAATCTCCACTGATGTGGCCCTGGGTTTACAGCTATTCAAATCAAACAATGTTCATGTGTTAATGCTGAATAACACTTAATTTGATAAAAAATAAACATATGCCCTGGCTTGGTGACTCAGGTGGTTGGAGAGTCATCCAGTACACCAAAAGGTTATGGGTTTGGTTCCCAGTCAGGGCACATATCTAGGTTTGCAGGTTTGATCCTCAGTCAAGGTATATATCGGAGACAACCAATTGATGTTTCTCTCTCACATCAATGTTTCTCTCTCTCTCTCTCTCTCACCTCTCTCTCTCTCTCCCTTCCTCTCTCTCTAAAATCAATAAAATAAAAACATAACCTCAGATGAAGATAAAAATAAACAAACACAGAACAAGAAAAAATTAAAATTAACTATGCCATTAATCACAATGTTTAGTTCCACTGACAATTTTTAATAGCATGAATTTCTTGATGAAGGAAGCAGTAAGTTGATTTAATTATGTACAAATGCCTAATTTCATTGCAGTCTAGGTTTTCAGTAGCACTGCTCCACACTTCATCAATAAAAGAGACATAATGAGAATATCTATCTCAAAAGGATGCTAAACATTAAATTTAACATAAATATGTAGAATATTTATAGAAAGCAGTAAATAAATATGAATTATTATCATTATCATTATCATGACAGAATTTCTAAAATGATGAGGAAAGAGCATAAGAAAAAAATTAGATGAAGTCAGGGTAGATACCAAAAAGGCATACCACAGGGGACAGAATACCAACTAAAGGTAGCTTACAAATTTGGTTCAGTGTTTTAAATAGTCAATACAAAAAATAAAATGTTATGTGTTACATGATTCATAATGTCCAAGATATTTTTTTAAAGTGCTCCAAAGAAGTATAACCAGTCCTCGTTTGGAAGGAAGGTCCCTAAAGATTTAAGGTCTGAATTTCAAAATTAAAACTACTTTGCCTTTGCCTTCCATTTATAATGACAAAAAGAATTTACTGAAGCAAGCTATAAGTTTTAGCAGACTTGCTACAGAAGAAAATGTAGCCATTAATTAGTCACAATTTAGTCAACGCTAATCTCATCAATAACTTCTATTCAAGAAGAGAGTCCAGAAATAAATCCACGTCTTTATAGTCAATTAATATTTGACAAAGGAGGCAAAAACATACAAGGGGGCAAAGACAGTCTATTCAGTAAGTGGTGCTGGGAAAATTGGACACATATGTGCCAAAAAAAAATGAAACTAGACCACCTTCTTACACCATACAAGAATAAACTCAAGCCCAGCTGACGTAGCTCAGTGGTTGAACATCCACCTCTGAACCAGGAGGTCACAGTTTGATTCCCTGTCAGGACACGTGCCCTGGATTGGGGCTCAGTCCCCAGTAGGGGATGTGCAGGAGGCAGCTAAATATTCTCTCATCATTGTTGTTTCTATCTCTCTCTCCCTTTCCCTTCCTCCCTGAAAGCAATTTTAAAAAGAATATATTTTTAAAAAGAATAAACTCAAAATGGATTAAAGACTTAAATGTTAGATTCAAAACCATAAAAGTGCTAGAAGAAAACACAGGCAGTAAAATCTCAGACATTTCTCATAGCAATATTTTTTCTAATATATTACCTGAGGCAAGGGAAAAAATAAACAAATGGGACTACATCAAACTAAAAAGTTTTTGTACAGTAAAGGAAACCATCCATCAACAAAATGAAAAGACAACCCACTGAACGGAAGAACATATTTGCAAAAATTCACCTGATAAGGGGATAAAATCCAAAGTTTATAAAGAACTTACACAACTCAACACCAAAAAAAAAAAAAAAAATTCAATTTAAAAAATGGGCAAACTATCCCTGAATAGACACTTCTCCAAAGAGGACATACAGATGGCCGGGAAACATATGAAAAAATGCTCAATGGCACTAATCATCAGAGAAATGCAAATTGAAACTGCAATGAGATATCACCTCACACCTGTCAGAATGACTATTGTCAATAAGTCAAAAAAAACCATTTTGGGTGAGAATGCTGAGAAAAGGGAACCCTGTACACTGCTGGTGGGAATGCAGATTGGTGCAGCCACTGTGGAAAGCAGTCTGGAATTACCTCAAAAAATTCAAAGTGGAATTGCCTATGACCCAGCAATTCCACTTTTGGGAATACATCCTAAGAAACTCAAAACACTAATTTGAAAGACTATATGCAGTCCTATGTTCATTGCAGCACTATTTACAATGGCCAAGATTTGGAAGCAGCCCAGTGTCTATTAGTAAATGAACGTATAAAAAACCTGTGGTACATTAACATAATGTAATACTACTCGGCCATAAAAAAAAAAAAAAGGAAATCTTACCATTTGCAACAGCTCCGTGGTCGGCAAACTGCAGCTCGCGAGCCACATGCGGCTCTTTGGCCCCTTGAGTGTAGTTCTTCCCAAGCCTTAGGAGTACCCTAATTAAGTTAATAACAATGTACCTACCTATATAGTTTAAGTTTAAAAAATTTGGCTCTCAAAAGAAATTTCAATCGTACTGTTGATATTTGGCTCTGTTAACTAATGAGTTTGCCGGACACTGGCCTAGATGGACTTGGAGAGCATTATGCCAAGTGAAATAAGCCAGTCAGAGAAAGACAAGTACCATATGATTGCACTCATACATGGAATTGAATGAAGAAAATAAACTAACAAAACAGAAACAAACTCATGGATAGAACAGACTGAAGGATTTAAGCAAAAACAAAACAAAACCTCATAGACAGAGACAACAGTATGGTGATTACCAGAGGGAAAGAGGGTTGGGAAAGAGGGTTGAGGCAGGTAAAAGCGGGTCTAGGGGGATAAATGGTGATGGAAGGAGATTTGACTTAGGGTGAAGTGAACACACAATATAATATACAGATAATGTGGTATAGAACTGTACACTTGAAACATATATAATTTTATTAACCAATGTCACCCCAATAAATTCAATAAAAAAGAAAAAAATAACTTCAATTTAGCTCCAAACTGCCTTCAATTTTTCTATACCTTTCTGATGATAAAGACCCACATATTCAAATATCCAAAAAGAAGTGAACAAATTTTATGAATTCCAAAATGAACAGGTAAATAATATTGAAGATAATGCTTTTCTTGTAGGCACTAGCTTTCTAAATGCCTGTGAGCTTTTAAAATTAAAACATTTTAAAGAGTATGTTTGCCATTCTGTCAGATAGTCATTTTTTAAATACTTCAAATTTGAAGATTTTCTGATCAGCATAAATTTGCAAGATAAAAATGATACCTTGATTATTTAAAGTAATATTAGCTAACACATTTTGAAATATGACAAAAAGCAAGAATGGTTTAAACAGAGTTAATTTTGGAGGAAAATTAGTCAGTAAAATAAACTGGCATAAGGTAATGAATTTCTTTATATTTATACTAGGAGAAATACCTCATATTATTACTCATTATTAGCATAAAAATTCTGGGTTTGTGGGTATATGCATTTATACTGTTCCCCTGCAATGAGAAATGGGGTTTACTTCTGACCAGATCATAATCAGTATTTCAACTCCAACAAATAAAGAATAAATTACCCCGATATTGACTAAAAATAACTACTATTATCCAAAAATGTCAAAAATCAAATCTAATCAGGAACAGATAAGAAAAATAATTTACAATACTTAAATAAAAATCTCTAAAAACTGTCTCATATACAAGGAAGAGAATCTTCCCTTTATATTACAAAATTCCAACCTCCAGAACTTTAATAAATTTCTGTTGTTTAAGCCACCTAACCTATGGCGTTTTGTAATAGCAGCCAGACTTGACTAAGACAGGGTACTTGAAAATAGGGGCCAGTCCACTGGGTTTAGACAGGCTTCCTGTGGACTAATGAGGAAACCTAGAAGCTAGTCATCTATTTTTCTCTTTTTCTCAGTTTGTTGCATGTATCACTTTTGGACTGAGAATTCTGCTGAGAGCATTTTAACATTTATATCTCAAAGTTCCTCTTCCCTTCATCTATCCATCAAAGTTCAGCTTAAAACTTCTCTGACATCTCAAGCCTGTTATAATTTATCTTTTCTTTCTAATGCCTATTAACTTTTTCAAATATCTTACAACTTAAAATTATTCTCGCTTGTAGGAACCTGATTTCCTAACAGACCATAAATGTCTTACAAAAAAGGGCTCTACTTTATCCTATATAATAAAAGGCCAATATGCAAATTGACCAAATGGCAGAACAACCAGTCGCTATGATGTGCACTGACTACCAGGGGGCAGATGCTCAATGCAGGAGCTGCCCCCTGGTGATCAGTGCAATCCCATAGGGGGAGCACCACTCAGCCAAAAGCCAGGCTCACAGCTGACAAGCACAGCAGCGGTGGCAGAAGCCTCTCCCACCTCTGTGGCAGCACTAAAGATGCCTGACTGACGGCTTGGCCCACGCCCCATGAATGTCAGTCAGACATCCCCCAAGGGCTCCCGGACTGCTCGAGGACACAGGCCAGGCTGAGGGACACACCCTGAGTGCACAAATTTCATGCACCAAGCCTCTAGTATATTATATCTTCTTTACTCTTGCTTTTCCTCACACTCCACAAGTATTGATTTTGAAATTCAGAGTTTCCATAAAGGACTTAAACATAAGACGGGAAACCATAAAAATACTAGAGAAATCCACAGGCAGCAAAATCTCAGACATATGCAGAAGCAATTTCATCATCAATACCGCTCCTAGGGCAATGGAAACTAAAGACAAAATAAACAAATGGGACATCAAAATAAAAAGCTTTTGCACAGCAAAAGAACCCATCAACAAAACAACAAGAAAGCCCACTGCATGGGAGAACATATTTGTCAATGTTATCACCGATAAGGGTTTAATCTCCAACATTTACAGGGAACTCATACAACTCAACAAAAGGAAAATAAACAATCCAATCAATAAATGGGCAACGGACCTAAATAGATACTTTTCGAAAGAAGACAGAAAGAAGGCCAAGAGACACATGAAAACATGCTCAAAGTCACTAATCATCTGAGAGATGCAAATTAAAACAACAATGCGGTACCATCTCATACCTGTCAGAATGGCTATCATCAACAAATCAACAAACGACAAGTGCTGGTGAGGATGTGGAGAAAAATGAACACTCGGGCACTGCTGGTGGGAATGCAGACTGGTGCAGCCACTATGGAAGACAGTATGGAGTTTCCTCAAAAAACTGAAAATGGAACTCCCATTTGACCCTGTGATCCCACTTCTAGGAATATATCCCAAGAAACCAGAAACAACAATCAGAAAGGATATATGCACCCCTATGTTCATAGAGGCACAATTCACCATAGCTAAGATTTGGAAACAGCCTAAGTGCCCATCAGCAGATTGAGTGGGTTAAAAAACTGGTACATCTACACAGTAGAATACTATGCTGAGGTAAAAAAGAATTTCTTACCATTTGCAACAGCATGGATGGAACTGGAGAGCATTATGCTAAGTAAACTAAGCCAGTCAGAGAAAGATAAATATCACATGATCTCACTCATTTATGGAATATAAGGAACAACATAAACTGATGAACAAAAACAGATCCAGAGACAGAGAAGCATCGAACAGACCGTCAAAACTCAGAGGGAAGGTGGGGGGGGGGGGGGTAAGGGGGAGAGAGCAACCAGGGGACTTGTGTGCATGCATATGAGCCTAACCAATGGACACAGACAACAGGGGGGTGAGGGCATGTGTGTGTGTGGGGGGGGGTTGGGGGGGGTCATGGGGGGATAAGGACACATATGTAATACCTTAATCAATAAAGAAATTAATTTAAAAAAAGATAGATGGAAGTTACTTCAGTTGCTTCCTCTTGGGTCAAACTGGATGACACAAACTTAAGAAGGGTTCATTAAATACCTGAAAATTTTTAAATTATTACACTAACAAAGTATAGAATATGGGAAAGGAATCTTTTAAATGATGAAATAATCTTTTTATAAATGGACTTTAGTTCTTTCTTTGTTGCATTCTTTTGGTAAGAAAAATAAAAAGAACAGAATAAAAATGCCCCCCTTCATATTTTAACAAGTGAGAGTTTACCTATAATTTATGCTAAACAACTCTGATAGAGAACAGCACAGGACAAATCAACAGTCATCATCTCAAAGATTAAAAACAATTACATGCTTTCTATCTCCCCAAATTGTGTATCCTGTTATTATACAGTATTTTCTTTTAAAAAATTATCATTTAATTGGCTAAGAATATGGATCTATAATGTATTTTATTTTGGATTGTAATTATTGAATGAAGTTTTGCCTCCTCTCTTCTAAAATCAGTTTTTCTTAAGGGGCAATCAAATACAGTAACTCCTCACTTAACATCATCTTTGGGTTCTTGGAACTGGGGAAAAACAACAGAACTAATTTCACCATAGGCTGACTGATATAAACAAGAGTGAAGTTCCTATGGCATCTTATCAATGTTATAATGAAACGACATTGAATGAACTAACATTTTTTGAGGACCTGCAATACTTGAACTAATAAATCTGGAAAGTAGATATGCATGATAGGCTGTCAGTGTTCTTTTCCTTTCAAACAAATACCTAAGAACCTGCTTGAAACAGTATCTTAACCATCAAAGTCCAGCCTTCAAGGGGGGTATACTTTGAAGGGTTTTTCACACACACACACACACACACACACACAAAAACTGAGCAAGTTACAATTCTAATTAACCTGAGAAACCAGAAAAAGAGTAATACAGTGTCAACCATTATCAATTTAACAGTAATCAGTGCACTGAACTAATTTTTAGAAGAATGAAACACAGAGCAACTGAAATGAAGAAGTGGCAATTTTTAAAGGAAGTGGAAAGGATGCAAGACATGGGAGATGAAAAAGGCGTGGATGCAGAAAGGGAACAGAAGAATGAGAGCAGGCTGGGGAGTGCAGAGAAAGGATCCTGTTGGTCATACGATGCACCTAAGCACTGTACCAGATTTATGGAAGGAAAAAGACAAGTTAATTGATGAGGTATGGCTGGACATTTGGGAAACATCAAAAATAAATGTGTAAATATTTGATGGTTTTGGCCAAGGGAAGCCTTCTATAACCTTTACATTTTCTGTCTGACCTAACTGTGCCTTTGAAATATCCCCTGAGGAGAACCAGTGTTTGAATTTATCCAAGTCTTGGCTGAACTAAAGCTAATATAGAAGTTATCCTAACAATTGGAGAAGGTATCAAGAAAGATGTAATAGGATGTGCTATATGCACCAGATGATAGAAAACAAACTTTGTAAGTCTCTTTCCTTACTCCTGCTCCAAATAATAATCCTAGATTCTATAAAAATATGTAGCATTTTCAAGGGAGCCTTTCAGAATGGTGGTGGAGCATTTCTCTTCTGTTCTTTTATATTCTTGGGTGTATACATACTAGTACAGTCAACAATTCTATCTCACCCAATGAAAGTATCTAGCAGTAATAGAGTATCAATGCTTTCTCAAAAGAAAAATACCACACATGCTTAGAAAGAAAAATAACTGCTAACTAAAGAATTAACTAGGTATAGACTGAAAAAAAAAAACACCCAACTACCTTTGCATAAATAAATAAAAAATCGTCATATATATGTATATGAAGATTAAGATTTATCATAAATATGTATGTAAAATCAATTCACATTGAATATATTATGCAAATTGAAAGTTAGTGATAAGTACAAGTCCCCAGAAAACAAAATAAATGTTTTTTAAAAGCTAAGGAAATGCTAACAAAATATTCTCTACATCTTTGATCTTCAATAAACTTGAGAAAATGGTGAAATGCCATTTTTTTATTTTTTGCAAAATGGAATCGACTATTATGTGACAAAACAAATAGATGGATATGCATAGAATTTAACATATGCAATAACTTAGGTTAAGCTTTTACTATCTAATCAACATACAGAATCAAATTTTTTATGCAATCTTTGAAAAATTTATTTTTCCTACAAATAATTCAGAGAAAGTAATCTAATAAGATAGATGACTAAAAGAAAATATCTTTTGAAAATTTATAAGCATTATGGAATTGAAAGCAAAAGCACACAAAAATACTTTTCAAAGGACAATGTCTGCTAGTTTAGATGTCAACATATTTAAATAAGACAAGCTCAAAAGAGTTTTTAAAAAGAAGGCTAATTCGCCCTAGCTGGCTTGGCTCAATGGATAGAGCATTGGCCTGTGGACTGGAGGGTCCCGGGTTCGATTCCGGTCAAAGGCACGTGCCTGGGTTGCGGGCTTGACCCCCGGTAGGTAGCATGCAGGAGGCAGCCGATCAATGATTCTCTCTCATCACTGATGTTTCGATCTCTCTCTCCCTTTCCCTCCCTCTCTGAAATTAATAAAAAGATATTTTTTAAAATTAATAAAAAAGACGGCTAATTCAAAATGCATCCTAGATTTAACTGTATGCTTACATTTGCAGCCTTAAGTGGAAGAACTTGGGTAAATGCTGCAGAACTCACACATGAGAACTAGACTAAAGATACAAAAGACCCACGTAGGAACAGCAACCACTTTGAATCTATATTCTGTAGCTTCACACTTGTTTCAGTCAAGACTGCTGCAGGCTATTGTGCATGTTCGTGTATTTTAATTGTTTCATCAAATGAATCTTATTTGTATTTACTTCTTGTGACTACTTAAAATGAAGAGTGGAGCTCTGAAAGTCTAAAATAGATCATAAATATGTACATGAAATCCAACTCAAGTATTGTTCCAATACATAGTGCAAGCTTTTCATATTCAACCCAACATGTAAAATCAATATCATCCCTATGAATGACACGTAGAAAGACTAATCCTGAATAAGAACTATAACCATAATGTAGGGAGCGGCTATAGCAGGGGTGGGCAAACTTTTTGACTCAAGGGCCACAATAGGTTCTTAAACTGGACTGGAGGGCTGGAACGGAAGCATGGATGGAGTGTTTGTGTGAACTAATATAGATTCAAAGTAAACATCATTACATAAAAGGGTATGGTCTTTTTTTTTTAGTTTTATTCATTTCAAACAGGCCGGATCCGGCCCGCGGCCGTAGTTTGCCCACGGCTGGATAGGGTTAAGCCTCGGACCGGCCTGTTGGCAAAGCCAAAAACAAGTCTCAGCTTTGAGGGCACAGCTCTCTTAGCATAATTAGGCTTGACCTTATGAAGCTCCCTAGATCTCATCTGGGTAGCTAATGGGGCTGAGGGAGATCCAGCAAGTGCTGCCAAAACAAGTGAAACTCACAAGAACATTGTAACTATGGTGACCACTACCTTGTTTACCTCTGGCTATAAAATAAAGGCTCAGCTTGCTGTCTGGATCTCTCTCTGTGGCCTCAGCCAGGCACAGGAAGATTCACCTAGACCCAGCTTATTCTCTTTGTCTGTTTTTTCTACATCCTTCGTCGCTACGCCCCCCCCCCCCCCCCCCCCCCCCCCCCCCCCCCGCTCACCTAACCCTTGGCTGAGCTGGCTTGGCACACCATAATCATCTAAAAGTATCACAAAAGCCTTTCACATGAAGCTCCTGCAAAATCCAGATGGTCCACAGCACAAAAATCACAGTCACATTTCAGAATCTCACATCCACTCACCTAGAAGACCTGGGACACCCTGAATAATATTAGAGGAATTTCATCTGTGCTTACCAGGCTGGTCAGAGGACAAGTGCAGTGAATTCCCATTTTGTTGTAAAGACATGAGATAACGTATGGTCTCTATGATCCACAGTAATTATTTAAAAGACATACAATGAAATTATAAAGACAAACTCCCATTTTGTCAGAATTGTACTGATTTCTTATATGACCTTCACACTAGAAGAATAATTATGAATAATTATAAAGTATAATATGAATACACTAGAACTTGAGCCTGACCATAGTCAAAGCTTCAATTAATTTTAGATGATCGAGCAACTGCACTGCCGAGAGACAAGAAACTGTAAGTCTTTTACATGATCCTACAAAGTAATAGGCAGAAAAAGGTCATTTTTCAAGATCAATATATGCATCACTAGATACATTCGAAAAATGAACTTCACATAAATGACAACAGACAGTTCTAAAGACAGTCTTGGTTAGCATAATTACTCAAGAGTATTTATAAGTTTCTCTTTATATCTGCCCATTCTTGAGAATAAATGACTGATTAAACATATTTTCTTACAGATAGCAAAGAATTCAATTTTTTTAAAAAAAAGAATGAACCCGAGTCACTAATCTCATAACTACAACTAATCTTAAGTAATAAGACCTCTTCAAATGCAGGATATTGTGCAAATTTGATGTGGTTATCTATATTTTAACACACACACCACCATCACCACTACCAAATATAGTACCTTTGCTATGCCAAACCAGGTGGGAGCTTTCTGATTATATATTAGTGATAAATCCTTTCCCCACAGCCCAGCATCACCACCAAATTCAAGACTTGAAAGTGCTCAGGAAAATTGGTTACTTCCAACAATCAAAAGAGACTAGTCTCATATGGGAATATTGGCCAATAATTAAGGAGATATCAGTTGCCTTAGCAACAGATTCCTTCCCAAATAAGCACTGTTTTCATTCAGCAGCCTTTAGCCAAAAGCAGAATTAAATCACTGAAATCAACAATTCCTTTGTTTAGCAAACAGAACAGCTTTCCAGGTCTCAAGAAAACAGACCCCCCACAGTTGGTCCAGCACTGTTCAAGGTAGCAGTTATTTCATTGAATAAGCCAACCTCTTGAATTACAGGATTTTATCATCAAAACCACTGCTAACAGAACTGGCAGCTTTTGCAAGAGACATGACAAACGACAGAGCATCTCCTCAGTGATACCAATGAATATATTTAGCTTAATAGATATTAACCTTACATAATGTATATATGTGTGTTTCTGCCTATA